>NW_020884875.1:10567039-10599203 GCF_003945725.1 Corapipo altera | reverse complement strand
TTTGTGGATCGGCGTGACATTCGCCAACCTCCAATCATCTGGGACCTCCCCAGTGAACCTGGACTGTTGGAAGATGATGGAGAGTGGCTTGGTGAGCTCTTCTGCCAGTTCCCTCATCACCCTTGGGTGGATCCCATCTGGTCCCATAGACTTGTGGGAATCCAAGTGGCTCAGTAGGTCACTAACTGTTTCCTTTTGGATTACAGGGGGGCTGTTCAGATTCTTATCTCTTTCTACAAGCTTCAGAGGCCAGCTGTCCTCAGGAGAACGACAGGTTTGTAACCATCCTCTGCTACCAAATATGTCATGGTTTGAGAGCCCCAAAATCCAATTCTCTAGTCCAAGCCCCCTCCCACATCTCAACCCAGGGTGAGATGGGTTTTCCAGACACCACACGAGACTCAAAATGGGGAACGGGATTATATATTACAATGACTGTACAAAATAAATACTACAATACATTATATACAATTTTAGCTATCTCTACCATGACATAGAAGTATTTACAATGGATCAAACCTCTTCTCCCCTCCAAATAAAAGTCCAGGAGGGAAGAAGGAAGGATCCTTTCCACTTTCAGAGTAGCATTCTCTTCAGAGTAGCAGTCTATCTCTCTCTCTCTTCCATGCAGCAGCTGTAACTGGATCTCTGCCAGTACACACGAGGGGGTATCCAAGCCCTCTCGGCCACTCGTCTCCAAGCGATGGTCTTATCTTCTGTGGGCAACATTCTCCTGGACAAGGTCGTTTCACCATGGTCATATCAACGAAGCTCAGGGGTCTTCATGATGGCCCGTATCTTCAGGGGAATCAAGCCCCTTTGCAGAGCTCCTGTGCTCTGCCTCAAGCAGTGGGGGGGCCAAGGTCACCCCCTCTGCATTCCTTCGGAGCTTTTCAGCTCCTTTCTGCAGTGCTGTAGCACTTCAAGACTCTTTCAAGTAAGAGTTCATCCTCCTCCTCTCTCTTGGAAGTCTCAGAGGGGTTTGGGGTTTTGTTTCAGTTCTTACCCCAACTTTCTCTCTCTCTCTGTAGAGCCTAATTCTCTCTCTGCTGCTGGCTCTCTCTCGGCTCTCTCTTCCAGGAGTTCTCTCTGTGTTGCTGCATGCCTGTTGTTGCTCCTTGGTCTTATCTCTTCTGACTCTCTACCACTTTCTCCGTCCACTGCTGTTCTGCCGCTGTTTTTCAGTATCTTCTGCTGCGGCTCACAGTGGAGAAACATCCCCCGGCTCAGCTACGGACACTTAGCCCAGTCTTACAGTGTTCCAAGTCCCTGCAGCCCCCAACCGGGGCTGGGGGGGGCCCTCAGCCCCCTGTGGGGCTGGGCGCCCCTTCTCCTTGTGGCCTCAGAACATGGCCACCTCTCTCAACAACTACAACTACCTTTCTCTTCCGGTCTGCTTGTGATATGTTTATATTTTGCAAAAGCGCTCATCGGCTCAAAACTTCAAGGGTCACCACCCCCTGGGGATTTACCATTTTATAACTTCAGGGGGAAAACTCTTTCCCCTCACCACACTGTCTTACTGTTGAAAATGGAGACAAAGAAGGTGTTAAATACCTCAGCCTTTTCCTCATCTTTGATAACAATATTCCTGTCCATGTCCAGTAAAGAATGGCGGTTTTCCTTGCCCCTCCTTTTGCTATTGATGTATCTGTAGAAGGACTTTTTGTTATCCTTCACAGAGGTGGCAAGATTCAGTTCAAGTTGCGTCTTTGTCTCTCTAATTTTCTTTCTACATGACCTAACTATATTCCTAATTTCTTCCTGAGTAGTCAGCCCTTTTTTCCATAATCGGTAGGCTCTCTTCTTTACCCTAATTTCTTTCAAAATCTCCCTGTTCAGCCATACTGGTCATCTTCCCCGCTGGCTCACCTTTCGGGACACTGGGACAGCCTGCTCCTGTGCTTTCAAAACTTGCTCCTTGAAGTACGTCCATCCCTCCTGGACTCCTTTTTTTTCAAGGGTTGTTTCCCAGGGTACCCTAAAAATACTCCCCCTCCCCAGCCATATTATGTCTTCTAATTACTTTTTCTCCCTGAAACATCGGAGAAAACCAGAATACGGAGAAGTAGCTCAGTTTCAGGAGACTCTGAACAGTTCCTTGAAACATCAGTAAAAGAAAGATTGCAGAAGTTCAGTTCACACTTAGAAGCAGCACTTCCAAAATCTTTTCAGGGAGCAAGAAGTAGAATTCTTCTAATTGCTTTTGCTAGTCTTTACACTCTTACTTTGAAGACCATTTTCCTTTCTAAAGCTTCCTTGAAAATTGTTTCTCCAGCCTTTTCTTTTAACTGAAAAATTTGATTGCAGCATATGATAATGTATTGATTATACATCATAAAGTTTAAAGCTAGCTTTATGAAACTTTGCTATTTCATTTGGGGAGAGTTCAGGTTTTTTTAATTGTTGAATGTATTCCAAATTACTTTGTTAAATACTGAGAGTGCTTAGGGGATGAAACATATGAGAAGACAGAATCAAACTAGTGGATATACTAGTATATATATATGTATATATATACTCCTTGTATCATGTATAATGATTCACACTTGTGCAAAGCCAGTGTGGTGCTATTAAAACACTGACAGTATCTAAGTGTTTAGTACAAGGTTTCATTTATACTGTGAAATAAATATTTGCTGGAGACCAGCCCCAGAACTAGCTCAATCTCACACTGGCAAAACAAAGTTAGATCAAAGACTGTTTTTCCTGCTTTGTCAAAAGCATTTAAACACCTCCCCTTCATTGAACTAACCTTGCAACATGCAATTTTACACAAATTCATCTAAAATATATTTGGCACATGAAATAGGAGTCTTCTTATGCTTCTACTTCAAAATTTCTGCTTGTGCAGTATTTTTACAACTTTGAAAAGTGTTTTTGCGGTAATGAAAAAAATTAGGTTTTACAGCAATAATTTAATTTCTTGTGTGTTTTTACAGCTTTCTTTTTTTTCACTGTGTTCTTTTTTTATGCAGTTTAAAAGATCTTATCCAAAGTGAAGATGTGAAACCCAAGCTTCAGTACATCATGACTAACCCCTCCTTTTCTATGGTAACATGTCAAAGTGAAGACAGTGGAATAACCTGGGAGACCAGCTCGAGCAGATGTTCTACTCCCTGGACCTCAGAAACTAGTACCACTTCTGATCTTTACAGTATGGAAAGTTCACCAGTAGGTTCTCCTCCAGGAAAAGTTATCTTTGTTATGGATGAAGGTAAAATTGTTCGGAAAAGGACACGAAAATCTTCAAACAGGGTGCCGATGGCTACAAGCCGGAAGGGAGGCCAGAGCAATAAAAAACGTGACTCATCTGGAATGCAGAGGCAAGAACCAAGAACTGTTCTAGGAGATCTGCAGGCCTCTGTGTTGAATGTTGAGCAGGTAGAAGTGCAAGACACAGATGAAGAAATGCTGGACAACAAAGGGGATCTAGAGAACATCACAGAAGAGCCGGTAAAACGTGCTCCTATAAGATCAATATTTAGGGAGAGCAGACTGAGAAAAGTTGGTCCGATCCTCGGAGGACCAGTACAAGCTAGAATCCAGCTGTTCAACTCAATTTTTGGAGGGAGTGGTCCACTCCCTGAAACATCGGAGAAAACCAGAATACGGAGAAGTAGCTCAGTTTCAGGAGACTCTGAACAGTTCCTTGAAACATCAGTAAAAGAAAGATTGCAGAAGTTCAGTTCACACTTAGAAGCAACACGTCCAAAATCTTTTCAGGGAGCAAGAAGTAGAATTCTCGAAACACCATCAGAGAGAAGAAGGAAGCAAAGAGAGCAACTCATAGGACACACAAATCAAAGCTTTTCTTCACCAACATCACCTCTTGAAAAACATCTTACTAAGAAAGATGAAGTTTCATCTGAAAATATTCAGCCTATTAAAATGAAAGAAGGAACTTTTCAACATGAGGAAAGAAAAGACAGACAATCTCTTCTGGAGAGTGCAAATCAGATACCAGGACATTCCCTGAAGTCCTTCCCTCCTAAAGAAGCCAGGAATCAGCTAAGTCATTCACCTGTGGCCAAAACATCAGTTACAGAGCCAACAATCTCCAGGTCATTAGAGTCTGATGAGAAACAAGTACCACTTCCCTCAGCTGAAAATACAGACCAATCCATGCTGACAGCATCAGGTCATCTGGATGAACCAAAAAAGCAGGAATTTCAGCCCAATTCTGCAGATAGAAATACTCAGCATATTTTGCCTACAGTATCCATGTCAGAACATCTTGAGAGGGAAGGACAGAAGCCTTACTTACCTAGTGCTCCATCAGCTAAATCCAAATATTCCACTCTAACTGAAACAGGACAGGAAGATACTATTCCTCAGTCATCAGAAACTGCACAGTCTGAGTCTGAAAATGTGCTTTTACCATATTCTGGAGGTGAAACAGAGAAGCAAGAAATTAAGTGTCCCTTATCAACAACTGCACTGTCAGAATCTGAGAGTTCGAGTCTAATGCATTCTGCTGAAAGAAAAGAGGGTCAAGAGACCCCTCTCTCAGAAACTCAAAATATTCATCTGGAGAACCAAACAAAGTCCGAACAAGACTTTTCCTCATCCCTTCAGGAAACAGATGAGCAGGCAATTAAACTAAATCCACCAATTCCAGAAAATATAGATTCTAAATATTTTGGCATTTCATATCCTGTTAATACAGGAACAGAAGAAACTCAGAAAAATTCAGCTATAGATAAAGCAGTAGATTTCGGTCAGTCTGATTTTTCCATTGAAAAAACCAAACCAGCAGAAAGTGCACAAATGGAGATGGAACACCTAGATTTCTCATATTCCAGCAAAGAAATTGGGGAACCAGAGACAACACAGATGGAGACAGAGCATCTAGACTTCTCTTCTTCCAAGGGAAAAATAAAGGAATTGGAGGGTGCACAGCTGGAGATGGAGCATCCAGACTTTTCTTTTTCCAGGGAAGAAATGGAGGAACCAGCAAGTGGACAGCTGGAGACAGAACATCCAGATTTCTTATATTCCAGGGGAGACACAGAGGAATCAGAGTGTGCAGTACTGGAAACAGAATATCCAGAATTGCTTTTTTCCACAAAAGAAGCAAAGAAATCAGGGAGTTCACAACTGGAGACAAAACATCAAGAATTTTTTTTCAAGGATGAATCAAAAAAATCAGAGAGTGCACAGCTGGAGATGGAGCATCTAGACTTTTCTTTTTCCAGGGAAGAAATGGAGAAACCAGCAAGCACACAGCTGGAGACAGAACATCCAGATTCATCATATTTCACAGAAGAAATGGAGGAATCAGAGAGTGCACAGTTACAGAGGGAACATCCAGACTCTTCTTTTTCCAGGGAAGAAATGGAGAAATTGGAGAGTGCACAACTGGAAACAGAGCACCCAGATTTATCATATTGCACAGAAGAAATGGTGGAATCAGAGAGTGCACAGCTCAACATGGGTGATCCAGACTCTTCTTTAACTGAGGAAGTAGTGGAGGAATCAGAAAGTACACAGCTGGAAATGGAACATCAGGAATTTTTAATTTCCAGGCAAGAAACAGAAAAACAAACATCTGATCACTTTGATCTGGAACAGCCAGAATCTTATTTCCCTGAAGAAGGAGAATATGAAGAAAAAGAAGAGCTTGCTCTGCTACCTTCAGATTTATCATGTTTGATGAAGGAAGTGGAGAAAGAAAACACTACAGCACTCCAGTTGGTACATGCAGATATAATTGATTCCACCGGAAGAGCTGAGAAAGAGCAAACTGAGTATCTGGAAACAGCACCTTCAGATTTACCATATCCCATGAATAAAACAAAGCAGAAAGAATTGTTGCAAGCAGATCCAGACAATTCTCTTGATGCATATTTTAGTGACAAAGGAAAACCACAGCCTGTACAGCAGGATTCTCAACATGGAGGTAAACTGGATTCCAGTGACAAGGGAGTGCAAGGAGAAACTACTCAGTTTCAGCCAGAGCATCCAATTTGGTCGTATCCCACTGGAAAAGAAGAACAACATAAAACCTCACAACTGAGGGCAGAACAGCCAGAAACAACATACTCTCCTGGCAAAAGAGAACAGCAACATAAAACCTCACAACTGAGGGCAGAACAGCCAGAAACAACATACTCTCCTGGCAAAACAGAACAGCATCAAGTATTACAACCAAAGATGGAACAATCAGATTCTTCTTACTCCCAGGGAGAAACAGCACAGGAAGCTGTACGAAGAAACTTAGAGGGTCCAGAGCCAACATGTTTCATTAGTGAAGCAGAGCAACATGAAAATGTAGAACTAGTTTCGGAAAACAGGGATTTCTCATTTATCGCTGGAAAAGTAATGCAAAAAGGATTGGAGTCAGGCTTTCTGGAGTCACATTTGACTGACACAGTAAAGCCCTGGGAAATGACACATATGGAGCAGGAACAGCCTTTTCCCTCCTTTTCCACTGCTAGTACTCAACAACAAGAAACACCACCACTGAATGTGTCTAAGCAAGACGTATCATGTTCTGTTGGCAGAATGGAAAAAAAAGATACAGTACAAAGACAGCTGAAACAGCAGGAAAGAGATGAACAGGAAGCTGTGCTAATGGAAACAGAGCATTCAGATTTGTCAGAAAATTGGGGTAAAGAGATGACACAGGTCATAGACCAAAGTAATTTGGCACAGCAAGAAATAGCTCAAGCAGGGCTAGTGCATCCATCTTTGCCGTATTCTTTCAGTAAACAAATGCAAGAAGAAATGCAAACAGAGCCAGCATATCCAGAACAAACATCTTATGTAAGTATAGAAACACAGGAGGAAACAATGCAACGAAAATCAGAACAACCATTTCTTTCCTGTTTTATTGGAAAAACAGAACAACAAGAAATAGTACATCCAGAGCTGGAACAAATGTTTTTGCCATCTTCCAGTGGAAAAGAAGCTCCAATGGAAATGGAAATGAGTTCAGAATATCCAGATTTGTCATATTCTTTTTATGAAACTGAAGGAGAAAAAAAATTGAAAAATCCAACCTTACCAGTTCATTCAAAGCATCAAGAAGCTGAAGCAGTAGTGATGGAACATCCAGATTTTTCATGTGACAGTGGTGAGCCAAAACCAGGCAGCACTGTAGAGCAGGAGTCAGGGCATCCAGAGCTCTCATACTCCAAGGGAGAAATACAGCAACAATCAGAACATCTGGATTCACCAGGAACCCTGGGCAAAGCAGCGCAAGATGCAAGTATGGAAGTAGAATCTCACTGCCCAAATCTCCTATGTTCTGATGTCCAAAGAAATCAGCAAGAAACTTCACAGCTGGATTCAAAATATTCAAGCAAAGAACAAGAAACTCAAAAGTTTGATTCTAAACATCAAGAATTGCCTAAAGTGGCCAAAAAAAGAGTTTCTCCAGCAACTGCACAAATAGAGTTGAAACATCCAGAAACTGCACCATGGGAAATGAAGCATCCTGATTTGTTACATTCCACTGATGAGACAAACCAGCAAGAAGCAGCACCATTGGATCAGAAACACAGAAAACTTTCTGTTGGCAGAGAAAAGCAGCAGCAAGCCACAAAGCAACAGTTAGAACAAGAAAAGTTATCACATACTCCTGGTAAAATGGAGCATTTCAAACATGGCCAAGAGGGCTTGGAACAACCAGATTTATCATTTTCCATCGATAGGCCAGATGATGAAATGATGCCACCAGAGACAGAGCACACTGAAGTGATATCTCCTCTGTACAACACGGAGGTGCAACGAAGAGTACGACAAGAAATTGATCAAATTTACCCCTTTGGAAATGCGGAACACAAAATGGTTCAGCCAGAAGTGGAAATTTCACATTTGTCCCCTTCTGAATGTTCAACAGAAACAAAAATGGCAGAACCAGGGCAGGGGCAGCCTGACTTGCTTTACTCTGTTTTCAAAGTAGAGGGGCTGCAAACACTACAGCTGAAATCTGAGCACCCTAGTCTACCATGTTCCATTGACAAAGTGCAGGAAATGATCCAGCCAGGGTTGGAAGAGCCAGGTGCATTGTATGATCATGACAAAACGGAGCAAATTCCACCTTCACAGCTGGAGCTGGGCCACCCAGACTTGGCATCCCTAGCAGCTGAAGTGGGACAAGAAGGGGTAGAGCACACAGCTGTGGAATGCCCTAATGAGGGACAGTCCGCCAGCAGAGCAGAGCATCCACAAGCTGCCAAAGAGAGACAGGGAACTCTGGATTCATCATCTCATAGTGGAAAAGTGGAGCAAAGAGAAATGGTGAAAACAGACCCAAATCATCCTGATTTATCATATTCCTTTGCTAAAGCAAAACCTCAAGAAACTACACAACTGGCATCAGGAAAACCAGTTCTATTATCCTGGCCTGGTAAAACAGAGCAAGGACAGACTGCTCAAGAGGAGAAGCCACACTTCTTGCATTCTTACAAAAAAGCTGCACAAGGTGAGAAAGTACAGACAGAATTGAGACATCTAGAGTTATCTCATTCTGTTAGTGAGATAGAACAAGAAACTTTAAATGCAAAATCAAACCATTCAGATTTATCTGCTGGCAGATTAGAAGACCATGAAATCATACAGCCAGAGGAAGAAATAATGGATTTATCATGTTCGATTGGTGGAACACAGCAAACTCAAATGGCTGAAGAGGATTTGGAGTATCCAGACTTATTACATTCCACTGACACAGAACAGCAAGAGAAGATTCAGCCAGAGCAGGAACAAATGGGTGATTTTTCATCATCTTTCAGCAAAGAAGAACAATGCGAAGATGCAGGAATGCAGGCAAAACACCCTGAGTTTCAGTGCTCTATGGAGAAAAGAGAAGGACAGCAAAATTCCCAAGCAAAATCAGAATATGCAGATTTGTCCTTCTCTGTTGGCACAGCAGAACCTCATAAAACAACACAGCCAGAGTTGAAAGAACAGAGTTTGTTGTATCCTTTTTTACAAACAAAACCATCACAGGCTGGCTTACCAGAGTCTGAACATTCAGATGTCTTGGATGACATGAGCAAAGTACTGTGCACAAATTTGTCCCCGTCTATTAGTGAGGGAAAACAAAGTGCACAGCTGGAGGTCAAGCAGGAGAGGAGAAGTTATACATTACATCCAGAGGAAACAGTACAACTAAAATTGGAACAACCAATGTTTTCAAGTCCTCATGTCACAGAAGAGGAATCAACTATATCCCCACTGGAAGGGGAATTTCCAGACTTCTATTCCTCTGATAAAACAGAAAAACAGGACACTGCACAAGCAGGATTCATACCTTCTGTTATTTCACATTACACCAGAAAATCACAGCAGTTGCAACCAGAAGAACCAAAGTCAAAACATCCAGATTTGTCATGCTCTCTTGGCAAAGCAGAGACTTGTGGAATGAAGCCACCAGATTCATGGTACTCCTACAGTGAGTCAGAGCAACCACAGACTGCCCAGCTGGAGCATCCAGAGATACCATATTTCATGGGTGAAATAAAGCAGAGGGATGGGGCCCAACCTGAACTACCATGTATTAATTTGCAGTACTCTGATGTTGAAACTCAACCAGAAGCACCTGCTGTATCATATACCTTTGTCAGGACTGAGGAGCAGGGAACTGCACAACCAGACTTCAAACTATCAGATTTAAATCCTACTGACAAAGCAGAAAAGTGTGAAATGGCCCTGCTGAGAGCAGGACATTCTGAGAAGCAAGACACTGGGGCTACTTCATCTCTAACTACTCAGCTGGAAACTGAACAACAAGATTTATCATTTTCCACTGAGGAAGCAAAGAGAAAAAAAAGTCAATCTTATTCATCTCTTACTGAAAAAACAGCGTCTGTACCTTTGGGTGCCTCACATGCTGTTTCTGAAACAAACAAAGAAGGAAGCCCTAAGTCCTCATCTGTAACTGGAGGCCTGTCACCCAAACATTTAGATTTGTCTTACTCTTGCTGTAAAGCAGAGCATTCAGAAACTGCCCAGCCTGAGTCAGGGTCCTTTTTTCCGAGAAAAGAGGCAGAGAATACAAAAAGTCTTCTACATTTGCCTGTGGCTGCAAAGTCAGAGGCTGAACATAAAATTTTACCTGAAGCAGAGAGAGAACCAACTCCACATTACTTCCACACAGCTACACAATTAGAATCTGAACAATCAAATTTATCACATTCTACAGATAGAGCAGAAACTCTAGAAAGTCAGGATTACTTGACTGTACCTTCAAAATTGGATTCTGAACCTTCAGTTTCATTTTATTCAGGTGATGAAACATGTCAGAAAGAAATTCTACCTTATTCAAAACCAGACTCTGAATATTTGGTTCCCACATGGTCCCTTGCTGAACAAGAGAAGCAAAGTATGGAGCCACTTATTGCTCAGCCTGTGCAATCAGAGTGTAAACATGTAATTCCACCACATGATGAAAAACAATTGCAAAAAATTCAGCACAGTTTGCCTGAAACAGCAAGCTTGAAGACAGTGCAGTTAGAGAGTATGTCTCCAGTGCACACAGAAGATCAAGACAACCCAGAATCTTGTTTGCTGGACACAAAATATTTGTCACCAGAGCAGCTAAGAAGCTCCCCTAAATTCACTGGTGAGCAAGATGAGCAAGAAATGCAACCTGATGTGCAGACAGTGCCAAGGTCAGTCAGAGTCGGCCACAGGTCTGCCACAGAGTCAGAGGTGACTGCTGTAGCAGACCAGCAAGCAGAGTCAGAGTCATTTGTACTTTTTCATATGTTACCTGGAAAGTCAGAACCTGTAAGGTCAGTATCAGTGGCTTTTACTGATGATGAAGAGAAACAAAATATTCCATCATCTGTTTTTGATGTAGCAGGCATGCCTAGAAAGCAATCTAACATAGTTTCATGTGTTTATACTGAAGGAGAGCACAGACGTGAATTGCAACAATGTTTTGAAGACCAAAAGCATACAACCTTGGAGCATCCGGAAGTTATTTCATCAGATCTTCTTTGTGAAACTGTGAAACACAAAAATCAGCATTATTCTGGTGAAAAGGACAGGCTTTCTTCAGCAGAGATGCAGTCTGCTGGCTCTAGTTCTGATGAAAAGCAGAACCCAGATATTCCATCTTTTGGGCTAGCTAGCTGGCTGGTAGAAGAGGTGAAAGCTTGCTCAATTAGTCTGCTAAGGGCTGGAGATGTAGACAGGCAAGGAATTCAATTGTCTCCAGATGAAGCTTCTGATTTTGGGTCAAAACAATTCCCAGCTGAAAGTTGCACAGAACTTACAGTTGATGAGACTATAGAGAAAAAGGGACATACATTTAGAGTTTCTGAATCAGTGTCAAATGAATTTTCTCACAGGAAGTCCTCAGACACTAGTCCTGGAACACAAAGGTATGATTTACCATCTCAGGTAGGAGATAATCAAGGTCCAGATAACATTATGGAGTATGAAACTAGTACTGTAAAACCTACAAAAGTGGAAGTAATGCAACATCTGGAGATAGGCAAAGTGTCTGAAGTGCCTGAACATTACCAGAGAGGAGAAGAGGAAGAAGTGGAACATGCAAGTGCTGCAGCAGACAGTCAGTGTGTTCTGGAGACTACTGAACAGAAAGATCTATTTAATATAATTTCAGAAGGTTATGAAATACTCAATATTCATGCTCCTACACATGTTTCTTCTGTTGATCAAGAAGAAAGTAAACAGATGCCAGATAAATTAGAATACTTGGAAACAAATCCTTCGTTTAAAAGAAAATTAGCTGATGATGACCACAGAGCCCTAGCTTCTGGAAGAACCACAAAGATTTCAGAAGGCTCAGTGTGTGGAAAGACTGCAAGAGATGAAATACCAGAATTGGTCAAAAAAGATAATGTTGAGGAAACCGGAGAAACACAACAAGAAAATCCCTTTTTGCCAGAGAACAGTAATTATGCAGTGTTGGATCCTAATAATGGTACAGCTGATATGGATTATTTTGAAAAATATACATTGATTGATGACAAATCCCCAATTAAGCCACATTTTGAAAGACCAATTTCATTGTCTCCTGTGACAGAAGATCCCAATGAACCTGTCGAAGAAGGCAAATCTTTTAAAGAAAGCACTGAGGTAGATACTTTGGAAGAGTTTTCCTTACTTGAGGATTTGGATGAAGTCTTTTATGGTACCATGAAAGGAGAAAGCAAAATGCAGTCCTATGCAGATGCATCAAAACCTTTACCTCTGCAGAAATCAATTGATTCTAGCAGTAAAAGCATTACAAACATAGAAGATGAACGGAAGTCACCAGGGACCCCACTCTTTGACTCAGAAGAAGGAGTGCTAGAACGATCTCTCTTGTTCCCTACCACTGTTGCTGCAATTAATCCAGAGCTTCTAGAGGAGCCACCTGCTCTATCATTTTTATACAAGGACCTCTATGCAGAAGCAGTAGGAGAAAAGACAAAAGATGAGGCTCCCTCTGATGAGGAAAGTGGTAATTCTAATGCATCTTTCCCTAGTAGGAATTCAGACACGGATGATGGAACTGGAATGTATTTTGAAAAATATATTCTTAAAGATGAAATTCCAAATAAGGCCATAGGGCCTCAAAAAGATCAGACACCAGAGGATGAGTCCTTCAGTGGAGGAATTTTGAGCTGGAATTCAGAGAACAAGCAGCAGGAGGGATCTGGTTACGTTCAATGTGTCAAAACTGAGGTTCTGCCAGAAATGGGTGTTGTGAAGAGAGACAAAATCCAGGTTGACAGTGACATTCAAGCAACAATTTGTAAACCAATGCATGCCATTCCTTTTGGAAGCAGAACAATCCTTTCAGGTGCAAGAACTGATACCGCAGAACAAAGAGAAGAAGAAAATGCACCTGTAGAAACAACTGAGGAGTTGCCAGAGCATTCAAGTCAACAAGCATATAGTCAACTAGTGGATTATCAGGGAGCTGCATATCAAGAAGCTGGTAATAAGCAGGAAGAACAGCACAATATAGCAGCAGTTGCTCAAATGGAAAAATACATTCCATTTGTTGAAGACAGTGTAGATGATCAGTATACTCAGGAACACCTTTCCTGTGTCCCCACCATTCAGCAAATAGAGAATCCAGACTTTCAAAGAGAGGAGCAGCACCCTGATATTTATGAAGATCTCGCTGAGTCAATGGACTATGATGTGATTACGCAAGAAGAACTTTTGCAAGATGAAATATCATCCCAATTTACACATGAGGAGCTATTATTTGAAGACAGGGACTCTTTTGAGCATGCTGTTGGTAGTTATGAATTTGTTAATGAGCCAGAACAAAGAACACTTGTTGAGCTTGAAGATTCAGGTTTTGTGGTGATGTACCCTGAAAAATCTGCAACAAACATTCCTCAAGTTGAGAGCCCTCAAAGAGAAATGAAGAAAGCACAAGTAGACACATATTGTTACCACTGCAAATGCCCAATATCTGCTATTGACAAGCTTTTTGGGGAGCACACAGACCATGAAGTCACAACACTAGATGATGCTTCAACCAAGGTGAAGGTAAGAATTAATTTGGGTAAGAAAAAGAGCTAAGGAGGTTAATTTCTCCAGTCCTCTTGTGTAGTCAAGGGGAGAGGCTTTAAAGAGCAGTCTAGAAGCTAAGTTGCAGTATCTGTGAAATAAGTATGGCCAGTCTTTGTGAACGAAGATTTGGGAAAGGTCTTTACCCTTCGAGCCTGCGCAGTGGACTTTTTAGGTGAGACACAGTGTGCGCTGAGCTGAGCCCACCCTTTAATCCTAAGGTTCATCTGCCGGGGCCGAGCGAGCTTGGACGGTGGCAGTGAGGTCCTCAGGATGTAGGTTTGTTTAGAGTGACCTTCTCTTAGATGGATGGCCTTACAGGGCTGACGAGCTCCATCTACCCGGGGGAGTTTCCCTGACTGGGAATTGAACCTGGGCTGCAGTGGTGAGAGTGCTGCATCCTAACCACTAGACTACCAGGGGTCCCCCTATGAAATAAAAACTATTCCTAAACACCTATCAGAGATCTTGAAGGGAGACTATCTTATTAAGGTATTTTCTAGAGTCCTAGGCTTGCTAAGCTGGTATTCTTATTTGTTCAGAAGCTTAAATAGCCTTGTTTATATGCAGCTCTTAAGAGAATTTCCAACTTTCAGCCTGTGTAAGTTTGTTCTGGTTTGGATATGTGAGGGAAGAAACGAAAAAAATGTTTTTTCTGTTAAAAGAAAACTCAACTAACGGGAGCTCACTTCACTTGTAAAGGTACAGAAGCCTCCATATGTGGACACCACTATCATCATAAAGTATTCCCTGTCCCACTTACATGTGTTGATTGCTTGGAGATGTTATTCAAAGTACACAGTTTACACTACATAGTTTTGCCGAAATGCAACTTATTTTCTGTTCAGTTCATCTTCATCTTCAAGATGGCCCTAAACTGGAAAAGGACGTTTTACAAGGGCACACAGTGACCGGACAAGGGGTAATGGCTTTGAACTGAAAAAAGCAGGTTTAGATCAGACATTAGGAAGAAATTCTTCACTGTGAGAGTGGTGAGACACAGAAACAGATTGTCCCAAGAAGCTGTAGCTGCCCAATCCCTAGAAGTGTTCAGGATCAGGTTAGATGGGGCTTTGAGCAACCTGGTCTAGTGGAAAGTGTCCCTGCCCATGGCGGAGGGGGGTTAAAGCTAGGTGGTCTTTAAGGCCCCTTCCAACCCAAACCATTCATTGACCTCTGGCCAATATTTTAGCTATAGCACAGGTAAGAGTTTATCAGGTCCTACTTCTTTGCATTATCTCTAACCTGTACCACTCCAAAAGACAGATAAAATGCCCTCCATTTCAGTAACCTCATCCTTTGCTATCAATACTAGTGAAAACGCTTTTTGTGGAAAAATTTTTGTGGAAATTGCAGTTCTGCTTGTGAAAACAGCACACACATGACATCTCACTTCTCCCATGTCAAACCTGTTCATGTACAAGTATACAGATGTTCCAGCTATTTACGCTCACTCCTCTGAGGGGTGAGGTCTCTTTCTTGGCACGTGCTCATCTGACAGAAATACAGATTTTGTGTCATTTCACTGAAATTCCAGAACGGCTTATATTGGTGGTATTTATGTTATCTTTATGTCAATTCATATGCATAAAAGAGAAATCAAAAGTAGGAGGAGTCCATGTGACAGTTTGAAATATCAAGGTTTACAAACTATCTCCATGGTATGCAGATGTATGATATCTGAACTACTTTTTGTGTATGGCCATTCATGCTTGACTTAGCAGTGATAGTTAGCCACTAGTAAGTAATAAAGTCACAGACCCCAGCCATCCCTCAAATGTACCTGCATTACGACAAGTCAAGTTGCAAGCTGCAAATAAACATCCCATTATATCACTCCCTGGCTCTGGAGCATGGATATGAAGCCAATATTAAATCTGCCCATAGCACAGGCTTAGCTTCACATGATTTCTAACCCTCAGGGCTTAGGTTACTCAGAGACTGCATTTGGATGTTTCTTGTTACTTTTGTATAATTACTGAGAAAACATTAAGATAGCAAAATGCTTGTAGCCTGAATTTTTTGTTGCATGAGAACTGTAAGATCATAGCCTCACAGTAAATGAAATGAGCTATGGATGGCATCTGTCAGATTTTATGGGTTATCTTGACAAACAGAAATTTGTCTCCAAATTTTGGTGATTAGCCCTAAATATTTATGAAGTAAGCTTTTAATTTTACTGTCCAATGTGACATTTACAATTAACGAAAAGTCAAAAATGTTTGTTTTCTACAGATCTAGCCGTAACATTTTGCCATAATAAGAAGCTGTTACAAAAGGAAGCTAACATTTCTTTTAGATTTATGCCATCTAATTAAAACTAAGCATTTTTACAAATTGTGAATTGCACCTGAGCAGATGGACAGCTTGCTTTCATAAAAGGCCAAGAAGGACTACGAAAAAGTTCTGAGTTGTCTCTGATGCCTGTTGTCCCTTGGACTGCGTTCGTTTCCACATCTAATTCAACCAGTGATTTTGATACATTCTTGTTCATAGGAAATATCTTTAAAATTCTAATTTAAAAAAAGAAAACATGATACTGCATAATTTATCACCCTCATAATTACTCTTGCTATATTCCTTTTAATGGGCTTCTTCCTGTGATCTCTCCAGGACCCTCATGAGAGTCTAAGTACCCTCACTCTCAGCAAGCTGCATTGAAATTCATTATGTTCAAAAACTTGTAGAGATACTCAGCATCTTGTTGAACCGAATTCCCTTTTTTTTTGTTTAAAAACAGTTTCTATGACTGTTCTAGTTGCTTTTTCTGTGCTTGCAGCCAGAGTGACACTTGAACTTATTTATCAGTTGTTCCAAGGAACAATTGTTCCACGGCTAAAGGAAAATATTCACCTAAAATAAGTTCTGTGTAAAAGCTTTGTAAAATAACCTGCCTAAGTTTCGATTTTAAATTTCAGAATCATTTAAGTGAATTGCTGATAGCACTGGAAGAAAAGTCAATAAAGATCGAGGAGTTTGTGAGTGATATTGAATTGCGATTTAACTCAGTTGAGGTAAGTCCAGTGTTTTATCACACTTTCTCTCCCTCTACTTCTAAGATATGTTTGCCTTATTTTATAGCATCATTGCTTTCACCAAAACGGGCTGTTTCTCCAGTCCTCAAATTGATTTCTCCCACTGGAATGTGTTAACGTTACTGGAAGAAAAAGACTGCTTTTTTGCACATCATTGCAAAGTGAAATATGTAACTGTCAAGCACTGAAAGAAAAAGTTCCCTTAATTTTGTTTAAGCCTATAAAAACCTCATACTATGTCTTTATTTAGAATCCTGTGTGAAGCATATAAATTAGTTGCCCAGTGTCTTAAGTTCTGATTACCCAAGTCCTTAAGCCTTAAGAACTGTATTAATTTCAGTTGTAAGTATGAAGTTTTAGCTATTTTGTAGTCAGATTTCCTATCTCAGTGCTTAAATATGAAAGTTTAGTTTTAAACACTAACAGTAAAAAAAACCCTGTCATTGTTTTAAACGTATTTCTCTAGTGATATTTCTCACAGAGGAGTTTGATTGCAGAAATAAAATTATCTTATTTTCAGTATGCCAGAATGAATCTGGTGGATGGGTAATTGAGAATTTCTGTGTATTCATTAAATGTTATGATTTTATTCTGCAGATCGATTTACATCTGTTTTTATTTTGCAGGAAAATTGTAAGAAAAATGCAGACTTATTGGAAAAGCAGAATGAAGAGATGCTTAAGAAAATGGTAGCACAATATGATGAGAAATCAG
This sequence comes from Corapipo altera, assembly GCF_003945725.1. NCBI lineage: Eukaryota > Metazoa > Chordata > Aves > Passeriformes > Pipridae > Corapipo > Corapipo altera. The sequence continues at coordinate 10,581,963 of NW_020884875.1, read as the reverse complement.
AGAACTTTGAGGAAGTGAAGAAAATGAAAATGGAGTACCTGTATGAGCAGATGGTTAATTTCCAGCAAACTGTTGATTCAGCAAAGGAGACTTTGGAGACAACAGTTAAAGAAGTGGATGAAGTGGATGGATTTGTTTTCCTAAACGTAAGTAAAAATGGCTTTCATGCTGTAGTTTTTATAATGTTAGTTAGGGAAGGAGTTCTGTATTTAGGCTGGCAATGAGTTATTTACCTTTTTGTTTTTTTTAAAGTTAGCGAAATCCTGCTAGCTCAGCTATTCCACTCTGAAACTGCTGGATCATTTGCATTTGTTGTGGGAATTCTCAGAGAGAATTGCAGAGACGATGCACAAGATGAAAATGTGACATGTTATTAAAATGGTTCTCATTTGTTTTGTAAAGAGGAGGTAAAAAGACAGTTTGATAATTTTTCTAGAATTAATTATTTACTGAGGAATAAAAAATGTTACAGGATTTAGGTATTTTACTGTATAAAAATAAAATACGTATTTTATTTTGTCTAATAACAGCAACAAAGCGATTTCTGAAATGAGAAAAGTATCTGAAGTAGAATTGTTTCTGGGTTGTTGGGTTTCTTTGTTTGGTTGTTGTTGTTTTTGGATTTTACAATAAGCAGACACAGACAGTATTTATGCACTTAAATTGCTTAGGCTGTGGTAAATATTTACTGCTGAAAAGCAGCGCGAGGCTGTGTGGTACTTGGTTGCTGGCTGGGGTGAAACCACAACAATGGGGTTGGCTTAGGGATATGCATCTGAAGTGCTTGTCTATGATGGTACTTTCTAGGTGTAAAAAACATCTCCAGTGAATCTGCAGGACTGGATCTACCTAGCTTGTACAGTCTACAGTCATTAGTCTTAAACTTTATTCACAGGGTGTTGCAGGTCCTGGGTCCTCCAATACTGTTCTTGTGCTGCAAGACTTGTCCATAAGTGAGCCATGGTACTTTCTCTTCTACAAAAGTATATCTAGTTACACAAGTGAAAATACTCTACAAGTATTAACAATCTTGAAGAGGATGGATTTTCTGGGATAATAAACTCCTGTTATGGAATGAGCATGTAGTCTAGAAGTTGCAGTGAAACTATCCTGGGATGCTAGAAATAAAAAGGTCAAATTACTGTCTAAAGACTGATCATTCATGCAAAATAAACCACCTTCCAAATGCAAGAACCCAGCCCATATATGCTCTGGCAATTATAGAAATGATGGACCAATATTTGGCTTTCTTCCCTGCTCCAAGCTGCACTATGTCCTGTAATCAAGTGAATATTGTGGTAGATGGGCTATTATGGAATGGACAAAAAATACGGATTATTTTCCTGACATTTGTGAGGTATGGGATCAGTGCTTTGGCAAAAAGACAGCTTTGTGATCTGTAATTTTTTTCTGGGGTGTGAAAATCATTGGATTCCCTGCTCCTTTCTGTCAGTGATAACAGACAAGAACTTTTTTGTCCTCATGCCAGGAAACATTAGCTCCAGATTCATGGAGCATGGGCTAAACTCTCACTCTAAAAGTGAAAATCTCACCCAACTTCTAGTAATAAGAAGCTATGAGGCAGATTTTAGCCAGAATTAGAATTTAACTGTTCTTACTGTGCGAGTGATTTTTTTCTCTAAAAGCCTTCATTTAAAAGAGTACTTGACTATGCTCCAGTCTTTAAACCTAGGTTTTGAATACTGACCCCACAGGCACTTAAAACAAGATTTATACTCTAATACCCTGCTGAGTCAGAGCTTTGAAATGAAATATTCCTAAAGAAATAAATCTCCTGCTAGTGTGAACGCACAGCATTCCAAGCAGCATCAAGTCAATAAAGCCATGTGTATTTTATGTCCAAAGAGGGTAGAAAGACTGTTAGATGATTGGCTTTTCAACATTTTGGTGGTTTTGAAAACTATTAATACTTTTTTTTTCCTCTTCTAGTCATGTAAAGAGTTGAATACAAGGTATATGAAATATGGGTTAAGTGCACTGTAGTGAGTACTAGGCCTAGCATGCTGGATGTTTCATTTAGTATTTGCAAGCTTTGAAAACACACTGCTAATATTCAGAGCTACTTTTATAAACCTTGAAAATAATGAAATTAAGACCAGAGGTTTTGTACTTGTTGCTGTAACTGAGTGGTTTTCAAGTATTTTGCACACGTTCTGTAAGACATTAGTTAAACAAATAGCACTGTAAAACATCAGCTCAATTTTAAATCTCTACCCAGACATCTGTAAATTGATGTTCCTTGTAGTTATTATTATACACACATACACTAAAAACCATTTTAACCCTGGTTGCATCTGTTAGACATCACTGGTATATTCCTTTTTTTCAGTAGTCTGGTTCTGTGTCGCTTGGTCTCTGAAAGATTATAATACGAAGCATCACTTAGATGTTGTTGGACTATGCTTCTGAACACAGTTCCAGAAAAAAAAATGAAATTAAGTAGATTTCAAAACATTACTAGGAGACTATAGGCTGATGTTTTCCCATGCCTCTTCACTGGCGCTGCCTGATGCAGGGTGTGTCATAGGACTGGTGCCTCATCACGGCTGCATCACAGTCTACCTGCACATACCAGTAAATGCACATAATCACAAACAGTTCTCTGCCATGTGGGATTTTCTCAAGGCAGTCATTTTGATGAGTTTCATCCTCAATGAGAAAAATGTTCAATTATAAGCCCATATTCCTCAAATAAATTTTCCAGGGTGAACTAAAAATATTCAGAGTGGTTGGCTGCAGGCTTGTCCTATGCAAGTCCTCAAAACTGCGTTGCCCACCCCACCACCCCGATCTTCCCAAAAGGCCTGGGCATTGTGCAGTGCGTATCAAACATACCCTTGCCAGTGCTTCCTCAGCCATCGCAGTGGTATGTGTGCTGACACAGACTGGGATATAACAGTGACACCAGGGTTTCAGTGTGCGGTCAAATTACAACCCCAGGAGAGTGATTTGAAAAGAATGTGCCAAACACCCCTTCAAGGTTTCCAATTATCTTTAGAACTAGGACTATAAATTTGGACTCACTTCTTGCACATGAAACTGTTTGGCCACATATCTGCATTTAGTTTATCGCAGGTTAAATAAGACAAAACAGTTTTCCAAGGCTTTATCTCCACTTATCTCTATTTGTTTACTTACACAATAAACTTAAAACTTATTCTGTTTTGTGCATGAGCTTGCTGTTATTTTACTTTGATAGTACCTGACTAGCTAAGAAAAGGTTAAGAACAAGCCTGTTTAACAATGCATGGTTTTTTAAAGAAAGTGTATTTTATATTTGTTGTGCTTCGTTTAAATTATGCATAATGAACTACTTCAGTGACTAAAAAAAATGCAGGAGAGAAAAATAAAATTCAGTTGCCTTAAAAAAAATGCTTTCATTTTCTTGGAGCTACTTCTGTCCCAGAATTAAAAATATGTTGGGTTTTTTTTTCCTGTAATGAACTCAGCAAATACAGGCTAATTAAGTGGAATCTATCTTCCCTATCATGTTTTTTTGACTTGCCACAAGCAGCTGCTTTATGTTGCATCTTTGGAGTCAGCTGCTGAAGTTAGCTCTAAGGTTTGTAACCTTTAAAGGCACTGCATTAGCAAGCCCAAACCCTTGTACTCTTGGGAGTCTTTCTGTGAACTTCAAATCTTCATATTCTCATGGATTAAGTGTACACAGACCATGTGCACTCTGACTGTGCTCCTGATCTGAAATTGCAGCATGGTCTAAAAGTTCAAAAGCAGGGAAACAGTTTCTCCATGCATGTTGTCCTCAAGTTCATGGGAATTTTTTACAGAAGCATGTCACATGGTCTTTGCTTCTGGCCTTTGGAAAACTATGCAGTGACACAAATGATTTATATGTTTTCTTCCAAATAGGTTACTTTCTGCAATGGATACTACCCTCTCTTTAGAGAAGGTACCCAGTGCTTTTTCACTGTTTGAGCACTATGCAGACAGTCCAGGACAAAGCAACCAACAGTCCTTACAACATGTTGCTGGTAAGAATCTCTAAATACCATTTTTACAAAAGCTAACAGTTTGGCAATGCTTTGGACATTTTAAGAATCTAAAACCAGAATCTATTTGAGAAGTATAAATTTGAAAACCATGTAAATAGGAATCAGAGTTGAATGTAAAATGAACTTTAATTATGCACAAGTGTTTGGTTTATAGTAGGTACAGTAAGATGAGCAACAGAGACAGAAGTGCTGAACTGGGGGATTCTTGCATCACTTCAAACATTTGTACCTCAGATTAGTTGAAGGTCTTGATCTGTAAATCTCCCAGGGCTAAAGAAATTGGTCTTCCTTGCAGACAGGGACAGAAGAAGCAACTGAATGATATCCTGAGCTCTATTCTTCTAAGGGTGGCAGCCCCACCATGCCTGGTATGGGGAAGAGGGTATGGGGCTGGTTGATGGCTGAGGTCCCCGAACTTGTGACAAAAGAATGAAGGCACCTGAAATCCCCAAGGGATGTGAAGAGAAAGTGGTTAACTATAGCTGGAAACAGCAACGGCTTGTCAGGGTAGTAGTGAAAATTGCATGTGATATTTCATGTCCTGTAAAAAGCTTGTCTGTGTGGACTTTCTGCTCTATCTGGATATATAAGTATATTATTTAGATCTGGACAGCTATCAGTGAAGATCTTGTCAGCACCAATTTGTGGATTCGTCTTCTTCATAATGGAACTCACTCAATTTCTTTTTCAAGGGAACATTTGTTTAGAACCTTGCATCTCGCTGTCGTGTTTTGGGGCCTCCCATTCACCATTCACATGCACCACTGCCATCATAGTCACTCCCTGGCTTTTGAAGCAAAGCCTCTTTCTCATGTGTTTGGTCCCTGAGCACTGAAACTAGAGCATCAAATTCCCTAAGGTGCTTTGATTCCTGGCTGAATTTTCAGGTGACTAATGGGACATTGGAGAAATGCTGCTTCGTGGAGACTCTCCAGCGTCTAGTAAGGTTGAGTGCACTTAGCAGTGTTATCATAGAAAGATTGTCTCTCTTCTCCACACCACTACCTTTATTAGACCTAGAAGAACTTGAATATATCTTAGACCTTAAAATCCTCATCAGATTTGTATGAATTTGTCTGTGGCATTGGAAGCTTCTCAGGTGAATTTGATTTGGAATTGAATAGCTTGAATACTTAATTTATCACATACTGGAGACTTTTGTCAGCCACTCTAAGTATTTTATTTGACTGAAGCCATATGATGAAATACATATGAATTTTCTCCAATCCATGTATTTTTCCTTCAGAAAGTATGGTGTTTTACTGAACAATTTCATAAAACCTAATTTTCACCTCTTCAGAAACCTATTTCCTTCAAAATGCCTTCTATTTCCAAATTTTCCATATTCACTAGTGCAAAGCTGTTTTCCCTCAAATTCTTCCTCCTTTCACGTAAGCCATCCCCATCCACAAATGCATTAGCATAAAATGCATGCTCTTGGGCATATTGGAACCCAGGTTCTGCCACAAGAAGAGTGGGAATAATTTAAAAATTTTAAAATTATCATTTCCAAAGCCATCTGGTAAGGCAAGGACCTTTGCTGATTGTAAAACTCTTCCAATAGAGTCACAGAGGAATGTAACTGTTCTCCTTTTTCAAGTCCACAAAGACAAGGGAGTGTTATTTCTCATTACATCATAAAACATTTGGGATTATTATTTTTCTTGCAGGGGCTGTGGGGATTAGGTAGCAAGAAGGAAAACTTCCTTACTCCACAGCACTTCAATGAAAATTGAACTGAAGAGAATATTTCCCACTTTTCTGTTGAAAAATATCATTTATTCAAACTTGTGTTGCAAATATTTTTTTATTAAAATACACTATAAAAGGGACCAGTACTTTGACAACACATAAATGTTCTGTTTGTAAAGAGAATAGTTCAACCTCTTGCTTTGAGATTGCTTTCTTTCAAATTGTTTGGTATTATGCAAAAGGAAATTAAAAATCAAATGTTTCTCAATGTTGCTGAACTGAATTTTGATCTGTCATTCTTTTTCCTTTTTTTTTTCAGAACTTTCATTCAGTAAACTAGCCTCTGTTTAGATTTGGCATAATAATAAATCTTGCAACTGTGAGGTTTCTGTGATCATAAATAGTGGTTTCTAGGCAAAATCATGAGGAAAAAAACTGGTTTCCCCATTATGTCCATTGAAAGGAAGTATTTTCCTAAGGACGATAAATTTTTTAATTGCCAACTCTAGTTACAGTCAAAAGACAAAATGAGGATTGTTTTTAGCAATGAGAAGGATAATTTTTTTTTCAATGGGCAGCAGATGTAATCCTACTGTACTGGTAGCTCTCTGTATAAGTGATAAGGAAACAGCCAGCATCTGCATTTGCCTTGTTCATGCCACAGGGGATCATCATCATTACTGTGGAGATAACTGGAAAGAAAGCAAAAGCTTTCTGCTGAGATTTTAAGAGAATTCATGCAGTATGGAAATTTACTGGGTGAAGAAATAGAACCATGTATTTTCATTCCCTGCAATCATTTTAACAATTAACATCTTTTGGGGCTTTTTGCTTCTTTCTTTCCCCTCTCTCTCTTTTAAGACATAATCACAGAGAGGAACAATATCTCATCTGGGGTGGATCTGTGTCAATCAGGAGACAAAGTTTATGTTAAATCTGGGGAGCCTTGAAAGTCTTCGAAGCACTCTTTGTGAAGAATGATACTGGTTGTCCTATGGGGTTCAAGTGCTTTGGCAGAGTTCAGATTCACCTGCACGCCAAGGATTCTCGGTCCCTTGGGTCTGTGGAAAAAATGACTATGCCAGGAAGAAGTGCTGAGTTGTGCATGTGCTGTAGGAGTCCACCTCAGGGCAGGGGTTGACCCAAGGCTTCAGGGAGCCTCGTGCTCCCCAGTGCTGTTAAGAGTCTTCCTCTACCTAAAGCACATTCCTGCTGCTGTCAATATCTGTAATACTGACATACTGCATCAATCCCTTCCTAGTGTGCCAGGTCCTTTCCCCTGCCCACATTTCTGGGATCAGTTCATACATCTGTCTCTGGAGGAGGGTGTGGGCACACACTTTATGCTGGGTTTGGGTGGTCCCAGTACTAGGACTAGATCTTATTTTGTCCAGACTGTGAGAGAAATGGAAAGCTCTCAGTGTTGAGCAGATACTTTTTTCTGTTCCTAGTTTAGGAGGACCTGTTGTTCTAAAATTGCACCAGTATTCTATATTTCCTGCTGTACTTGCCCTGTGGAAATAAGCCATCTGAATGAAAATAAGCAACTGGGTTGCCTCACAAATCTTTAGGTAATGTGGCTGAAAACACAGGGGCATGTATAACAATGGGAAACTTTCCTCTCAGTCCCACAGACACCGAATGTAGTACCCCAGGAGCCAAACTCAGCCACCAGCACCTCCATTGCTGTCTACTGGTCTGTGAATGATGGGGATGCCATCGACTGCTTCCAGGTCTATTGCATGGAGGAGCTGCAAGCCAGCAAAGATGCAGGGGGTGCGTAAAGTCTTGTCTTCTCAATTGCATGAGTTCTTTCTGCCCTGGTCTGGGATAAACGGACGGGGATATGAGCTGCAGGGGCTTGAAAAGGACACAGAAAGAAAAGCGGCTGTGAAGACATCATGTGTAGGACTAAGGATGGGCAATGATGTTTCTCCTCTTCCCCTTTGTCCTCCAAAATGCAAGATAAATATCATGGTCTGTAAAGTGAAGGGCAGTTGTTTTCACATGTTGAGATGCCCTTTTACAAAATGGCTTGACCTCCAGGGAGAATGTGTTCATGTTGCCTCTGGATACTCATGGGGACTGCAGATATGTCTCCCAAGGGGACAGCCTTCATTAGGTTTTCAGGGCCCTGCACGTGCTTCAGAAATATGTATTCACTAAAAAAGCAGCAGGAAAAGGTAATCAGTATTTCCACATATAGATGAAGATTTTTTTCAAAATATTTCAAATGTTAAATGTGAAATTGAATAGAAGGAATTGAAATGTTTGTTCATTAAAAAGTTCAGACTGATCATAAAGTCACCTTTAGCAACCAAGCTCTGCACAAATCCATGTGTGCATGTGTGTACAGGCTAACAGATGCTAAGGACTTTTTACAATAGGTAATTTATAGCTAAGTCCTATATAGTTCATTATGAGAAATTATTATGTTATAGAGCCTGTTATAAACCAGGGTTGTTAACTGCTGATTGTGCATCCCAAACTTGCACTCTAGTCCTCAGTAGGACTGGGGACCATAATCTCCTCTTGCCATCAATGTCGTTTGTGTACATTCAGTTCAAAGGCACATCAAAAACTTTCTGTCAGAATAAAGTTAGTGTAAGATATGGAGAACTCAGCTACTAATGCTTTCTGGATTTTCTTAATTGACTGTTTTTAATATGTTGGTTGAGAGGCTGAACTGTAAGCCCTACCAGTGCAACACGAGTTGTGATGTTCCATACTTGTGTGTGTTTCTCTTAGCCCTAGTGGAAGAGTACAGAGTGACAGTGAAAGAGAGTCACTGCATTTTGGAGGACCTGGAGCCAGATCACTGCTACAGTGTGTGGGTCATGGCCGTGAATGGCACAGGCTGTAGCTTACCCAGTGAAAAAGCCATTTTTAAAACAGGTATGTATTTATTTTGGCATTTGATTATTATTTTGACATTTGATTATTATGAGCCTCAGGTTCTCAGACAAATTCTAGTCCTTAGTGTTATTGAAACAAAAGAATGCTTCATTCAGCCCATCTGGCAGAGAGCAGGCAGCTCACAGTCATTTCCCTTTTGCTAAGACGATAGAGGCATAATTGCTCCTGAGAGGAAACTTCAAGGCATTCAGTTTTGAAGATGTTTCTGGTCTCAGGCCATATGGCTGGGGCACTGGGGCAACACATTATGTATTTCTCTTCAATTGTGTGGCAGTGCTCCAGGGAAGTTCTGGGAAAGCCACCTGCCTGTACCCTGCTGATGCTCCTTTTTCTGCACACAGTTGAGAAGATGGTTGTGTGTTTTACCTCTCTGCCATCCTCCTGAATACATCTATGTTGCATTGATTTAAGTTATTAATTTTGCAAGGGAAGGCCTGATTTACCAAGGTTACATGCTGTGTCTTGCTCAGTGGGACACAAATCTCAAGGGTGGCTGAGAGGCTCTGCTGTTGTTTAAACAATATAAATTAAGATGAGTAATTAGATGAGTATTTCTTATGAGCTTCACTTGACTGATTCACTTTTCTGAGCATTAATTTCTTTAATAATTTGTATTGACAAAACTATTCTTCTTAAATTACGAACAAGGTAAAGCATCCTTGTATCTGAGGCCTTCATGACAGACAATTTTTTCAGTGCTACAGGATAAAAGCAATTATTCCATTCTTGCAGTCACAAATACAGGGAAGGATATTTAACAATTTCATAATGAAAAAAATTCTGAGAGTATTGTTGAAATCACTTGACAGCACCCACAGCTTCAAGCTGTTTGCTTAATTTACTAGACTTCAAATTTGTTGATAATTCTCTTTAATACTTAATTTGTGATTCATATTTTAAGAAAGTTTATTTTTTTGATAATTCAAAGTGGAAATTCAAATTTTATGGCCTCAACAATGCAATTGTGAATATGGTGTAGACTTTCTGCCCAAATAATGATGAGTTGTTGCTATTAGCTAATAAATTATGATTTTTAAAAAAGGTTTCCACCTCTCTGAAGCCATTATTTTTAAGAACTCTCTTTGTCTTTTGGCATCACAATCACTATACTTTTTCCCAAAATGGAAGCCTTCTAAAAAAAAGTTAATTTCCATGAGTCTTTAATTGCTTCCTTTGGCCTGTTTCTTTAAGAAAACAAATAAACTAGATAAATATGGGCTTATTAAACACTTTTTCTCAAAGCCAAATTGAACTCCTTCTGGAGTGCACTGAACCCCAGATGGACCTGTGGGGACACTGCTGAACACTAACTGATACAAAATTGCTGCATCTCCTCAGCAATAAATCCAGAAAGATAAGCACCAGTAATGGAAAACAGTCCTTCGAAAGGAGTCCAGCTGCTTTGATATAAAGAAAAAATATTTCAATTCTTCAAGTAGCCCGATGAACTCAGAAGCAAGAATTTAGAGTTCATTTTTAGTAATTGAGATTAAAAGTTGGCACATAGAAGAAGACAATTTGCTGGTATATGCAGGTACGGGAAAACACACAGCAATACTTGAACAAAGCTGTGACTCTTCCAGGTGTTGAGAATCCTCACAAAGTTTCTCTGTTGGCATTGTACCCGTGGAGGTGACAGTGGGTCTGGGAAGTTTTGGGCAATGCAGGGATTGCTGCTGAGGCATTCCCCCAGCACCTCCTGGCTCGTGCTCCTCCACTTCCCAAACTCACAGCTTGTCTTTCCCCACACTGAGGAACATCCTGTTTCCAAGCAGTATTTTTTGTGAGGGAATGATGCTGAAGGCAGGAAGAATCCCTCTACCCTCCAACCCCTCCCCTACAACTGATCTCCTCATGAAGGCTCTTCGCCATCCTAAAGACATAAAAGTGAGCCTACCTTCTGCTGTTGCTCAAAACCCGTGTGATTCTCAGGTTGTTTGGCTCTTTCCCTCTTACAAAAACACTTAAATGAATTTCGAAATATTATGATGAAATGAGATATGCATTCCAGCTGCAGCTAATTTGTTAAAAAAAAATCCCAGAAGCACAGTAACATCTTTTTCTGTATGCTCATTCCAGTTAATCTTTAGATGGATATTTTCAAATTAAAATAAAAAAAGAGCTTCATGTCTTGTAACATGCTGTTTACACATACATAAATGTGGGTATACATGTGAGTTGCTGAATGCAGGTATTAGGGAATTCAGCTATTAATTTTTCATTCTTTAGGAACGGATGCATTTAGAAACAGATGATAATTAAATGTATCTGAGGAGAACAAAGGAACTATTGCTAAGGGAGCTACAAAGAGGTATTAGCAGATGAGACTCTGAACTACTAGCCTTCTGATTTTCACTACCCAGGAAATTGTTACATACTTCTGGGTGTTTTTCTTTCCTTTTCTACTAACAACAAATTATTTTTCTTAAAAGACAGAATGCATCTAGAATGTTTGTTGCAGTTCTATTAGATTATCTTGTCATAAAATCGTCTAATCTCTACTTTTGTCTTAAGTCTCCTATTTGGAACCTTGTGTCTTTAAAAGTAAAATGACTTATTATGACCTTTTTTTTTTTTAATAATAACCTTTCTTTCAGAATTGGTATTAAGACTGTTTATGTGAGTTTCAAAACAGGTCGTAAGGTGTTTTAAGTTAATATCCCAGAAAGCAAAAAAACAAGAGAATACAACTGATCCATTCTCATCTCACAATGATGAATGTGCAATTTCACACAATAGCTTTTGATTACTTGCATCTAGTGCACTATTTTACATTCCATTTTCTGTCTTGCAGTTGGCCCTGTAGTTCTTAAACTGAGTCTCTAAAAAGGAGAAATTACAGGACCAAATTTTAGCTTTTCAAAAATAACCAAGACACAATTAAACAGAAAGTCAGCATTTCCCTGCAGCAGTACATTTTTTTCTGATGCAACTCTTGCAGTCACTGCTGAGGACAGGATTGAGGTGATGCAGGGGGAGCCGTAGGCAGTGCTGCCTCTGTGCTCTGCTTCTTGGAGATTGGCAGAAATTAGGAAAACATGCTTAAGGAAAGGCATAAAAATTTAAACTGCCTTTCTAACGATGTGTAGAAACGCACAGATCTTCACAGGGACTTTCCCAGCATGTTTATATTTTTTACCTGTAATGTACCCCTCTGCTATTGACACACAAGAAAAAGATGGATGGGAAAATGGATGGGGAAAATTAACTATTAACTATCCTGTGGGTATTCAAGGAGCTGACTCTTGCTTTCCCTTGCAAACATTCCCCTCCAGCCGCTGGCACCCTCTTCGGAGTACAGCTAACGTGTTCTTGTGTCCCCCAGCACCCGCTGTCCCCACCATCAAGGCCGAGGACTGCACTGTGTGTTGGGACACAGCCACTGTCCGCTGGCGTGCCGGCTCCGTGTCAGCGGAGTCCTTCATCCTGGAGTACTGCCGACAGCACTCGCCGGAAGGAGAAGGTCTCAGGTCAGTGCCGCGGTCACAAAAACCCCTTGGTCAGATTAGGCAGCCGCTGATGACCGTCCCCCAGGCCATGGTCCGTTACGCAAGAGATTATTCTGCCTTCAGCCACGCGAGGAAGAAATCTGCTTCTGTGTGCTGAGGAATTTAAAGGACAGACGCTAATCCGTGAGATTAGGCTGAGACACAAAATACTTCCTTTTTATTCCGCTTAACTGGACAATCCCTTTCGGTTGGGGCCAAAACCCCGGAGATGCTGTGCTGTTTCCAATCAGCTAGAAATTTTAGGGCTATGCTGGCCGGGGAAGCAATCGCTGACCCGCAGCTGCTGGAGCCCCGGGGCAGGGCAGAGGAGGGCAGCTCAGCTCCATGGAGAGTCGTGTGATGGGATAGCCTGGACCGGTTTGCTCTCTGCTTTGTGGAGAACAACGTAGGAGTCACCTCCGGGCTTAGCAAGGGTGATACGGATGTCCCAGTAATATTGGTGACCCATCTGTGCTGTCTGGATGTGCATGCAGATGCCCCCTCAAAGCACAGATGAGCTCAGCCCTGCCACGCTGTGCAGGCGTGCCACAGGGATCTGAGAGTAGCTTTGAAATTCGAGGTAGTGTCTGTTTATGCCAGACTCTCTCTGGTTTCCCCAGCCTGTGCTGCATAGAGGAGAGGGTGAGGAGGAATGTAGGCACCACTGAGCCATGAAATAGTGCACTGTTGAAATGCAGAGAAAAATATCCTAGAATCATAGAATCCTAGAATAGCCTGGGTCAGAAGGGACCTTAAAGATCATAAAGTTCCAACCCCTCTGCTGTGGACAGGGAAATATGTTATTGACTGTATGTTCCTGGGGCCTGGGGTTTTTGTTTGTTTGCTTTCTTTAAACAGTGACAATATTTCAGGAACAGTTGCAAAGGTCTGAGAAGTTTTGGGAAGGGGAGAGGGGTGACTGGCCACAGGACCCTGTGGAAGAGCCTCAGCTCAGTTGAGCTTGTCTTCACTTCCTGAGGAGCCTGAGTAAGGTCTTCACCTAGGGGTTAATTCATGTGGCCATTATGGAGATGTGGCAGAGAGGGAAGAGCCTCAGTCCCTGCAGTCAAAATTACTTAACTGGACTGAAGAGTTTACAGGTTTGTAGTAATGTACAACAGTGAAATTGTGCATGCCTTACGCCTTACAAAAAGTAGGCTGAAAACTGAAATAAAATTTCTCTGTGGGTAGAAGACTTCTTTTCATGCAGTACCATTGTGCTGCATTAATGCAACCAAAAAGAAGTCTTCTCCAGCTCTCCTGCCTCTTGGAGACCAACTGTGACCTGCTCTGCTTCATACATATTTCATGAGGCCATCAGGTTCCTGTCAGCCTGCTAAAGTTGCTGTTGTTCAGGGATCACAGAATATGCTGAGTTGGAAGGGACCGACAAGTGTTATCAGGTCCAGCTCCTGCTTCTGAACAGAACCATCCCCAAGAGTCACAACATGTGCCTGACAGTATCATTGAAACACTTCTTGAACTCTTTCAGGCTTGGTGCTGTGACCACTTCCCTGGAGAGCCTGTTCCAGTGGCCAACCACCCTCTGGGTGAAGAATCTTTTTCTAATGTCTAACCTAAACCTCTCCTGACAAAACTTCAGGCCATTCCCTTGGATTCTGTCACTGGTCACCACAGAGAAGATATCAGTGCCTGCCCCTCTTCCTCTCACAAGGAAGTTGTAGATTACCATGGGTCTCCCTTCAGTCTTCTCCTCTTCAGTCTGAACACACTAAGCCGCTGCTCCTCATGCGGCTTCCCCTCAAGGCCCTTCACCATATTTATTGTCCTCCTTTGAACACTCTCTAAGAGCTCAATATCTTTCCTATATTGTGGTGCCCAAAACTGCACATAATATTCAAGGTGAGGCCGCTCCAGTGCAGAGCAGAGCGGAACAATCCCCTCCCTCGACTGGCTGGCAATGCTTTGCCTGATGCCCCCCAGGACACAGGTGGTCCTCCTGGCTGCCAGGGCACTGCTGACTCATATCCAACTTGCCACTGACCAAAAGCCCCAGGTCCCTTTCCATGGCACTACTTTCCAGCATCTCATTCCCCAGTCTGTACGTGCATCTAGGGTTGCCCCATCCAACGTGCAAAATCCAGCACTTTCCCTTGTTGAACTTCATGTGGTTGGTGATTACCCAGTCCTCTAATTTGTCGAGGTCTCTCTCCCAGTTTTGTGTCATCTGCAAACATGCTTAGTATCCCTTCCAGTCCTGTGTCCAAGTCACTTATGAAGATGTTGAAGAGAACAGGGCCTACAAAAATGTAACTGCTCCCAAAACCTGTGCTGTTTGTTTGCCCTCAAGTTCCTGTGCTGTTAACTGAAACTGACTCTTTTTCTCAAAGAATCAGAGAGTGTGCTGATTCCTGTAATCCACAAGCAAGGTGTTGATAACACCAAGCAGTTTGTGTGATGATAACTGTGGCAAAAAGCTTCCAGGACTGACCCATTCACTTTCTCAAGTGACCTTATGCAAAATCTAACATGTTTATAATTATACTGATTCACATTTGACTTTTTGGCCTCCCTGTGGGCAGAAGCTGGCCTTTTACTGTGACAAGTGTGAAAACTTCCCACAGGACAAAATCACAATTTTTCTCAGAATTGCTGTAGTTTAAAATTCTCTATTTACATAAGGGCTCTGACCTCTTTTTGCATGTCAAAGCTAATGCTTTGCCACTTATTTTTCCTGAAAACTATTCATCTCTTTCCTTTTCTGAAATCAATCCCCTGAGAATAACGTGGAAATTTTCTGTAATGTCACAGCTTGTGTCAGTGATGGAGAAAT
>NW_020884875.1:10502527-10566939 GCF_003945725.1 Corapipo altera | reverse complement strand
AGATTTCTCTTTAAGATTTTGTATAAAACTGAGGAAAAAAGAACTTACTGGTGGATGGAGCACACTGCCTGTATCGCTCCTATCCAAGGCCCCTAATGTGAAACTGAGGTCTAGAAATCAATCAACTTGGCTAGAAGCCAATATCAGGTGAAATAAAACAATCTCTATGCACATCCAGAATTTTGGCCTGAAATGCTGTCATTTCTTCTGTCTTCTTTCCTTGAAATCTTGGAGTTACTCCTTCACAGGTTTCCTGAGCAATATTCATTTTGGGGATTAGCCAAATGTGGAGCCCCTTCACAGACAGCCTGTGCCTTTTGTGCTTGAGGCAGCCCTGTAGCTAAGCAATTTTCTAGTTCCTGGGTGGAAGTTCAAACACATTTCTCAGCAGCCGTGGAAGGTTCATACAGCTGCTGCTGGAAGCACAGCTTGAAAGCAGAGGTCAGGGAAGAACATCCAAGAGAAGTCCTGGAGAAAGCAGCATAGTCCCATCCCACAATGCTGCTTTCAGAGGTATCACTTTGGGAGCTCAACCAAGGTAAAGGAGCCTGCCAAGGGAGCAGGCAGGGAAAAATGTCCCCACTGAACAGCTGGAGACATGTGTGGAGTCCCTGATCTGAGCCAGCTCCCTGTAACCTTCAGTATGTCACAGAACCACAGGATGCTTGGGGTTGGAAGGGACCTTTGCAGATCACCTGGAACAACACCCCTGGTCAAGTAGGGCCACCCAGAGCCAGTTGTCCAGAAGGCTTTTGAACATCTCAGAAGAGGTCCTTGGAGCAGACCCAGCTCCCCAGGGAGAGAATTTTAAGCACATCTGGCAATGACATTTCACTGAAGTTTCCTTTTAAATATTGTGAAAAAAATACCACCCAACCCCTCCAAACAAACACATGCACACACACACAAAACCCCGAACCAATAAAAACAAACAAACAAAACTCCAAAGCAAACCAAACCAACCAAACAACCCTCCTACACCAAACAAACAAAACCCCACCGAAATCTATGTTTTTCCTTCTCCATTCTTTCTCCTTGCCAGCTTGCCACCTGATGGACATGCTTTCATATAAGATCATCTTAAATCTTAGGCAACAATGAATCCCTGGCCTGCTGCCGTGGTTTTAAAGCTCCTTCCCAGGTTGAATCTTTTTTCAGAATCTTTATGAGTGAGGTTTTGAAATCTTTCTTTCAGTTTCCAGAGTTTCTATTTTCTTATTGTTCATCCTCTTTGTATTGAGAAGTCAATGGAGTTGTGGGTGGAAGATGGAAATCTGTGAGAAATATAGTCCAGGGATATGTGGGCTGTTCAAATGGAAAGCTTGTATCATATCATGAGAAATCTGTAAGACTCAGGGAGGCAGAAATTAGTGCAGTATATGGTGGGCTTGTAGAAGTGGAAGTGCCTGAGTGTCCTCCTCTCCAATAATTCAAGACTGGCATTTCTAGCAACTGAAAATTTCAGTCTCCTCGTGGAGCAGGTCTAATGCTGGAACAAGAGGAACAAGCCTCCCTCCTCTTGCATTGCCCCCATAATTGTCCTGCTAGCTCAGAAAACAGGGTATGAGAAATACAAAATCTTTCTTTCCTCTGGCTCTGCCATCACAGATAGCAGCAAGTACCGTTTTGGTGACCTAAACTGAAAACAGCCAGAGCTGGAACAGAGGAGGGAAGAGGAAGCATGTGGCACAGCTGGGAGCCAACTCCGGGCTATTCGCTCATAATTTTTAAATTCAAGAGCTTTTTTTCCACTCATGGTGCACCCCTGTTCTTTGCTTCTACACGTATCTTGAGAAACTTGCATACTTTCAGCTCTAGTTCCACCTCAGTGGTACCAGCACAGCTCTGGAGGTATTGTTTCATTGGGATCTTGGTGGTGGAAATGACAATTATAGCACAGAGGTTATTGTGAATCCCTGTAAGGCATATAATTTGCTGGGTTCATGCAAAAAAAATCCCCCTAGATGTTGTTTCCTTGAAATAAATGAGGATACTGGTGAGAGAAACGTGCATCAAAACACATCGTCAGATTTCTCTAAAATCAGGGAAATCACAGATTTAACAGACAGCTGCTACTATAGCAATTAAGAGGTAAAGAAACATGCAATTTTTGTTCTGCTTTGAATAACACATACCTGAAATTTGGAGATTGTATTTTCAAATTTAAAGATTCCTCTTATAATGAGAGGGATTGAGAGGAGATATTTAAAATATATGATTTCAAATATTTCTTAAATTTCTCTGCACTATTTTTTGTAGTGAGAAACTGAGAGGGCAGTGCAAATAAGATAACATATAATCTAAAGGCCAGGATGCCTCATGGTTTGATAATAACATTATTGCATTTCCAATCTTCTATGAAGTGGGCAGGTGTAGATAAAGTAGAAAATAGCTGACATTAGAAATGTTGTAGGTGGATTTCTTTTTCTTTCAAAATTACAGTTTAGTGCTTAAGGTGAGCTTGAGTAAGGTCTAGCTACAGTGATTGTTACAAGAACTCAGAAATGAAACAGGCTTCCACCAACACTGTCAGGATGCATTTTCCCTCACCTTCTCCTACACATAACCTGGATGCTGTAAGCTAACCACTAATCATACCCTCTCCTCATCTTTTTTTTTTCAGGGTTAACCTGAAGCATGACAAACTACAGTGATTGCTGGGGAGCCCTCAGTATTCACTCCTCCAATTCCCTACCCTCTAGACAAGGCAATAGATAGCAAGACCTGTTTCTTTTTTGCATGCACCTTCTTTGAGCTTGGACCTGGCTCAGAATGTATCAAAAGAAATTCCTTTTTGTCAGCATATTCTGTTTCATTATTTGGCAGCAGCAGGACTGTTTTTAAGCCTTAATCATAGCAAAAATTGATGGGCTCTTATTCTTAGGCAGCTTAAAGCTTGCTGAAATAGATTACCAAGCAGAGAATGCTATTTGAAAATCTGATCACTGTTTTACAGACCAGATCTGCTTAAAGTCATGATTTCTCTGTCTCAGTCATTATTACAAACGAAAAGAGGTATTCTATTGGTCTCTGATGTAAACATGAATTCAAATTCCTCTTTGAATAATTTCATATTTGTAAGAGATCCAAGTCTGAACTTTGATAGTTGACCCTATTCGTCAAGTGGTTGGATCCAAAATGTTCTCTAAATACCAAGTCTCTGGAATCCAGTTCCAGAATATGAATACCCCATGTCTATTCTTTACACAAGAACATAAATGTCTAGTTGAATTTAGAATTTTGCGTTTTGTTAATTAATCATCAGATAAATAGCACGTAATGAAAAAGATCTAATTTCTTTGGAAGGATACTGACTTACGTCAGGAGCCATTTGCAGGGCATTACTGTGCTATACTACATATTGCCACAAAAAATTTTCGAGGAATATCTTCCTGTGTCATCCCTTCATCTCATTTGTAAGTATTTGCTCAAGACTCCTTTCTGGTGGTCTGTCCTTCAGATTCGCATCAAAGAGGTCACTATGGTCCTTTTAATGATTGGGCGAGTCTTGCCTAGAAAGTGTGAGCAGATTTCTTCAAAGTTTAGGTGCCTATTTCTTTTCCCCTACTTCTGCTCTATCCTGTTTTTCTTTTCTCTCACTTATTTCGTATTTGCCTCTCTTCTCAGTTCCCATCTTATTCTTCAACTCATCTTCCTTTTTTCTCTTGCCTTCTATAATCAGATGAGCCTTTTTCCTCTTTCAAGTCTAAAGAGCTCAGATTCCTCATCAGGCAATTTATCAGGTAACATCTCTTCCCTAAACCTTCTAGTAAGAACCTACCAGTCTGCTGGACTCCCAGTGCCTTGCTGAAGTGATCTTGTGGTCAGGGCTTTACGAGTGTGAAGCGAACCATGCAATTTCTACCATGTTTGCAACCACTTCTCTTTACTGCCTCAGTTCCAGCATTAATATAACACTTTTCGCAAAGGTAACATACTCCTGTGCTGATCACACAGGAGCCCTGAAAGCCCTGGAATTCTTTTAATTTGAAAGAATATATCACAGGAGCACCCAGTGCTTTTTTTGATGCTTTCAACCACTTTTAGTGACAATTGACAGTGTAAAATACCTGTTACAGAGTAATAAGTATGATGCACCAGACTTTTTCCAAGATACCATCCTCCTAGAAAGAGATCTGTGTGATGTTAGCAGGAAATTGGTGCGTTAACAGCTATGAGATTTTACATTGAGGTGACAAATGCAGCAGAAGCAGGCATATAAAAAATCCCAGGATGAGCACTGATTATACTTCAGTTTGTACTGCCCTCTGGTGGGATATATGGGGAAAAACAGCAATTCCAAATGAATAGCAACGATTCGGTCAGACCAAGACTCGCCTGCCTTACCTCTTCCGGGGTCACAGAAATTTGCGCTGGGAAAGGTAATTTGTTTAATCCACCTTCTTACGGAGGCGTTGTCTGCGGGGGGCAGACCATCGTGGGCTCCACTCTCAAAGCTAACGTGGAAGGGAAAGTGCCTTGCACACTCTCCAAAGGCAGGTCTCCAGTTTGTGAATGTAAATACTTGCCTTGAAAATTCCTAAAAGCATTTTTGGAGGAAATTAGGTACTTTATACACGGTCTTTACCTGCAGGCATACAGTGCAGTGCGTATATACTGTCTGGCTTGGCTCTTACCATATGAGACAAAAATGAGGAAAATTATATCCAGTGCATGAGAATTTGTTAAACCAATCTTTCATGTTCCTGACAAAACAGAAAATATAATTGGCATCTTTCTAGCCATCCAAAATCCCTTAACTGGTACTTCAAAGCACCTGTGAAGCAGATTGAGTGGGTGCTGACTTTTGTTTTCCAGTAATACGTGAAGACACCAATGGTTTAGGATGTGAGGTCTGGAGCTTTTGAGGAACCACGATGGGGAGACTAAGTCAAAGCTGGGCACTGTACAGAGGCATCTCCTCTGCTGCTGCCTTCTACAAAACTGCCCAGTTGAGTGCACAGCAGCATGAGAGAGACAGTGCCCAGACTTAGCTGGTGAAGGATTTGTGAGCAAGGAGTTCATAATAAGAAAGTGAATCACTATTTTATGATAATCCTATAATGACGTACATGATCTCTCTGTGGCCTCAGATAAGGGTAGCCATTCTTTTGGACTTGCAGCGTATGCCCAGACAGTAAAAACACAAGTGCATTCATTGTCATGCAACTGAATTAATTAAAGAGTGGGTTTTTTCTTCAGAAACTTCTTCATTTTGTGAAGCAGCCTTTTCACAAGAGGCAGATGAGGATTTGACTCTGTGCTGCTTGAAATTTATATGATGATTATGCTGCTGCCAAACAAACACCAAGTGATCATTACACCAGATGATTGCACTGAGTGAGAAGGTGGTACAGAAAGGGCCTGAAAATTTGTCAAAGTGAGAGCAATCCCTCAAGTTACACATTGAAGCTCCTACATAACCCAGTTCTTTGAAAAAACAGTGTTCACTTTTCTGATTTGGAGTTTCTGTGTGGTGCCTGATGTTTCAGTAGTCAACAATACTGTTAGGAAGCTTAGCTGTTTGCTTATATTAGTCTTTCCTAGTTTGGGTAAGTGCATACCTTTTCATGTATGTTCAAAATTTGCAGATCTTTTGCTGGTATAAAGAAACCTGAACTGAAAGTACCCCTGGAGCCCAATGTGAACTATTTCTTCTACTTGAGGGCTGTCAACTCATTTGGGACAAGTGAACAAAGTGAAGCAGCTCTCATCTCAACTAAAGGTAGATCATAATTTCCTGATGTCAAAACAATGGGATGGAGGGGCAAAGCAGTCAAACATTTTTCTTTGAAAATCATATCTGAAGTTCCCAATTTAGGAGTGAACAAGTAATTGAATTTTTTATTTCAATAACTCAAACATATATCAGGTTTTTTCTGCTTAAAATTAGTATAATCAGGACTACTTCAATTGAAGTTTGTATATTCATGTCAATGTAAAGCTGGTGTGACCTCAGAAACAAAAATATTGAATTCTGTCAGATATGAAGTGATTAAATATTTTTCAGACAATCTCAGTGTCATGAGTCTGACAGAACACATTCAGATAAAAGTTCCAATGACATTAAAAAAACTGCTCTCACAATTAAAACCTTATGGACTTTGAGTTTCAGTGATGAGGAAGTATGCAAAGCAGCCTTAAAATGTAATAGATGGTTTAAACCCTACGATTCCCAAATAAATAATATATTGCTCTTCAAAATCAGCCTCAAAATTCAAATTTGCTATTTTGAAAAAACAAATTATTGAAAATTATTCAACCTTTTTAAATACTGAAGACCTCTTTATCACCTAGCTGCATTTCTGAATGTTAGACTTCTGTCCCAGTTGGGCACAGATTGGAAGACTCCTTGCATTTGTACCCAATTTTCTGTCACTCCTACCTGCCAGTAGACACAACCATGTCCAGCTAAGGCAGCAGTTATTGTTGCTTAACATTTTATGATTTGTCTCATGTTAAAGTAGCCAGCTTCTCATATCTAGTGTTTCGTTGTCATCAATTGTACCAGGAACTCGATTTCGCCTCCTGAGTGACACAGCCCATCCCGCTTTGCAGATCTCCTCCAATGCAACGGTGATCCACCTTCCTGAGAAAACTAAACTCACTGGGTAAGCAGCAGCATGATGAGTGTGACTACTCTGTGAGGTTTAGGATAGATCCCTCACTTTTATTTTTGCCTATAGGCAGCTTTCACATGATACCAATTGTGTAGAAGAACTGAATCACTGTCATGCAGCCTCTGGACTTTGTGTGATCTACTCTCCCCCCCTTTCAAGCATTGCAACATTTCAATAAAGACAGTGGTAGCATTGATGTAGGTGCTGGGAAGAGTTCAGTGCCACACTCTGATATGGCCAGGAAGTCTAAGGCAGTGGTATCTCTGGCACTGCTCGATTTGCTTCAGCCCATGGTCACTGCTTAATCCATCAGAGCACTTCAGTCTCAAAGCAATTTTTTGCTGCCCTGAAAAGATCAGATTTGTGGGCTTATTTTTTAATATATTGTGGATAGAAGTAATCCATCTTGCATACTTTGCTCCTCTCCTGAAGGCATTATTGGTAATGTTTTCCAAAGTATTTGTGGCTTCAGAGAACTAGGAAGTGCTTTTGGGATATGTTTAGCATGGTTGTACCAGGCTAGCTGTATACTTTGTGAACCTGGGGGATTTTTTGACATATTGACATCAGTCCTGTCATAAGCACAGGTCCACTTGTAAAAGTTGTGGCATACTGATACGGCTTCTTGAAAGGTGATGAGGATTTAGTGGTTTAAGCATATTTTTTACTGTTACAACTGAATGTACACAAGATGTTTGTCACTATGACTACTCAAACAACTATGCTTTCTAGTTTGAACAAGCCTTCAAAATCTGGCATCTTTTAGATGAGATCATCTCAGTGCAAAGATGAACGACTCTCAGTGACAACATTTAAATCTTTGATAAAACCCCGCATTTGGAACAGCAGAGTGCAATTCATTAGTAATTTTAGATGATGCTTCATGATGTGACTGAAAGAAATATCACAATATGGTTCATCTACCACCACACACATTTTACTGGATGTTTCTTTCACAAACAGGTTTCCTTCAGTCCTGGGTGAACTGCTGCCTGCTCAAGGATGTCATTACTGGGAAATTGTTGTCTCTGCCTGCAGAAGCTACAGGATTGGGATTTGCTATGAGTCAATAACAGAGAGCGGTGTCCTGGGGCTGAGTGATACCTCCTGGTGCATGCGGTGCTGTCCTACACAAACCAGGTAAAGAAAAGTCAGTCTAGCTGCTTGGGAAGCTACTTGTCCTTCATGAAAAAAAGCCAGACCTCTTCAAGAATCATAACAGCACAAAAAATTCTTCTACCTTCTTTATGCAAATTTGAATAATAAGAAAAGAATAACTAAAAAAGGTCTTTAGACCTCCTTAACAAATACTTTAAATATACCTCCGTAGAAAAGCACCTTAAAAATAAAATTAATCTCAAACAGAGAGTTTATCACCCTTTATTCACTCAACCAGTGAATAAAACTTAAAGAACTAGTTTGCTGCTGCTTTGTCATTCCAGGCTCATATCCTGAACTGATTCACTAAACCCCAGCAAGTGTATTTATTTCCAAAAAGGCAGTCTTTTTATAATCTCTTTCCTTCTGCAAGAGATGTCAAGCCTCAATAGAGAATGCTTTCTCCTGCCTTGTCCTTCACAGTGATAGGCACTCACCTGCCTATCACCTGCCTGTCACCTGCGACAGGGCTGCAGGGTGCTGGAATAGTCTGTGGTAGCAGGCCAGTGCCAGGCTGCTTGAAGGTTTGTAAGGTAATACCCTGCTAACGATGTAAAGGTGATCTTGATCTAAACAAGTGTGCTTTTTTCAGTATGAAATCATACGGATATATGAACACAACTAGCTAAATGAAACATCCAAGATGCTTTTATTCCAAGAGTCTAGAGATGCGAAGTGAAAAGGCTCATCAGCATGCCAGGCAGGGCTTTGAAGGGATGCCACATTTGCTTTGCCTACATACTGAGCAAATGGTGTTGCCATGTGGTAATCTGATGTATGCAGCCACCTGTTAATAGATTGGAATTAAACTGTGGGTTATTTCTGGTAAATTGTCATGAGGAGGCTTTACTGTGTTCTGGTTTCCATTTTCCCACAGCTTTCTTTACAGATTTCTTCACACTGGTGTAATGAGTGATGTCCATGTGACAGAACACCTGGCCAAGATTGGCATCCTGTTGGATTACAGCAGTGGGAGACTGTTGTTCTTCAATGCAGAGAGAGGACTTGTGCTGTTCGGCATGAGGCACAAATTCACCAATGCTGCTCACCCAGCCTTCGCCCTGGAGAAGGCAGGAGTGCTTACCCTGTGCACAGGAATGGAGCTGCCAGAGTTCGTGAAGCACAGCTGATATTCTTCTTCACACTTTCTGTAAAATTGACAATTATAGCATCAGAGGATAGAGAGGGGAAGAGGGGTGTCAGGAAGGGATGTCTAGTCTTCACTGATGAACACTGTGTGCATGGCTCTCCTTCATGTCATCAGTAATTGTAGCTAATGCTCAGACATGTAATCACCCAGAGCCTGGAAAGAAAATCAACTTCTTCAGATGGAGATGCACCCAGTGATACACACAGCAGTACTTCTAAGGGGATAAAGAAGTTTTGTTAGATATGATAGTGTTAGCTGTCTTTTTAAAGTTAATTATGAACCTGTGTATGAAATAAATGCATTTCTCACTGCAATATGTGAAAGTCATCATTTCATCATTTGCCAGGACAGTCAGAGCCTGAATCCAAGATGATGTGCTTAGAAAATGTGTAAAAACTTCAACAACTGAAACATTCTGCAGGTTAACATGTGTTATTGTCTGCCAACTCTTTAAAGGCATAAATCAAGAAAACTTGGAGACTTAGAAGTCCGCATGTTTGCAAAATGAGTGAGTCCCAAGCTAGTCTTCATATCAGCCATGTAAAATTTGAGTATAGCACACCCACCTAAGCTGCTCATAGCAGACTAACATCTACCTGACAGTGTCAGTAAATATCTGTGCCTGTGAATAGCTACTCATGAAACACCTGTATGAGGAAAATTGATAGTAGCAGTAAAAGTCTTCCCTTCTGGTTTTCATCCTCAGTTTGTTGGTTAAATGGTTTTGATGGTGAAAGAATGTTTCTATTCAGGACCTTCTGGATCACCATTTTTCCAACACTGCTTTTTACCTTTGCTCTTACAAAAATGATGCTCCTAATTTCAGGCTTGTGTACCTTTTTCTGCATCTGCCCTGCTCTCTCGTTATCTGCACTAGCACCAGCATCATGACAGTGAGGTACAGTGTTTCAGGGCCATCAAAACAGGCAGGCTAAAACTGGTTGATATTAGCAAAGTAATAGGATGCTGATTTTGCCCGTTGGCTTTTTTGAACCATTTTTCCAAACATTTCACACATCAGTATTATGGCTGTCTTCCTGCCTGTCCCGAAGGCTGAAGGCACAAATGCCAGTGGTGGTGAACTCCAGTGAGTGTTGAGGGGAAATTAATCTTAAACAGGCAGGCAGTGCTTTTTGTGCTGTGCCTACTTTGGAGATTTCTGCCTCAGGGGGTTGTGCTGCCAGACTCGTTTCTGAGCTCAGCCGAACTCCCTGAAGTAAAACAGATTTCAGGAGTCTAATAGAGAGAGTTTGTGTCTGAAAAGAGAAGCTAAATGAGTTAAAATGAAGCTTCTGCTTTTTATTGTCAGAGAAGGTGCTTGTTGCTGCTGGTTTATGTATGATTTAACACCATCAGGGCATGCACTTGCTGCTCCAGCCTGCTGTATGCTTGGTGTCCTAGGGGAGCCACAGTCCGCACTGTCATAGCAGGCTCAGGCTTGCTATTGACTTGGTTAAGTCAATATAAAGAAGATCCTGTGACCATTTATTTTAAGCCAGAGCTTTTTCTGGCATTTCAATTAAAGGGTGCCAGTTCTGAGTTCCTGCTGGAGAGAGTGGGGAGTGAAAAAGTAGGATTGTGCCCTGTTGGCTCAAGTGAGTGTTTTGTAGAGGTGTGGAGGATGGTGAGAAAACGTCCAGGATTAATTGAGAGAGAAATACAGAAAGAGTGTTGGGAGTAGCATTACTATGAAGGCTGAGGAGGAGAAGGCAACAGAAGGTAGGCTGGAAACTCACACAGAGCAGATGGTGATAAACTAAGAGGCAGATTAGTGGTGTCAGCAGGGTGTGTTCCTTAGGCTCCTGCAGCCAGTGAGCTCACTGAAGGTTTGGCTATCTCCAGAGCTTAACGTGGTACTTGGAAATAAGCCTGAAATATTCCAGTACTGGGATGATTTTACCTGTGTACTCCTCATCCTCATCACTGTCATCTCAAAAGAAGGATTGCTTCACGGACACCAGCATGATATATCGACAAGGGGAGAGAGAGTGATAAAAGGAGAACAAAATTAAATTAAATCTTTTGGATGTTTTTTTCAGTGAAGGCAAGAAGTGATTGTCTTGTCAAAGGCAATTGCCTATTAGTAATTAGTAGATTTAAAACAAAAAGTGAAAGCTTTTTCTGCTGCCACACATTGCTACTCAGGTAGTACCGTCAACATCTGAGCTTGGCAAAATGTTTTTATTGCAGGCACCTCATTCTTAGTAATATTTGATTAATTTCAAAAAATGGCCTGACTCTCTTCTCTTCCTAATTTTATATAAGATTAAGTTTTAGATTGGGCAGTATCAAAAACTGTATTTACTCTTTATGTGAAAAGTAAATAAGTTATTTTTAATTGGAAATGTCACTCAAAGAGCTTAAACAGTACTAATTTGAATGTCTAAATCTGGTCTGCATTAAACTATGCCAGATGAAGAAATGCCAGAGAGAATATCCTGTTCAGAGAGATGGAACAAAATGCACAACAAACACACACGTTAAGATTCAGCATAAGGTGAAATTTCATATTAATGAAGAAAGCAGACCCCAAAAGCCACAGCTGAGCTGCTAGGACTTATAGTAAATAGTGCAAATTCTCTTGCCCTTGGAAAGCTTAGAGGTACATCTGGTATCATCTTTTAGTTGCCTGATGGGCACGAAGTTAGGAACTCACTTGCCAGAAGGCGACTGTCTTCAGACACTTGAATGTATGGTGCAGTCCATATAACTTTGCATTCAGATGAACTGAGATTTTGAGGTTTGCTGCATCCATTTTTTTCTGACCATTGTAGCTTGTAACTATATAATAGAAAAAAGAGACAAAAACCTCCCAGTCACTGTATTTTTGTTGTGCTTGATTAATTTAGCATTTAGAAATACCTCAAAACTTACAAAGGTTGTCCCTTAGCTTGGCTGATAGGAACTAAGACTTCATGCAAATATTGATAGAGTTGTGTGGTATGTGTACACAGTCTAGTCATCATTCCATACTTAGAGCAACATTTTAAAAGTTACACAAAGATTGTAAAAGTTCATCAGTAATCTGGTGTTTATTTCATTCTGAAAAAAAAAAGGCCGATGCCTAATAATGTAAGTATTGTCAACAAATAATTGGATGGATCTGAAACACATTGCATCGAAAGGAACAATTTCCTCTCACTTCAGCAGGTTTTAGATTAGACTTGTAAACCCCTATGCACGGATGAGAATATAAGCTTGACTGTAAAAAGAGAAGCATTAATTTCTACTGTAAAAATAGTGCTGAACTGAAATTTTGCTAGTATCAGTGGTATTGATCCACAAACGTTGGTTAGGTCACTCTGCTCAAGAGAGAGTTTAGTACTTCCATATGACATCAGGCAGGAGAATTCAGCAATGCAGCTGCAAACTGCAGCACGTGCAGGAACAACTCTGCTCTTGACCTAGCTGTTCTTTCAGTACCATGTGCTGAAAACGGTCAAGTGATGCCTTATTTTAGAAACAGGTACATTAACCACACTACCATTGTTGAAAACTGTGTGCATGTTACCACTAAGTCTGTTATAAGACAGAGACTCAATAAGGCACGGTACCAATAAGTTGTTGCTAAATCCACACTGCCGTTATATTGTCTGTGGTATACACGTGAAATATAATTTCTATTAGCATTTCAGGGGCTCGAATAGGTATGTAAAGATGGAATTAAGGGTATTGTGAAGTTAGGATCTTTCCAATCATCTTCATTTCAGATTAACAAGTAGAATCTTTGGCATGTTGAGGTTTAAAATTGATTTGAAAAATCACATTCTGTGGTGTAATCACAATTGCATTACTGCTATTTTGCTGATAGGTTTACTAGCTGTAGGGAACCCCAGTATGTTCAGTCACAGAATCACTAAGAAATTGATAGCAACTCTTCCACTTCCAGCAACATGCTGTGCAAGAGATATTGAACTAGTGAATTACATACATTTTGCGTGTTGAGCTTATCCAATGCAAAGTAGCATTGCTGACCAGAGACCACTCTGCAGTGTGGTCAGCACTGCAGGAGGTCAGTTCCTGTTGTCAGTTCCTGCAGGAGGACAGTCTGGAAGGAAATGGAACAAACGCTTAAGGATCATCTCATTCCAAACCCCCTACCATAGGCAGGGACACCTTCCACAAAACCAGGTTGCTCAAGGCCCCATCCAGCCTGGCTTGGAACACTTCCAGTGATGGGGCATCCACAACATCTCTGTGCAACCTGTTCCAGTGCTTCACTATCACAGTAAAGTATTTTTCCTAATATCTAATATAAACCTGCCCTGTTTCAGTTTGAAGTCATTTCCCCTTGTCCTGTCACTAAACACCCTTGTGAAAAGTCCCTCTCCAGTTCTCTTGCAGGCCCCTTTAGGTACTGGAAGGTGTTATAAGGTCTCCTCAGGGCCTTCTCTTCTCCAGGCTGAACAATCCCAACTCTCTCAGCTTTTCCTCAGAGGAGAGGTGCTCCAGCCCTCTGACCATCTCTGTGACCCTCCTCTGCACTTGTTCCAACAAATCTATGTCCTTCATAAGAAGGGGCCCCAGAGCTGGACACAGTACTCCAGCTGAGGTCTCATGAGACCTCAGGGGCAGAGTCCCCTTCCTTGACCTGCTGTCCAAGCTTTTTTTAAGGCAATCCAGGATGCAGTTAGCCTTTTGGGCACACATCATCAGACCTTGTTGAATTTCTTGTCCACCAACAGCCCCAAGTCATTCTCTTCAGGGCTGTTCTTAATTCATTCTCCACCTAGCCTGTACCTGTGCTTGGAATTGCCCCAACCCAGGTGCAGAACCTTGCTCTTGGCCTTGTTGAGCTTCATGAGGTTCCCACAAGTTCATCTCCCAAGCTTTTTGAAGTCCCCTCTGGATTGAGTCCCCTTCCTCCTGAGTGTCAAATGCACCACACAGCTTGATGTTGGCAGCAAACATGCCATCAGCAAAAGTTCAAGTGAATTTCCCCTCTGGGGAAATCTGTGCAGAAACAATACCTTTCTTTTCAGGACTTGTGTTACAGACATACTGTATTTCTAATTCATACTCTTCTCAACCTTGAAGAAGAAGTGTTGCAAGCAGAGAATTAAACCACCTATAGTGCCTTAACATATAGTGCCTTAACCACTGCTAATACAGTTG
Source organism: Corapipo altera (assembly GCF_003945725.1). Lineage (NCBI taxonomy): Eukaryota > Metazoa > Chordata > Aves > Passeriformes > Pipridae > Corapipo > Corapipo altera. The sequence goes on along the minus strand of NW_020884875.1, from coordinate 10,552,896 downwards.
TTAGCTGAATTTCATCCTGCCAGACTGTTACCACACCACTAGTGAGTGAGGGATGGGGACCTGGACCCCTGCCACAACAGGTACAGGAGAGAACTGGCTTCTGCTGAATAAGCAAGAAGCCAGTGCGGTTTTTAATACTGGGGCTGTCAAAAGGAGACCTTTGTCTGAGCATCACTTCACAGCAAAGCCTTCTGAGGTTGTAAAAGTCTGCTTCCTGTTCTTTCATGAGCCCTGCTCAGAGGGCACAGTGCATATGTAGTCCCACAACTCTTATTTTCATATTCACATGAAGAGAATTATATTTTGAAGTAAAATTAACAGAGACTATTTTACATATTCTTTACTGTGTGTTAGATATGAGTTTGTCTGATTCCTACTATCTTAAAAAAAAAGTAAGAAAAAAGAAAAAAATACAGCCTTCAGAGGGAAAAAAAAAAAAAGAAAAAAAGATAGCTAGTAGAAATTATCTCCAAACACCCTATGACAAGAGAGAGAACTTTGCACCTATTCCAACAGCATCCACTGGTGTTGCTGTCCCACATTGACTACTAGGATCATTCTTTTTACCCATGAAGGATTTTTTTCTAAAACAAATATTAATAAAAGTATGTTGAGCAAGATGTGCTAGCAGTGTAAATAACTACTATGACTGTTAGTGCTTAAGAAATAATCTGTGTCTCTATTTAAACTATTGAATGAGGACTTTCCTTTCAAAGCAAAGAATGTCTGTTGAGATAAATAAAGAGTTTTCTGCAGTTTGTAGCCAGAGCAACACAGGAACACATGCTAATAGCCTAACCAGGTACAGAAAGAACATTACTGTCTAGATTATAAAAGCAGATTCTGGAAATCAAATTGGGACATTTCTTAGGGGATTAAAAAAAAAAAAGTCTGATTTTGCTACTGAGCCCCAAGTTAAAAACTGCAATTTTTAACTCAGGGCCATATACTGCTATAATGTGCTTCTCCAGCAGAAACTGGTGCTGCTTTCTGTGATTGCAATTCAGAAGGTTCAGTTTTTCTGCATGGTACTGCAGTTATTTTTGCACACGTTCAGCAACTTCAGTGGAGCATGAGTAGGCTGAGCATGTTGATCACATGTCACTCATTTGGGCAAGTAAAGAGCAATAAATCAGATAGTTCCTCAAAGTGTGAGATTTCTAGGACAGCTGCAAATCCATGGTGGAAAAAATGCCATCAGCTTTTCTTCCAGTTATTCTTCCACAGCTCTGGACCCTGAATGTCCCCACAAAAGCAGAATAGCAATTAATATCCATCAGATATTTCTGCTGCAAAACCCATTCATGTTGGAAAGGTCTGCTTTTGGCCTTAAATCATGCCCAAAGTTTATCTCCCACTTCAGTTAACAGGACAAATGTGATGTGGGGGGTTGACCTAGGCTGGACACCGGGTGCACATCCAGCAGCTCTATCACTGCCAGTCCCAGTCATTAGTGACACTCAATTTACCAGCAAAAAAACCCAAACCACTTCAAAATCCTCTTCACCCATTACCCCACCAAGTATTATGGGGTTGTAGCCCAATGTAAGGAAGCATTTGATGTTCTGGTATTGAATGCTAGCTTTCCAGCTGCTTTGTAGTTTATGCCCCATTTTTATAAAAGCATGATCTCTGCTAACGGCAAAATGTTACAAGAAATCTGAAGCTACACAGAGCTCTGTCATAATTTTAATACTGCTGTGTTTCAAACAAGACTAGAAATAATTTAAGATCTTCACAATAGTGAAACTGTTCTTTTAACTAGTATAATTTTGATCTTGAATTAAGCAGGCTAGCTTTAGTTTTCAAAGCTTAAAATAGTTATCTGCCTTTTACAGATTAGTGTCTGTGTTTTAAGGTGATACACATGCTCTGTAAACTGCAAGGCAGCTCTGTTACGTGGAGTGCAGTGGTTATGGAGGATGTTAAAGACTATGAAGTAATGGACTAAAGGCTGCAATGCCCAAGAGGATGCAAAACCCCAACAAGTCCATAACTGGCACCACCCATGTGTAAACAGCAGGATGTGAGCATAGGGCAAAAGCTTGCAGATATTACTGATATTACTCAAGGAAGATGTGAACACTGACTTTTACTGCACAAAGGAGTAAATAGGAAAGAGAGATATGTTGGATGTTAGGACCAGGGTTTTATTTAATAGATGCACAACAGCACATTAACAACTGTACATGGCACTTAGTGCCATGGTCTAGCTGACAAGGTGGTGATCACTCAAAGGTTGGAGTTGATGACCTTGGAGATCTTTTCCAAGCTGAGTGATTCTGTTTTTCTGTGAACTAACTCCTCTTTTTAATGTACAGTCAATTAGACTGTATATGAACCCAATGGATCATACACATATGCATCGGAAAAGCAAACATTTTGTCAGACTCATGGTACTGAAATTACTCTAGAGTGACAGTTATCACACTATGACTTGACGTGGTCTGGTTCCTTGGATACTGCCCTCCAGCTGAGAACTGTGGAACAGCCATCATTGATTCGCTGTCTGCTTCAGCTGAGGCTTCCAGTCTGGTTTGTAGACAAAGGAGAGTAGAACTGCAGAAATAATGTCCACAGTGAAAAGAAAGGCAGACATTGCCAGAAGAGGCAGTTCCTGGGGACTCCCACCAAAGGAACCGTTGGAAAGGACCGTGATGCTGGAGTAGAGTTGCACCTTCTTAGCCCTGTAGAGGTGCAGCAGGGTGAACTGTTATATCACCCCTCTCAACCCCTCTACTCTTACTCTACCCTTTTACTCTTATGGAAACAAAAACCCAGGAGTGACAAAATGGCAAGTTCTAAAACAGGGAGCAGAAAGACTACAGAATGTGCTAGCACACGAAACGGCTCCTAACCGGAGCTGAAAATGGTAGCTGAGTGTGATGTGTACTTGACTTGTGACAATTACAGAGCCATGCAACACTTGCTGTAATTCTAAAATAGTGCAATTATTGTTTTTTATGTCTCATTGAAATTTGCACAGTCTGGCTTTGACGAACAGGCATTTTTTTAAAATTAAAAAAAAGAAAAGCACTTCATAAGGAAATTCTTGACTTGCTGTGCAACGAGCAGCTTGTAATCCCTTCTATTAGCTTCCCTGTTCTCTCCCAGGTGGAGAATGTGCTTGTATCATGAATCCAGGCCAGCTCTGGTATGGCACCATAGTATATGGTAAATCATCGCCACTGAATTGTGCCTGCTTGGCTAGCAAAGAGTCAAGCCCTATTTGGTTAGCGAGTGGTGTGGTAAATCAACCAATAACTTGTTCAATCCTACCTTTCATGGATTTGCCTGTAAATGGTTGATTTTTGCTTTTAAAATGTTTATACCCCACTTGCAGTGTCCTTGCTTTAAAGTAACATCTTGGAAGACTCTGAGGTGAACTGCACCGACTGATGTGCACTGGAGCCAAGGATTTTGCCACATGAGCAAGAGGAGCTTTCTTAACTGGCAAGACCTCAAAACTAGAGAGGTGTGTGCCAGCCCCCTCTGCCCCGAGAGGGAAGCAGTGGAGCCCTGAATCAGAGGCAGCTCTGACTCAGCTTTGGCAGCACTAGGAGTGATAGCAGACTCCCCACACATAAAAATGCCACCCCCAGGGAACACGAGCAACCAGGAGCATGGCACTGCAGTGTGTGCAGCACTTCACAAGGAAGGGTGCTCAGGGTGGGTGCTGAGGCCCTGCTGAGGCCCTGGTCCAACCAAGCACTTGGTTCTGCTGGTGGTCGTCATGCATGGTTTCCAGTCAATCAAAAGTCGCATGCTGTTTGTGCACCAAAAAGGATGTGGTGATCCAGATGGAGCTCCCACAGAAACATGAAGCTGTCCAGGTCTCAGGCTGCAAGGAGTGCCAGAGCCTGGCACTGCTCTCAGAAGGCAGCAGAGAAAACATCTTTGTGAGATGTGATCATGTGGACTATCTGCTCAGCCTGGTAATAGAGCTGAGGGAGGAAGGAGAAAGCCTGAGAAGTACTGGGGACTCTGAGGAGGAGATTGAGTGGTAGGCGTGTATCTACTACCCCTTAGACAAACACATCTGTCATCCACAGCACAAGAAGCAAACAAACCCCTGTCCTCTCACCACCAGGCAGAAGGAGGGGACATTAGACGTGGAGGGGAACTAAAACAGTCTCCTGCTTGGGGTGGGAGGCAAGTCCTTTCCTGACCTACCGCACCTCCCTCTTAAGCAATAGGTATGAGGTTCTGGAACTCAAGGACCAGGGAAATGAGAATGTAGATCAAGGTTCATCCAGGATGAAGGGGTTACGTAGGGCAGGGTATCATAACCACTTCAGTCAAAAAAAAAAAAAAAAAAAAAAAAAAAAAGGGTAGTTGTCATTGGTAACTCGCTTCCGAGAGGAGCAGAAGGCTTGATATGCTGACCGAATCCAACCGATAGGGAAGTATGTTGTCTCCTTGGGGTCACATCACCATAAAGCTTCCAGCCTGGTGCAGTCCACTGATTATTACCTGCTGCTGATTATCCAGGTGGGCAGCGATGAAGTCCCAACAGCAAGTCTACAGACAGTAGAATCATAGAACCATAAAATCATATAATGGTTTGAGTTGAAAAGGACCTTAAAGATCACCTCTTTCCAACCCCTCTCTCATGGAATGCCATTCATTCAATCAGTGGCCCCATCCAATATGGCCTTGAACACTTCCAAGGTTAGAGCATCCACAACTTCTGAGAAATGCATCAGCAACAACAGGAGAGCAAAGGAGAATCTCTATCCTTTGTGGGATGCGGGGAAAACAGTGACAAAGGATGAGAAAAAGATTGAGGTACATAATGCCTTCTTTACCTCAGTCTTTAATAACAAGACCAGTTGTCCTCAAGGTACACTGCCCCTTGAAGTTGGAAGACAGAGACAGGGAGCAAAACGAAGGCCCGTAATCCAGGAGGGAACAGTCAATGACCTGCTTTGCCACTAGGGTCTGCACAAGTCCATGGGGCTGGATGGGATCCACCCAGGAGTACTGAGGGAGTTAGTGAAAGAGTTTAACCAAAACACTTTCAATCATTTACCAGCAGTTCTGGTCAACTAGGGAGGTCCAAGCTGATGAGGAGTTGGCAAATGTGGCCCTCATCTACAAGGAGGGTTGGAAGGAATATCTGAGAGAATCAGGCCTGTTAGCCTGACCTCACTGCTGGGGAAGGTCATGGAGCAGCCATCACATGGTGTGTACAGGGCAACTAGGGGACTGGGCCCAGCCCACACAGGTTTGTGAAAGGCAGGTTCTACTTGATTGATATGTTCTCCTTCTATGACAGAATGACCTACTTAGTAGATTAGGGAAAGGTTGTGGATGTTGTCTACCTGGACTTCAGTAAAGCTTTTGACACTGTGTTCCTTGGGGAAACTAGCTGCTCTTGCCTTGGACAAGTACACTGTTCATTGGGTAAAAAACTGGCTGGATGGACGGGCCAGAGAGTGGTGGTAAATGGAATTACATACAGATGATGGCTTATCACCAGTGGTGTTCCACAGGAATCAGTATGGGGCCAGTCCTGTTTCATGTGTTCAGAAGTGATTTGAACTAGGGGATTGAGTGCACCCTCAGTCAGTTTGCAGGTGACATAAAGTTGGGTGGGAGTGTTGATTTGCTGGAGGGCAAGAAGGCTCTGCAGAGGGATCTGGACAGACTGGATGGATGGGCTGAGGCCAGTGATATGAACTTTAATAAGGTGAAGTGCCATGTCCTGTACTTGGGTCACAACAACCCCAGGCAGCGCTACTGGCTGGGGGCAGAGTGGCTGGAAAGCTACCAGTGGAAAAGGACCTGGGGCTGTTGTTTGGACATGACCAGCAGTGTGCCCAGGTAGCCAAGGAGGCCACCGGCATCCTGGCTTGGATCAGAAATAGTGTGGCCAGCAGGACCAGGGCACCGACTGTCTTTCTCTACTTGGCACTGGACACACCATGAATTCTGGGTTCGGTTTTGGGCCCTTCAAGACAAGGAAGAACATTGAGGTGCTGGAGCAAGCCCGGAAAAGGGCAACAGAGCTGGTAAAAGGTCTGGAGCACAAGTCTTGCGAGGAGTGGTGAGGGAGCTGAGGGAGCCTGGAGAAAAGGAGGCTCGAAAGGGATGTTGTCACTCTCTGCAACTGTCTGAAAGGATGTTGTAGACAGGTGGTGGTTGGTCTCCTCTCTCAGATAAAAAGTGACATGATGAGAGGAAATGGCCTCAAGATGTACCAGGGGAGGTTTAGATTGAATATTAGGGAAAAAACTTTATAGAAAGCATTGTAAAGCATTGGAAAAGGCTGCCCAGGGGAGTGGTGGAATCATCATCCCCGAAAGTGTTCAAAAAGAGTTTGGATGTGGCACTAGGGGAAATGGCTTAGTGGTGAACATGATGGTGGTGCTGGGCTGATGTTTGAACTTAAAGGTCTTTTCCAACCTTAATGACTCTATAATTCCACGACTTTATCTACAACCAGTAGATATAACACCTACAAGTAAGCAAACTAGCAGCCACAGCAAGCATCAGATTTTCTCTCACATTTCTCCTGCAACCTGTAGTGACAGCTCTGATTTCTGTTTCTGCAAGTGTCTAATTCAGTGACTGCAGCAGAGAAGCACTCTCACTTTCTCCTACTTTAGTCTACAGTCAAAGTATGCATATGTGGGAGTACGTTATGCAAGTATGGCTTCACAAGAAGGACTGACAAATTCTTGAAACAGTTTCCTTTGATTGCACTCCTTGAATGACCCTGGTGCAACTGATGAGTATTTGGGCAGTTTTATGCCAGCACATTAGTTCTTGTAACTGAGACTGAGGAAAGAAGAAGAACTTTTTTTTCTTAAGTGTGTGGTGTGGAACTTTCAGGGAAAACAGCAGAAGACAGGGTAATGTTTCTAAGCCACATAATTCTGAGTTACTCAGTAACTTGAACAAGATGGGTCTATATCTTTCAGTATATATTCTGCTTTGGAATGCAGTGCCATTTCCTCTTGAATCCCAAAGATCTACCAATCTAAAAGCTCCAGCTCCTGAATCACAGAATCACACAATGTTTGAGACTATAAGGGACTTCTGTAGGTCATCTTGCCCAACCTCCCTGACAAGCAGGGCCACCTCTAGCTGGCTGTCCAGGATAATGTCCAGGCGGTTTTTGAAGATCTCCAAGGATGGAAACTCCACCAGCTCACTGAGCAACACCTACCAATGCTCTGTCATCCTCAACATAGAAGAGTGTTTCCTGATGTTTCCTGCCTCCCAGCCCAGTGAAGCCCTCCCGCAGTGTTTGGTGTTGCAATAGCTGAGCTGCTGTTTTTGAGAAGTGTCAGGGGAAGGTTTAGAGGGCTATGATTAGAGGAGGAGAGGGGCTGTTTGGGTGCAAAGGAGGGTCCAGCATGGCTAGGGCTGTCAGCATGGCCTCTGTCCATGGGACCTTGCCTGGCAGGTCTTCAGGACAGGTAGACCAGCAGATGCTCACCAGACTTAGACAGCTTTGCCCTGGCTGGGAGGGGAGGAGACTGAAAAGCCTTCCCTGCAGTAACTTGTGCTTTGTTCTTGAAATAAATGCTATGCAAAAGCTTCTACATCTTTATTCAAATTCTGTAAAATCAAGCAACATCTCACCACCAGCAGGTCGTAGCAGTTGTCAGGTTCCTCTGCTGGGTTGGCTGTGCTCTACTCTGTGATCTGCTGGGTAGAGGCGTTGGGATGCCCTGGAGCTGCTTGGCATCTCCCCGACTCCCCCTTCTCCCACCGTTGGGCTCACTGCAGGGGCAAGAGCCTTGAGCTCAGTTGTAGCACTGTTGCAAGGATATGCTACCCACCTGCTCCCTGGCCACAGTCTTTTTCTGGCAGCAGGTTGAGTTGACCATGGCCTCCGCGTAGTTATTATCTGCCCTCATGGTGTGCAGGATGTGGCTGAAAGGCTGCCTGCAGACTGGTCACGCAGGTGTTATGGCAGCTCGCTGCTAGATGCAGAAGAAGCAGAAGGTGTGGAGACATCCGTCAACATGGGCTGCATTTCTGATGTCGCTCAGGCAGAGACATGGAGCACGGGTAACACGGCACTTCTTCCCAATGCCCTGCCCATTGGCTGGCTGTCACAGCAGAGGTGCTCAGCTCTTGATTCTCCTCAACACCATGTCCTACCAAGAGAGATGTTCAGAACTTTCTTAGTTTTAGGAACAGAAAAAGCAAAGAAAGATCCAGAAAGAGGTGGGAAAATGGAGGCAAAAACTCCACAAAGGGTTTCTTTGTAGGTTGAAAAGTGGCAGCCGAAGAAGCCCTGTGGGACAACCAGCCCCAAGGACTGCTTGCCCCACCTGCCTGTCTCCCTCAGCTGCCCCCAGGGACACTGCTTACAGTCTAAGATCCCCCACCCCCTCTGCTTCTCCCCCAACAACCATCACAATTTGAGCAAGCAGAGCATACCTGACAGAGGCATCCAGGGAAGGCAGAGGAACAGGCTAGGAGTCTTCACTGGTGCCTACAAACATGGCACAGCTGCCACGTGGGACCTGCAGCACTGTCACGAGCCAAGGCTTGGCACAGAGCTAGCACTCCAGGCACAGGCCCAGTCCTGACGAACTACCAGGATCGCCAAGTTCTTGCCTGTATAGCTGCTTTCCAGTTAGTGAGTCCCCAACACATACTGGTGATTGTTCCTCCCAAGTGGCAGGACTTTGTAATTCCCTTGTTGAACTTGGTGATGTTTCTTTCACTCTGTTTCTCCAGACTGTCAATGTCCCTCTGGCCAGCAGCCTTACCTCTATCATATTGGCCACTCCCCTCAGCTGTATGTCAACAAACTTGCTGAAGGTACACTCTGTCTTATCATCCAATTCATTAATAAAGGTGTCGAAGAATATTGGACCCCGTATTGAGCCCCAGAGTACACTACCACTTATTGCCTTACAATGCTGAATCCATCTGCCCAGGCTCTCTTTTGTAAACCCTTCAAAAAATTATTTTAAGCTACTGCAGTAAAATTAGCACAATATAATGGGAACTTTGCATGTAATCACATCTCAGTGGGATGTTTGAGCTTCACCATGACATTCTGGTGAGGCAAGATCCCCAAGATTTTGTGGAGGTCTGATGCCCACATAGTTACTGCTTAGCAACTAAAAGCTTCTTCAGGAGAAAGCAAATCCTTTGCAGCCTGGGAGCTGGTTGCTGTGACTTCTATACAGAAACGAGGAGGAGAGCTGAAACTGTAAAGTGAGTGGCTCTCAGCCCATTCATCTCCAAGAAGATACCAATGGCTTTGTACCTCACCCTACGATCTGTGTTGCTATCTGAACCAAGCACAACTCAGAGCCAACCACTGCCTTACAAACTTCCCCAGTGCTCTGAGGACACGAAGAACCCTCACTTCTTTCCTCCAGAAGATCTTGGCTTATTGGCCTGCAACAGGAGTCCCGCTCTCAGAACCCAGACTTCTGAAAGTCTGTCTGAAGTTTATTAATTTTCTCAGCCCAGGTAGCATTAGCCCACCCTTGAGAAACACTGGCCATGCACCTAGCGGAGAGCTGGGGCCAGCTGAGGCTCAGTACTTGCTTTTCATTGTGGGGATCTGTCCCTTCACCTGCAAAATTACCACAGGAGACCTGTTCCATAAGGTGCAGTGTCTACTGATCTTCCAGAGCTCTGGAATTGGCTTTGAAAAGGGACAGATGAAGGAAAGAAGAAATTGCTGAGCCCAACCAGGACCAGCAGTTATTTTCCAGTGAGTAATGGGAACACCCAGAGATGTTTGATGCAGTCCTGTCTCACACAGTCCATTCAGAATATGCTGCAGCTGCAGGACCACTGGCAAAGAAATGCTTGTCCTGGCTTGTTAACACTGAATGAAGGTGGATTCCCGTTGATACTCTGAACCTTTTCTGCAGGATAAAGAATATGTGCTATTTCCTTCTTACTGCATCCTTCCCAGCCATGAAAACAACACACTGTATACAAAGAGAAGACAAAAGGGAAAAATTGTGCTTCTCAGTTGTGTTTCAAATGTTCTCTGTATTGAAAGCCAACTCTAAATTTTGATAACATCCTAGCTAACTTATGTCATGCTTCTCAGTTTTTCTGTCATTTTCCTTGTCCTTTAATAAGTTCATTCTGATATGGATTTACATTGCTATGCCTCTTTTTTGGGTCGTTTTTGTAAATATTAAGAGGTTGTCATGGAACTCCTTCTATAAATATTAAAACAGTCTTAACCAGCATTTTACATGGTTTCTGTGGCAACATTTTGGAGCTATTTGTAGGACCACAGTCTTGAAGGCTGCTGTGCGGATTCACCATCATTTTGCTCAGCAAAGTTCTCTTTTCTAATCAAATATCATTTTGCTCAGCAAAGTTCTCTTTTCTAATCAAATTTTAAATTCTATAAACTCTCTGAAAAGCAACCTGGTACATGATGTTTCTTGTGACTCCAGACCTTTTCCTTGTGCTGAAGGTAGATGTTCCATGATATGTTATAAGCTGTGATGTTTCTCACAAGTCGCATGCAGAAAGATCTATTACTTTCCATTTTGCAGATAATTATTTACATCATTGTGTCTCTGTGCAATATTTTCTATGCATAAATCCAATTTGTAATATCTTTTCTCACAACTTATATTTTACACATCTCTGAAAAGAAACTTCATTTTCTGGATGTTCCCCAACTGCTATGGTCTTTTTGTAGGTTGTTTTTTTTTTCCTGACATCCACAGAATAATAAAAGAACTAGAGACCACCTAGGACTGAATCAAAAAAAGGCTTTTCCTTAAGTCTTACTTTTGTTTATATACTCCCATAAAATACATACGTATTGTCCAATAGCACAATGCTGTTCAGCTTATGATCCAGGGGAACCTACAGATCCATTCCTGAACTACTGCCACCACCCATCACTGCCACCACCCTATGCATGTGTAACTATATATTCTTACCTAAGGGTTTTTTTTCTTGTTCTTCAGGTAGGATGGGAGTATTCTGGGCTCTGCTTCTGTCTTCCAACACCCTTGCCCGACTGTGACTGTCCTCAGGCTCTGTTGTAGGTTCCTGTAACAGCATACAAATCACTGAAGTTACTCTGGAATAGTCTCCACTGGCCTTCACTTCCTGCTCCTTACAGTAATCATTCTTTCATCTGGATATTTTGGAAATGAGAAACATGTATTTTCCAATTAAAAAAATTATAAACAATATTATTTTTTCAAGAATCAATTTAGTTTCTGGTCACCTACTTTCCATAAGGGGGCAACATGTGGCAAGAAGAATTCAGCTGCTTAGGAGGTTTTGTCAGTACCCAAGATTGGATGTATCTTTGCCATTGGATTGTCTCTGCTTCTCTATGTCTGAGAAGGAATTTAAAGGGTCTCAACCCTACGGTGTTACTGTTTTCAAAAAGTGTTATGTCTGGTGACTGTCAAGAAGCTCATTTTATTTTCCACACATATGACCCTCATTTGCAACAGTTGTGCTGTATTTCTCTTTTGCTTAGAGACAGAAAAAATATTTTTAAGAAAAAAGAGAATTTTTTTCCTTTTGGTATGTTGTAGCAAGAACTAGCACAAATACATTGTTCAGTCGAAGCTATACAATTTTGGAAAAAGAATTTTGTCAGAAAAGAGTGAGATTATGGGAGGAATATCCTTTCAGTGGTATTAAAAGGGAAATCTAGATCAGTTCACTGGCCATTCATCCACCTTTATGCTTTTCTAGCAGTGCTCTACATAGAACTGGGAGAGCGAAAGATGATTTTCCAGTGTGTATGTGACTTTGCTATTCTTGGACCAGCCTGACCCTTCACATAAAATAAAAAAAGCCAGAAGCTATCAATACCCAACAGTTGGGATTAGACAAAAAATTATATTCCAGCCATATCCTATTTCCTTTGCCTATGCCACAGTCTGAGAGTGGCACTGCCAACAGCACTCTTCTGCATGCAGCACCAAGGGAGTCTGCCTGTGCTAGGCATGGCTGGTCATTTTTTGTGATGCAAAAGTGGTAGTGTGGTCCTGTGTGTGCGTTTGCATAATTACTTTACAATTAGTTTCTCTGACAGATGACAGCCTGTCATTACCTGTCCTGAAAAGCATGTAGTATGTGATATGTAAGAAGAATCACTGTGGGATAGTTCCAGAGGGAAAAATATGCAGAGGAGACCTTGGTAGTCTCACTCTCTTTTCTGAGGATAGTAATTGTGAACTGGGGGCCAAGACTTGCATCTGTAAAGTGAGTCTGGCTAATGTCATCTGAAAGTCCATTCTGAGTAAATTGTACTATTTAAATGTTTGGGTGACCTCGCAATTACTCTACCATTGCTCAGGGCTGTAGATCTTGGTGTGAAGCATGGCACATCTTCCTGAGGCTTGGGATGGGCCATCTGACAAATCTACTCTTTTATGGTCCAATGCTGCAGGTACATAAAAAGATATTTTAGTCTCTATGATGCTGTCCTTTCCCTTCTGCGTAGCCTAAGCCTGTTTTTCTTTCTGCCCCTCTTCCTTTCCTGGCATTGGTAGCCACCACCCTTGCAGCTCTGATTTATTTGACTTTTCTCTTATGGTACTTGTCATTAAATGGCTCAGAAAATCCAGACCAGGGTCTGTGTTGACAGAAGTTGAGCCATTTTAACAAGATTATGGATTCATATTTGTACGACCTGGTCTGAACATTTATCCCCAGTAAAACCTTATGCAGGTAGTTGCTTCTTCTTAGTTGTCTTCTCCTGTGGCTACAGACATGTCCATGCCTCCCACCAGGACTGGAGATGGTGGGCCTCAGGAGACCTCTGTGTGGGGCTTCGTAAACCACTTCCATCGCACTGCCTCTGCTATGGCCACAGTAAGTCAGAGCTGCCTGAGTAACAAAGGACTCAGGTCCGAAGGTGTATCCTTAAACATGAAGTGTATTCAGTCTCCCTAACTGGCTGCATAACTCCCCTCTTCAACATACTCTCTGTCTTTTAATATCAAATATGTCTTTAAAATTAGAACAAACGAGAATACTAAGAAAACAGAAGAGGGAGACAAAGTGATTTAAAATTCTAAATCTGAAAACATTTTTCTCTTATGAATTGATATGCAGAACAGATGGTCCTCTAAAAAAAAAAAAAAAGAAAAAAGTAAGTTCAGGCAGAAGAAAGGAGCCTAGAATGAGTCTGTATTCTGCTTCCACTGATGCAGTACCATGATCAACTGAAAGGCTAATGCAATAGATCGGTCTGTAGAATGGAAATATCCATCACTTAGGGGTTCTGTCTGTAGAGAACAGAGTTCTGGTATTTATCTGGGTTTTGTGGTTTGTTGGTTTTGGTTTTTTTGGGGGGGGGTGGGTTGTGGGTTTTTTTTTTGGTTTTTTTGGGGTTTTTTGTTTGTTTGTTTGTTTATAATGTGTTTTTGTTTTGGTTTGGGTTTTTTGTTGGTTTGTTTTTGTTGTGTTGTTTTTGTTTTTTTTTTAATTCATAGTGGCTTCTTATAATTTTTTTCTCAGTAACAAGTGTAAAACCAAGTCACATTATCTAATGCTGAAACACAGCCATTTGGAAGCCTTATCTGGTCTTCTTAGGATGCATTTTCATGACTAATTTATTTGTAAGAGAGCTAATCTCTCTAATGATGTTTGAAATGTGATTGTTCCTTGAGTGAAGTTGTGAAGAAAAGGCAAAAAGTAAGACCTCTTATTTTCTTGATCCTATTTCCAACCCTCATGACATTTACTTAACAGGTCAGTGTGTGTCTAAGTGTCTGATTGGTCTTCTCCAGAGACAGCTCTGAAAAGCTCAGTTGTTACTAACTAAAATGTAAAACACACTGAAATGTGTTTACCTTTAAGAAATTTTTTGTATGCTTCAAAAAAACTAATATTTGTCTTTCCTGACATCTAATGATACAGAAGTGCTAACTGAAGGACCAGCTAAACTTCTCTTGAAGTTGGCGTTTAGATGCCTTGGTGGGGACCACAGAAAATACAAAGAATCTTGTCTTCTTTTCCTTCTGTATTCTCAGCTCTCTTAAACTGCTTTCTATTCACCTGGGAATCATTTCGAAGGTGGAAGCCACACAAGTGGTTCTCCTGTGGTACATTTTTGTTCCAAATAATTGGGTTATTAGCAATTTATGCTGGTTTGGTCTCCTGTCATTCTTCTGTGATACTGTATTTATAGAGAGAGTTTCTTCTAAAACCAACATTTAAAGTCCATTTCAGATTGAACTGGTTAAAACCGTAATGTTTGCCAGGTGCCAAAGGGAGAGTATTTTGAGGTAAATAAAGATTTCGACCCTTCATTTAACAAATCAAAGGAGGTTTCCTCAAATCAAATGCTTTCTGTACCATCTTTGTTATTATGTTTTGTACCCTTCCTTCAATTTGTTTCATTTGGCAGAACTGTAATTACAGGCCAGACATGGACAAGTGTTCATGTGAGGCAAAGCACAGAGAGTAGAGGACAAGAGTCTTGTTGAATTTTCAAGGAGCATTTTTCATGGATCAGCATCCTGTTCTCTAAGCCTTAAAAACCCAGGGAAATGAAAAGGCTCTGGTTTTTTTAATTGCTTCTGTTCCCTTTTAAAATTACTATAATCAGTAATTTTAAAGGAACAAAACAGAACAAGTTCATTCCAGTCACATTGCAACCAAGGGAAAAACCTCACTGGAGGGGCATTAGCCAAATTCAGACTGCAGTCATTACAGAAATAGTCACTGAGAAACTCTTCTTCTCCTCTACACAATCAATCCTCTTATATCACCTTTATGCCATTGTAAGAGTCTGATTTTAGTGGATTAGCTCCTGATTTATTCCCCTTGTCAACAGTAGACAGTATATTCCCTCATGCATCTGCTGTTGTGGGAACAGCAGGCCCTACAATAAAACTAAACAATGGAAAAGAATTAGTAAGCATCCTATTAACTACAGTGTTTCCCCAGAGAGAAAGGTAGAGCAAACTGGCTTTGCTGAAGAACAGCTCTTGCATTTTGTGTGCTTTTCATCCTTTGGCTGCTTTGAGTACCTGTCTGAAAAAGGCTTTTGTGCTGGAAATGAAGTATTCAGAAACTGTACTTATTATCACAAAAAAGTTTCTGTATGCTATAAATGTTCTCACCCTGTATATGTAGTTGTTGCTGTTACCGCTTTGTGATACTTCTGCATGAGGAAAGACCATTTTTGTAATTGGAGCTGAATGAAAATAACACTTGAATGTGAAAAATATTTACTGGGTTTTAGAAAATTTTGATTTCTGGAAACAGACCACCTGCTGCACAGGACCCATAAGTCTCCTAGCTAATAATCTTCTCTCCACTTGGACTAATTTTAGCTATTGCCACTTGAAACTTTTAATGGTTTCAGCCACCTACTACCTTAACGCAACTTTTACAGCCCCTCTCTAACGCTCTGCCTGTTCATGTATCTGAGGATTATAAATAGTTTTATTTGGAAAATGGTCATTGGAGATGGAGGTGGAGAGACAGGAATCATCCGAGAGTAAATAGATTGTTAATTCCCTTCTGAGCACTGAGCTGCTGATTCACTCCCAATCAATTCCCACACAGCCTGGGCTGAGTCAGCCCAGAGGGTGTTGAATAGTCAAGAGCAAAGACAATTCAGAGGATAATGGCTCTGCAAAGCCCAAAACAGAAAAGTGATTCAGATGGGGGAACTAAAAGAAACAAAATACATAGTGGAGATGGGGACAAAAAAAAAAGGGGGGGGAAATAAAAATAGACAAGTAATCCCTATGCTGCCACCTCTGTGTGGGAAATGATGGTGTTCAGGAAGCTTAGAGAAGAATCAGAGGTAAATGAAACAAAAGGAGTGGATGGAAGAGGTGAGAAGACATTAAAACCCAAAAATAATATTGGAATGAAATCATCAGGGAGAGCCAAAAAGAAGAGAGATGTAGGCAGAAAATGGACTCGAAGTAGGGACACACTTCCAGATGTGTCTCAGCCTAGCCACTGACTTCCCATCTGCTTAAGCATGCGCGTAAAAGTTTGCATCTGTAAATGTCACGATACACATCCATGGGGAAGAAATAGTTGAAGAGAGGCCCTACAGTTAAGAGCTTTCTATCCTTTAAAGATCAAAGAACATGAGATTGAAAAGTAAGACTCATGTGAAAATGGACACTTCAAAGATATATGAACATATGGGAAAGCACATACACCCAGAATAAAGACAGGCTTCTCTCTTAAACTCTTCTGTTAATTAAGTGAAGAGGGTGAAGTGGGCCTGGATCTCTGAATCAACCTGTGAAACATTTCCACAGCCTTTCATTGCCCTACCACTTCAAAAATTATCTAAGCCTCCTCAATCCTCATACTGCAGTTCTCTTAAATCTCAAGCCCAGTGCTGCAGCCTACTTAGGTTCAGGACAGAGACTTGACGCATTGGAGAGTTTCTTGTCTCATGTCTCATGCAGGAACCTTCCCTCCCTGCACTTTGTTCATATGAGAAGCAGGCAGCTGCCATGGTCCTATGCATCCCACAGCAATGAGCTCCCTGTTTGCATTCAGCACTGCTGAATGTATGTTCTGCCATAGTAATATAGGCTCTGAATTCCTTCCTCTTAAAGCTCCTTATTTTAAAATAGTTTGTACACATTTAGCCTGAGCTAGTTTAAGGAGACCATAGGGGAAAGCTTGTCAACATCAAGAGAGAAGGAGGCTGTGGGAAAAGACTGAGCTGTAGACAGCTTAGGCCTTGAATTTGAGCAGTTACAGCTACGAGGTTATAAAGGAATGTAAACATTGAAGATTGGAAAGCAGAAATGGAAGAATAACAGGTGTTGTCCTGAGAGTTGCCAGCACGTGAAGGAATGCTGACCACCTGTCAGAAAAGGAGCTTAGGCACGTGAACAAGAACAGTTAACCAATGAGATATGGTATATTTGCGCATGGACAGAAGAAAAAGACTAAAACTAAGACTTCTGTAAATAAAGTGCTGCCTGTCAACTAACTGAGTGTGTGTTTTTTCAGCTGCTGCATTTGTTAGCAAGAGAATATATTGCCCTGCATCTAGCAGACTTAAAGCACAGTAATGGTCAGTGGTATTGATCCCAAAGCTTGAGGACAAGCACCCAAAGGCATGTCCCTGGTTACAGCAGTGCTGGTCTGTACGGAGCTATAGGGATGATGCAAGGCACACTTGACTGAGAAGCCTAAGTAAGAAGTGTGTTTGCCCAGTGACGTGTGGGGGGAGAGTGGAGAGAGAGCAGCACCTGAGAAAATGATTCAGCTTTCAGCTGGGCCAACTTGTCCTCTACAGGTTCCCCCAATTCCTTTCATGAGTCAAAGAGCACTTGTATGCCCAGCCTTATCAACTCAGATAGACAATTAAAGATAGAAAGAGATGAGCCCAGGTCTACATTCCCAGTTCAGGCACTAAGATAGGTGTTCAAGTGGAATGGTGTAAGTTCCTCCAAGAGCATGTGGATTACTTATATGTGAAAACAAGTCTCAAGTAATTGTGATGGGAATGTTTGCATGATAATTAAACCCATCTCATTCTTGTAGAGAGTTGAGGTAGACTGAGCATTGCATCTAAGCCTGCTGTGTACTGCTCTGACATCCAAAGACTTTTCAGAACTGATGAAAAATAAAATTAACAATTCTGGTATATTTTTTATAATACCACAGCCTTCTGCCAAAGAAAGAGAATTGTATGATCATGGGTTATGATCTGGTAACCTCTTGAATTTGTTTAGAGGAGGTTGTCTTGCTTTAGTTTTGTTACATATTCACATAGGGAAGGCAAATTCTAGAAAGCACTCTTTGTACTGAGTAAATACCACTGAGCTTTGACATGCTCCCTGGCTCCTGGCATGTCTGAAGAGCAACTTCAGAATCTCAGAACAGCTCTTGAGAAAGTCATAACTCGTGACGTAGGTAGTTATTATATGTCTGGGATACTGAAGTAGGCCTCCAGAGAGGATATTCTGACTGCTGACTGGGAAAAATTATCGTGAGGTGGCTACAGTCACAGAGAAATTATTATGATTCTATGACCCCATGGCAATGTGTTTTAGCCTTGTAATGCTTCTTATCAGATGTTGGTTTAATAAGTATCTTACTGATTTATTTGTATTATTGTCAAAAAAGAAACTAATTCGAGCCCATGAAAGAGAAACAGTTGTCAGAATAAAAATACATGTACTTGTCACCTATGATAACTCTGGTGTGGTAACAAGAAGGGAAAGCAGCAGGTTTTCCTCTGTTACCAATATAGGCAGTTGTCCTAGTTAGAGCAGCTGGGACCAGTTCATCACTGTATGAACTGTGTATTCTATAGCCTTCCATGCCATTTCCCAGAAACTAGTATCAGTAGACCATTTGCACCATCTGCCCAGAGCAGGCCTGACTCCTCAGGCTATAAACTGGGTGTTAAGAGGCCTGCGAGATAAGAGGATGCTCCTGTCCTCACACCCATTATGGAACTCCCCGCCCTGAGGGAGGTACTGGTTATTCCTGCCTGAACTGGAGAATATATAATCTTGGGGTCTTGGGACTTTTTTAACCACTCGTGGGATCCAGAGGAAGACTGCAGACCACCACTCCCAACCAGACTGCAACCACCACTCTTGACCAGACTGCAACAGCACTCTCACCAGCAGGTTTTCCCCTCTCCTTTTACTTTAGACTCAGGGGGCCCAACGAACACCACTCTGTTCATGCCCCAGGGTGCTGGGTTATACATTCAAGTTTTGTGGGTTAAAACCAATTGTTTGTCTGTATAATCGTACTTATTGTATTATTTTATTAAATTCTTATTCTGATTTATAGTCTCTCTTTTGAGTTGAGTTCATTTGCCCTGCTGGTTTACCTTTAAACCAGCACAGCAGTGGGCACTGCACCTCATCTTGTGTACACCTGAGATTCTCCACCATGCTGCTTAGTGCAGGGAGCCAGTAGCAGCCAGAAAGAACCATGACTCTGGTGAGGAGATCCATGTGATTACAGCTGAAGTACTCATATCATGGGACAGCTGAAAAACAAAAGAGACTTTGACAAGAATTTTTGATTTTGGTTGTCCTGCAAAACCAGAGGGTGCTGCTGATAGATGAATAAAAACCAAATCAGTGTGGCTGAGATGCGATGTGTTTCCACTGAAACATTGACAGTGGCATTTTTGGAGAACAAACATTGGCACAAAGTGAGGAAATTGCATTGTTTGCCAAACACCAGATGACAATCAGCAGTTCCACCACTCCTATGTGGTGCAGGCTCCCAAGAACTGCACCAATACCCAAGGCTCCAATACCATCTCCCACCACTTTGGGTTTGGACAGACATTTCCGGGGTGCAAGATGACAGAGAGGCACGTGCTACTGTGAAGCTCATCCTCCAGTGGGTTACTAATAGACAGACCCAAGTCATGAGGGGCAGTGAGTGCATTAAGTGCACTTATCTCATTTCAACAGAATTGGAAATCATAGTGGAAGAGGCATAGGAAAGTCAGAAGCATGGCAAGGGGCCAGACTCGGAGGATCTGAGGGCACAGGCATCTCTATGCTTCAGCCATTTAGTCTCTATTGGGAGCAGCATTTTGCTTGAGTGCCTTCAGGGGTTTCACAGCCCAGTGGAGGACTAACACGTGATGGACTCAGTGGTCCTCTGCATCACATTTTATTAGTTAAGTGGAAAAAATGCTGTCCACAGATTTAAGGGGACAGGGAAACTTTTTTTCTCCTGCCTCTGCTGAAAATGAATGAGACAATAAAGAGTGTCTTTAGCAGCAGCAAGAGGAAATTACTTTTGATTTTAGTCATCCTATTTTCACTTCTTGGTAAGAACATCAGTTAGGTCATGAACCCTCCAGTAGATACAGCAATGGATTGAAATTCTCTCACCCAAAAATATCAAAGTGAGGCAACAGAGCCAACACAGACATGGTAAAGAGAAAGTCCTCTCTGTTGCTGTTAACTGTGCGGTGATCTGTCAAAGATTGAATTGATGATCTTAGGGGTCTTTTCCAACCTAGAAGATCCTGTGAGTCCGTGGAAAAAGAGATGTATCTTTTTTTTCGTCTCTAATAGATACCTTTCACTGACTAAGTATGTTTAAAATTAGTTATTTGGTTCAAAAGTGTTATTCTGCTCACATGAGGATTTCTGTCAAATTCTGCACTTTTAAAGCAGTGAATTTACTGTACTTCATCAATATGGTACCATTTAGTAGGTCACTGATTGGTACAATAAGGGATAGCCCCAAGAAATGGCAGTGCTATTAAGGTAGGCAATAAAACCCTCTGATATAGCAAATGTTAACTATCTTTAAATGTGTGCTATTGCATTTAGGGTGAAACTTGCCAAATTAATCACTTTAGAAACAAGGCTCTTTTTTTGGAAAAAAAATACAAGTAACACTTGCCTACTTCAGTCATTCTTTACAAATAAAAGACATATGCAAGGTGGTACTGCTGTTCCCCCTTCAGGGGGATGAGTAAGGGCAGGCTGTGGTAGTGTTGAGGAACAGAAACCCTGTGGGCAGATATGCTGCCTGTGTCAGGACTAACCACGCTGCAGATCCTGCTAAGGAGGGCAGTGAACTTTGCTGGGTCAGCTGCAGAGCAGCTAGCTCAGTCTGGCATTGACCAGACATGACCACTCTATAGGCACTGTTCAGCTCTGCTTGTCTTCCTCCTGGGCTGGAGATCTGAAAGTTCAGCGAGAAATATTTACTGCTGTCTCCAAAATCAGATAGAGTTCTTCATGCCTTACCATGCTACAGGCTTAAGGCATTCCTTGCTCAGCTCATTTTTATGCATGGATGGCTCAGAGCCATCTGAGTGGTGCAAGCAGATGCGAGTCCTGGACACATCTCTTCTCCCACCCATTGCATGGTATATTACCTAACACCCTGCTCCAGGGCCTGTTGCAGTTTTCTTTCCTGCTTTCCCCACAAGGCTGTTCTGGATTATTCTGCCATTAGCCAACAACATCTGGGAGGTCAGGAACAGAAATGGAAGCTCCTGAAAAGCTACAACAGTAGGAGACATGTCAGCTTGAATTATTCCTTGCTTCAGAGGGTCTTTGGTATTATTATAGCTCTTACACTATAAACATGACATGCGTTTTACAATTTACACGCTTCAACACATGCCTAACTTCAGAGGGCTGTTCCCATAATTAGAGTTAAATTTGTGTTTAAGTGTGTTTCTTAGTTAGTGACCACAGGCAAATGCAGAAACATTGATTCATTATATAATAAGAATTAATACCACCTTAACACACTAATAAACTGCTAATTGGTTTCTGCCTATTTGCACTGATAGGATTTAAGTAAAAAACAGTATACTTGCAAAACAATTTGAGACCCTTATTAAGCAGAAATGAGTGGACTTGCCTTAACCCATTATGTTTGACTGGAAAAATTTATTTGTTTTTACTGATGGTATAATCAGTTGTGTCCAGGTTAGGTGGAAAGCTTTTTATATCAGCTAAGAGCTTAATGCATTAAGAAAACTTTGAAAGCATGTTTTTTTCAACAGCTCACTGTTCAATGGTATGGTTCTGGTCTGTGACAGATGTGCATCTGCACTCCTACTAGGGTTTCTTTTTGAAAGAAAAAAACCTGATGGAATAATGATAAATAGATTTTTATGTATGTATGTATATATATATATATATGTATGTATGTATGTATTCTGCCCAGAAGGTAAAAAGATTTTGTTTGCTGAAAGCATTAATTTTCTATTTCAAATGGAACATCTCAAGAGTTGGGAGAGTGAAGGTGCCATGAGTAAGAAGCTTGCACCTTAACATAAAGACAACTGGAGATCTCAGGGTTGAAAGAGAAAAATCCACTCTTCAAGAAAAAAAAGAGGAAAGAGTGACATAGGAGACCAAGGCACAATCAAGTTAACAAAGTAATGTACTGAGATAACCTCTTGTCTATTCGCAGTCTTCATGTGGAAGGGACCAAGTCCAAATCTGTTGTCCACAAGTGTCTGGCTTGGGATATGTTTTAACTCTGTTCTGTGGGATGAAGTACCTTATGAAGAGAGTGTGTCTTATGACCTAAGGTAATGCACTTTCTGAGCCTTTTCTAAAAACTAATGTTGTGTAATAAGATTGCATTCTTGCACCAACCCTATTCACAATCTTTTTCAGCATGATGCTCCAAAGGACCATGGTAGACTTCGATGATCAGGACGGTATCTACATTTGATATCGTACTGATGGAAGCCTGTTCAACCTAAGGCAACTGAAGGCCCACACTAAGACCTTAAACCATCTTGTCCGGGAGCTGCTTTATGCTGACGCCGCTGCTCTTGTTGCCCACACAGAAGTAGCTCTGCAGTGTTTAACATCCTGCTTTGCTAAGGCTCCTGACTTTTTGGGCTAGAAGTCAGCTTGAAGAAGATAGAAGTTTTCTATCAGCCTGCACCTCAGGAAGTCTTCCATCATCCCCATATCACCACTGGCGAATCAGAGCTCAAATCAGTCCAGCAGTTTAATTACCTAGGTAGCATCATCTCCTCGGACGGTAAGATTGAAGGAGAGATAGACAATGGGTTAGCAAAGGCATATAGTGCCTTCGGAAGACTCCATAAAAGAGTCTGGCGAAATAAACACCTGAAGAAAAGTACAAAGATCAGTGTTTATGGAGCCATAGTGCTGTCTGCTTTCTTATATGGATCTGAATTATGGGTCATCTACTGCCACCACCTGCAACTCCTAGAACGCTTCCATCAACGCTGTCTCCGTACAATCCTAAACATCCACTGGTCAGACTATGTAAGTAATACATCTGTTCTAGAACAGGCAGCAGTTGCGATTATTGAGGCCATGGTGCTGAGAACACAGCTGCATTGGGCAGGGCACATCTCCAGGATGAAGGACCACTGCCTCCCTAAGATTGTGCTCTATGGTGAACTTGCCACCGGCTGCCTCAAGAGAGGAGCCTCAAAGGGAAGATACGAGGACTCCCTGAAGCAACATCTCAGCCTTGGCCATATTGATCAACATAACTGGTCTACTCTGGCCTCCAGTCGGGAGGTCTGGAGACACACCATCTATAACGCTGCTGATGCCTTTGAGAACACACGCAGGATCACCATCGAAAAGACAACGCAGAAAGAATCGTGTCTTGCTGATACCAAGAAAGAATCGTGTCTTGCTGAGCCTTTTGCAACCGATCTTGTCTATCTCACATTGACCTCTTTAGCCACCAGTGCGCCTGTAGCAAATGTGGGTAGAGCCCTCCCCAAATCTTTGTTCATGAAGCCTAGCCATAATGATGATGAATGTTCTATATCCTCTGGATAAGAGAAGATTGTCTTCTAGGAGTTTGAATCCACTATGTGCAGAATGTTTGATCATCTGGAAACTCAACTGGAGAAAAGAGAGATCATAGAGTCCTAAAATACTCTGAGTTGGAAGGGACCCATCAAGATCATGGAGTCCAACTCCTGACCCTATGCAGGACACTTCAAGAATCACACCATGTACCTGAGACCATTGTCTAAATGCTTCTTGAACTCAGATACTCCTACTATAGACTACTACAGCAGTATGATGGATACCTGAAGCTAGGTACTAGGTACTTTAGTTACCCTATGCCACACTGGAGTTAAGAATTCAGCTAGAGTTTAATGAGAATACTTGAAGGAAAAATATTTTCCTTCACTTTATTCACTTGGTTAAAGCCTTAGGATATTGGGCAGTTCAGAAGAGTAGAATAAACAAAAACAGATAGCTAAGCTAAGCTTTTAAATGAGAACAGTGGGTTCTCTGGGGATCAGATCCTGACTTGAACATCATGACATTTGAAAAACCTCAGTGCAGCTCCTCTGTCTAGATACCTTCAGTCAACATCCTCAGACAGGGGTTTCATCTGGAGCTGGAGTGCATTAGCATTTGAACAACCTTCCTTTTCCAAATTCTGAGCTCTCTCCAAATTGTTGTGCTTAATGGATCACACTGTATCAATTGCTTCGATGCTTATCTTCCAACAGGGCACTGACTCAAACGGTAGTACAGTGAAGGAGCAAAGTGCTCCTCCCTTTGAACTGGTGCGATATACAGCAGGCCCTTTACTAATAGGTCTCTTTCACTGCTATACTGGAGAAACAGTTTAGTTTTGTTTGTTTCAAAAAACAAACAAACAAACCAAAACACAAAAAACAAAACCACACAAAAAAACCCCACAAAACACTCTCTTGTACTTATTTATTTATTTATATTTCTGCAGCTTAAGTCACACCAGCATAACTTTTTTTACTTCAGTGTTGAACAGACTGGGCACTTTTGAACACCCTATTTTCCTCACTAAATTGGGAAAAGTTTCTAACTTAAATACTTCCCAAAGGCTTGAGGTTGGTGCTATTTCTAGCAGAGGGTACTGCTTAATGAGACAGTGCTTAATGGGAGCACCAGCAGCTTATGTCTCTGGTTCAGCTTGAATTCCTGAAGGTGTTGCAGATTCCTGGAAACTCTTCTCCCTTAGATGTCAGCTCTCCAGCTTGCCTCAAGCCCAAGGCAGGCAGAAAAGCTCCTTTCTTGTCCATTTTCACCAGCTATGAGTGCAGGGGCACTAAACTGGAGATTTTATACCTTTTACATATGATCAAGAGGGAAAGTCCTCATGCTATATCAGCCAGGGCACACTAGTAGTTTCATTTTTATTAAGGTGTCATATGCCAGTTAGTGGAGACAGAAGCTGGTCAGAGGCTGCTCCTCTGAGAATATCCTTTTCTAGTTCCACGTCTTACGAGCACCACCATTTTTCTGTGCTGTTTTCCTTTCCATTGGGATTGAGGATGTTAGGAGTAGGAAGCGCTGTAAGGTATCTGCATGGCTTTGAAACAGTTTCTTCTTGCAGCAATTTGACATTGAGTTCCAGGTCTCCCACCAAGATAAACCAGCTGCCCCATAACAGCCTGGATCAGATTCTAATCCTGTCACATCATCAGTTTAAACAGGGAGCAAACAGATTTTATTGAATTGGCTAAGCTTTCAATTAAAATAATGGAATGCTAAAACATTACAAATGCTTAAGCAATGATGTGAGGACAGGATAAAAATGGTTTTAGAAACCACCATGGAGAGACAGAAAAAAGAGCTCTTAAAGAAACCTAAGAGCATAATACGTCAGATATACCAGGAAGAAAAATAAGCACTAGGAAAGAAAAACATATCATTATGATGATAAAAGGAACTATGTTAGAGTGATTGTCTGCAGACTCCAAGATCAAAATTAGACTGATTTCTTTTCCCAGAACTGTGAAAGAGATGATTCCTCCACATGAATAACGTGTTTACCACCTATTTTCCTGTGCTCTTCATTATTGAGACATTGCAGAAAAGAACTCTGAATTTTTTTCTTGGAAGTCAGTAATTGCCACAGTAACACCTGGGGCTCTCATGACCAATCAGTCTGGAAGTCTGTACGTTAGTGGAGAAATCCGATGTTCATAGTCTGGTCACAAGCCTGGGCTTGCAGAGAGCTAAAAAGTGTTTCCTTTTCCTACATGTTCCCAAATGACCAGCCTTCATATTATGTAGTACTGGTCACCCTGAGATAGAAAATCATGCTCGGAAATAAAGGTGGATCCTCTAGAACAGCATGGGGAGGTATCAGCCTCAATAAACCTATAATGAATAGTTCTTGGGTGTGTAGCAATCATATAAGAGCATTCATATGAAAACACTTAAATAACTAGTTTGAGAAACCATGGAATATCAGCTTCCCAGCAGAGTAGTCTTTGAAGTCTATAGAAGATGGCTCAGCTATACTGAATGATCTAACTAAAGTATATAACTGGATAATTGTTTGCGTCTTCATGGCAGCACAGTGTGTGGTTAGCTCTCATTTTAGGAAAGCAGTGTGCATGTCTCAGTGAATAGCTGAGCTCAGAACAGCAGCAATGATGGATGAATAAATGTTCCTCTCAGTGTGGTAAACCCAAGAAGACACACTGAAGACTCTGCAGGGAACGAACAATAAGAAACTTCCTGATGAAGAGTTAGTGAGGAGCTGGGAGTGTTATAGTAAACATGCTTAGTCCAAAATGATTAACCTGTGAGTACTCTGCTTTATCTAACTCCTTGTATTGCTATTGTACTGCATTATACTCTCCCACAGTCCTTGCTAAAACCTGTAACTGCTCATCTTTTTGCTCCTATCATCTGACACAGCTTGAGCAACAGGTCTCCTATGACTGAGCTTCTCCTTGCACTCAGGAAACAGAGGGAGCTACCTCACTTCCCCCCCCCCCCCCTACTTCTGCAAAAATGCATCCCCTTTGTGAGCTTTTATTTCTTTCTTGGTCAAGAAAGATGCTCTCCTGCTGCAATGCCTCTTCTACCTTGGTTCCTGCTGTTGTGTGCCCTTACTCTGTCACATCTACCTAAACCAAGGAAAAGCAGGAATAGAGAAATGGGATCATGCAGACTTTCTCTGCCGAGTCAGTTTTTGGCTGTTATCCATCTGCTTGATTTCAGGCATTTGGGGATTTTAAACTCTGTTTCACCATCCACAATAAGAAAACTTTCTGGCCGTAATTTTAAATGAATATGAAAGGAGAATTTTCATTCTCCTTTTCAAAACAAGAAATAAGCCAATACCCCAGAGGGCTGTACAGCCCTTCAGAAGGGCCTTGGCAGGTTGGAGAGATGGCCAGAGAAGAACTGTCTGAAAGTCAACAAGGGCAAGTACAGGTCCTGCACCCGGGGAGGAATAACCCCAAGCACCAGTTCAGGCTGGGGCTGACCTGCTGGAAAACAGCTCTGTGGAGAAGGACCTGGGGGTCCTGGTGGGCAAAGAGCTGTCCATGAGCCAGCAGTGAGGCCTTGTGACCAGGAAGGCCAATGGTAACCTGGGGTGCATTAGGAAGAACATTGCTAGCAGGTCGAGGGAGCTGATCCTGCCCCTCTACTTAGTCCTGGCGAGGCTTCACCTGGAGTGCTGTGTCCAGTTCTGGGCTCCTCAGCACAAGAGAGACATGGAACTCCTGGAGCAGGTCCAGTAGAGGGTTACAAAGATGATGAGGGGAATTGAAGCATCTCTCCTGTGAGGAAAGACTGAGGGATCTGGGCCTGTTCAGCCTCAAGAAGAGATAATTGAGAGGAGACCTCATCAATGTATATAAGTATCTGAAGGGAGGGTGTTAAGAGAATGGGAGCCAGACTCTTCTTGGTGATGCTGAGCTGTAGGACAAGAAGTGGCATGGGGCAGAAAGTGAAGCACAGGAAATTCCTCCTAAACATGAGGAAGAACTTCTTTACTGTGTAGGCGACCATGCACTGAACAGACTGCCCAGAGAAGTTGTGGAGTCTTCCTCTCTGGAGATATTCAAGAACCACTTGGATGCAATACTGTGCCACATGCTCTGGGATGACCCTGCTTTAGCAGGGAGGTTGGACCAGATGTTGGACCACCTTACTGTGGTCCTTTCCAACCTTACCCATTCTGTGACGTGGTCAGAAAAATAATGAAGAAAGAACTCTTTTTGCACTTACTGCATTCTATGAACAGTTTTTGTACTATCAGAAAGGGCCAGGATGGTCAAGAGACTCTATAAATAAAAAAATGCAGGAATTCATCAGGAAGTCAGGTTTTGCTGTCATTGTATTTATATAACTGAAAATTCACAGCGAATACAGCATGTCCCACAAAAGGTTTTGCAAGAAAGATCACCAGTGAGAATTCCAGATACTACAAGATGTTAGAAAAACATGTATCACCTTTCAGGCTTAAAGCAATAGAAAATGCAGTTTTATATCTCCGTATCCTCTCAGATCCCTAGGCTTTATTGATAGACAACTATGGAACAACTGGGAGATTACCAAAACTTTGGTTTGGAATTTGATGAGGAGTTTAGCCATAGTATCATCTACATCTTGATAATGATTGTAAATGTCTGATATCCACAATGGGATTTTATTGCAAACCATGGGTGCAGTTAATTCTGCTTTGACTTTTTTCCAGCTATCGTGAGTCTTCACTTTCTGCATGTTAGAATACCTTCTATTTTTAAAAACTACCACTAGAGATCCAATCCCTGTAGTAGCACATAAATACCATTGCCTTTTAACAATTTAATCCCAAATGCTCTTCTAACTCACAAAGATCAAAAGTGAGTCTGGCAATTATATGTAAACTCACAGCAAACCAAACAAAGATAATGACCATTTTGGACATGTGGTATTGGTTCTATATCTCTGGAGCAAGATAGCTCCTCAGAAGGTTGTCTGAACACCATTCTGTAAGTTCCTTTGAGTCAGCTTTCACCTCTCAACAGACATCTCATTCGACAGAACCTGAACCTAGCTAGAGGCTGTAGAAATAGGTACACCTTGTGGCCTTGTAGCCAAGACAGGAAAAACTCTAAGGGTTCTGATGCAGAGAAAGGGTCTTGTTAGATGAGGTGTTGGTATCCATGGGTTGCAGGGCACTCTGGCAGACTGGCATCTGCTGTCTGTCTCCACTTGTACAACACCTACCCCAAAACAAACCCTGTTCCGTGGCTAGGGATTGCCCTCTGCAATAGCAGTAAAGCTGATTTCTTCATCTAGTCACTTGCTGAAACTTAGGAAAACATTGTTCAGTCTTTAATAGGAACTGATATTTTAAAATACTGTAATGGAATCCACAGGTCACCAGTTTCATCCATCACTGAGATTTAACAATGTAGCACTCAAGAGAATTTTCACAACTTTTTTTTCTTTCATCTATGAAATTCCGAAGGTGTCTCAGTATAGTCTGTGGAAGCCTTCTCAAAATCTTCCCTGCACTAAGATCCTAATGCTGTTGATGAGCTGTGTTCAGTTGCATTTAAGAACCAGGTGAAGATTCACCCCATTCCTATTAGACCCTGGACTTCTGGAGAGACACTAGGGACTTTAATCCTACAGAATTTTCTGAAGATTTCAGTGATAATACTCTTCCAAAGGGGTAAGACTAAGATCTTCTGACATGAAAAAATGATTGTCTTTTCCACCCAAAACCAACAAATAATTACTGAGTCCAGTCATATCTCTATAATGTCAGTCCCTGGGACTCTCATACTTGATTATTCACAGAAATTCAAACACCGTAAAGAAGACAACTGTTGGAGTTGCTAGAGCTCTCAGCAGGACAAGGTGATGGACCAGAAGAGCTCCAGACCTTCTTTCTGGTTAGTACTATTCAATGATGCTACTGTTAAGAACAGGCAGCTGAATTATCATCTTGCAATTCCTGTGTAAAAACTCAGACCATTAAGCTCCTGGCTACTCTGAAGTGGCCAGGTTTTGGAGAAAGTTTTTCTTCAGAAAATTCCTCCTCAGCTCTCACATTGTATGCTTAGCTGTGTTTCAGCCAGGTCTCTTCCCTAGAGGCAGCTCTTAACCAGTACTGCCTGTACTTTATGATGATCCAGTTTTTAGTCAGAGTTTGTTTAAGTCTGTGTAGATCATATTCTGCTACCTGATGGTTAAAATCACCTTGCCTAAATCTTTTTGTTTTGGTGTCTCCCAGCCCTGTGTGCTTTAAAGAGAGATGCTTATGGTAGGATGGGATTTACCCCTAAGCCTGTGCAGTACGCTGTCTTGGTACTTTCAACACACAGATGCTGAGGTGGCCTTGTAATGCTGTCTGATATAGAGAGATTGTTCTGGTGAACAAGATGAAGTCTCTGAATTGTTGTTTATTTTCTTTTAATGTGGGCACGCATTGCTCTCTCTGACAGCTCATTTGCTTGTGGAAGAAAATACTGCGAAAGAAGGACAGCTCCTGTCTATTTAGTCTGCAAGGTGCTTGTGACCTGTTGAATCGATGAAGATGTTGACTGAATGTTCCCTAAATATTCTTTACCTAAACTTTAGTATCTGATAATCAGCTGAAAAATTTGCTGCATTCCTGTCTGCGTAAGCTGTATTGCACCCACCAACACCAAAACTGATGACATCTGTAGCAGTGTCAGTGGGCTTGGAAATGACATCAAATACATCTCGCAGGACATGATCAGGAGAAATCTTCACAGGTGTTTCTAGGTCTTCCTTCAAGAAACTGTCTGAGATCAGGCTAGACATGATATTCCTCTGTAAGTGTATTGCATGAGGGACTGCCCCTGTCCTGATATATTTTTAGCTGTGACATTTCAGATCTGACCCATTTCAGATGTGCTTTTTCCTTCATATATCAGTCATAGGTGGTAAGAATAGTAGCTGACTTTTCTGTGTGGTGTATATTAATTTTGCATAATTCTAGTCCAGCATCCTCAGTTGTCTTCCAACTCTGTGCTATGGATGTGACTGTTTCCCTTTCCTAAACATCACATGTACAGCAGTCCAGTACCTTCCTGGTGTTAAAGAATAGCAGTTTCTGTAGCCTCTGTGACATTTTCCTTGGTCCTTATTAAATCTGTACAGACTTCATACAGACCTATCATGCATCTTGTTTGTAGCTTGTCAAGGGTTTTGAATCATCTTAGGTGAAATATCTGCCCCTTCAGAAACCAAGGAAAGTGACTGTGAGCCATTTCAGTCATGAGCTCATATTCTTCTTCGGGAAAGTTTCCATGATTACTATTCTAATCCAGTGAATAGAAGCTTTGCTTTTTATATAAAAAGCTATTCAGATACCAACTTATAGATGCCATGTCTCCTGAAGAGTTCTGCAATTCAGTAATTCTCTCAGGAACAACACACTTATCACCTTTGCTTGGTACCTATTTACTCTGCTTTGATCTACTTTGTCTTCTAATGAGGTTACTCCTGGTTTTCTGGTCATCTGATAGACCTCATCTTTTGTGGGTTCTTCATCATAGCTGCCTCTGCCTTCTGCTTCCAGATTCAGAGTACTTGCTCTGCACATATTGCAGGGTTGAGATCCCCACCACCCTTACTATCACTTGCTTACTTCAGACTTACCTGCCTCCCAGTAAGCAAAGATATTTCTGTTTGTTTTTCTGAATTATGAGCACTTTCCTAATTTCTTTATAAGCACTTCCTCTGTGCTTTTGTACCTTCAAGCTTGTAATGAGACATATGAAGTGCAAATCTCGATGTCTGGCATTTTATTTATTCTCACTTCATTCAGAAGCGATTTCCATTAACCACTGGAACAGAGATATGTGGAGTTGAATCTTTTCTCTGCTGTTGCAGTATTGTGTCCCATCCTGTCCTCTCTCCCACCTTTACATGCTGCAGAGTTGGCTTTTCCCCCTAGCTATTTGTGTTGGCATGTCCGGCAATAGCATTTCAGCCCCAGCATTCTTTCCAGGCCAGGAACAGCAGGGAGTTTTCCTTCTGACTGCTTCTGACAATTTCCTACAAGGTGAAAAGAGAATGAGTGTGTGCTCTAGGCCCGTAGATGGGCATTGATTTACGTGTTTGGAGTTACAGGTCTAGACAGCCGTTCGACTAATGACATTTTGAAAGTGCAAATATGCATATTTTTTAAATGAACCTTCTGTCATCCTTCTCTAGAAAGAGATAATCAAAATGTCTTGCAGGTGAAGCTAGCTCCCATGGCTTCTAGGTATTATTGGTTGTCAGTTATTTCTTTTTGAGATCTAATGTTGACAAAAGCAAGAACTGTTCAACAAAGCTTCAGGAGCTTTGCACATATGCACTAGGCTGTACCTCTGTTATCACCCTCCCTGCACCACAGCATGGCTTCATCAGAGCAAACGCTGACTGGCTTTGTTGTAAACAATACATTCCTCTGTGTTGATCACTTTTATTGCTTACAGTCATGCCCTTGGCTCTGTGAGCACAGGCTATTCTTTTAACCCTTGCTCTTTTTAATTTTTCACATGCATATTTCCATTATGTATTAGAATTTTCATGTTTCTATTACAAATCTCTGTACCTGCCAGTAGGTGTCAGGATAGCTTGGGGGTGGAGATTTTCAAAGGATACCATTTGGCAGGTTTTTTCTCTAACTAAGTGTAGTCCGATGTCGCACACTAATGCCAATACAATTCCACTCTGGGTATCTTACTGGTACTTGTTTTCACAAAATAGCGAGCAGCCTTTTATGTTCTCTAAGAAGCCATATATTCCTGATACTTGTGGAGGTACTAGGCTGGAGGTACTAGGCCTGGAGGTGGATGGTCTCTTCAAAGAAAAAAACCTGAAAATTAATTTGGAGGAGAGTACCAGTAGGAAGCCACACTTCAGCATGGTTCATTTGCTGTGTACACACAGAACTGGCTTCTCTGTTGAAGCTTCAGCCAGGATACGAAGCAGCCATGACTGCCATTGAAATAAGACATGCCTGGGATGAGAACATCAAAACACATTCCACATACATAGCCCAACAGTTCCTTGAGTGACAGGCACACTGTGCCATCTGCTGTCTCCAGCACAGCAGAAGCATGCTGGTCATTTTCAGCAAACAGAAATGTTGGCATGGAACAGCAAGTGGTAATACTTTCAGTCTGTTAGCAGAGCTTTCTTCATTCTTTAAGAAAATCCATCCTTTTGGTTTCTTGCCTTAATCTTTTGGGTATCATAACTGGGCCTGTCTTTATTTAAAAATTCCTTCTGTGTCTGCTGAAGAAGCATATTTCTTGAACACTGAGCTCAAAAGATCTCGGTGATAAACTGCTGAGCCTCCAGAAAATGTCATGATGGAATCCTTGTGAGACACATGCTCCAAAGACCTTACATGAAATATACCCATTTTCTTTTACTATGAATACAGGTTACAGAAAAATGGCTCTAACACTGGTTACAGTGTAAGCAAATAACCTACATGAAAAACAATTCTAACAGAATAGTTACTCTACAGTTTTGCATGAAAACATATTATCTTTATTAGCTGTAAAAGCAAAATTAGAATCATCTGCAGGATTTTTCAGTAATTCATTTAATTTCCTGTTTTCTGAGTTATTTGACTTCTAAAGCATGATTGTTAAGAGAGAGGCTGAAAGTATCAACTGCTTTTCTTTGAAGATGGTACAGGAACCTCAGGAAACTTAAATTTCAAAGATTATCCATTTCATAAGAGGAACATATTTTACCAAGCCCATTTACATTCCAAATAGTGAACTGACTCTCAACAAAGCTGTGGTGACCAGCAGCCTTCATCTGTTTTTAAAAAAGGAAGAAATAATATTCTCCTCATATGCAGAGGACCAGGAAAAAAGGTATATGCAAAATGGTTCAGGTCTTCGATGATGATCTCTTCCCCATCAAAGTGTTGCAACTGTTTTTCTTTCCACACCCCAAATCCAGAGCCAGAAACCTCCCCTTCAGGGACTTATGAGTATGTTATTGGGAAGTAGGAAAGCCATCACTCCAGGTTTGCCTAAAGAACTGTAGGGTTTTTTCTCTCAGTGTACAGATCTTTGGCAGCTCTGCCCTGTCCCTGTGGGATCCCTAGGCCTGTACAGACTGTGATCTCACTCCCACTAATGAACCCCAGCTAATACGCCTTTGGAGAGCCTCAAAAAGCAGGCAATGAAAAGGCAGCAGCATGAATGGGCCACATGCAAAAATAAATCCTGATGGCAGATGTGGAAAAATTCACATGGATTCCTCTTAAAGGCTTGATGCAGAACAGATGAATGAGATGAATGGTAGTAATAACACACATGCCTTTATTCCTGTGTCACTCCCTCCCAGGACCCCCTGACACCACACTGTGATTTAATCTGAGTGTCAGGGTTAAGACCAAGAGCATGAGTGCCATCTCACAAAGACAATTCATTTCCCCTCCGGAAGAGGAGCAGGTTCAGCAGCCAAACCCTCTAACCAAAGTAAATCTTTCAGGGGCTAAGATCAGAAATTACCACTTGTTACCACACCAGGATGTTAAGAGAATGCCCTGGTTGCCCTATTTGACACCTGCCAAACTTCTGCACAGGCCACTCCTTTACTCCCACAGAAGAAAAGCAGCTAAGTAAGATAAGAGGAAGGCTCCTCAGAGAAAAGCTTTTATCTAACTTCAAAAGCAGGATCTTCAGAGAGTAATGGATTAATGAGCTCATTAGCAAACAAGTTCCGTGCTTCTACAGACCATAGCCATATCTGATTTCTGGCACTAAAACCTTTTGATTCTTCCCTTATTTGCAGATCCCTTGAGCTGTCTAATTCCAGGACCAAGACTCAATTGTATGACTGAAAGGTAGGTCTGGTAAACTGTAGCTCCAATGAAAGCTGGGTCAGGGAGGATGCAAGGATCTCAGGGCTCAAAACCCAGGAGAGATGCTGCGACCATCCAGTCTGAGCTTTCCTAAAACTTAAGTCAGAGACACATCATGAATTCTTTTCAGCTTACATTGGAGTAGTTGGAAAACCATCGCTCTTAATTTTACAGTTTCCATGGAGGCAGAAGCACTGCAACATTGCAAAGAGGACCCAAAACCTAAATATTCTCCAAATTAAGAATATTGTGCCATACATATGTTTGAGTCTATTGCACTGCAACATCTGGCTATTGAATCTGCCAGAAAAATGAAACTTAATGCCCTATTTCTCTGCCCTTACAAGAGTTCTTAGACTGTCACCAGGTATATCCAAATCCTATTTTTAGCTAAGCTGCAGAGGTTCAAACTGCTGCAATTCTTTACTAGGAGGCATTTTCTGATCTGTTAGTCATTCCTAACTTTCCTCTCCCTAATTCACCAGCACCCTTTTTGAACTAGGGGCATCAAGACCTGTCTGAACACTTTGGAATTTGCACCAATGTCAAAGACAGATGTGGTAACTTCTTTGCAACTGGATGCAAACCCATTTTCACAACCTCCTTTAGCTGTTGTGGTGCCCATGTCCCACAGGGAGCTCACAATTAGCCAAGTATCTGCCATGACCCCTTGTCCTCCTTCAAACTGCTGGGACAAGTTCCCTTATTCTGCAAACCTACATGATGCTTTGTTGTCCTCAATGGATGATTTGCCATTTAGCTGTATTCAAATGTACTCTGCTTACCCCACACAGTCAGCCTGTCTAGGTTCCACATGGTTATATCTTTATTTTGCACTCCTTCACATTCAGGGGTATTTTTTACCATCTGTGCTGCTAACAGGCAGTGTGATAGAATATAAAAAGAGTATTAGTTATTCAGTCCAGGAACAGCAGGGAGGCTGACTACTCTTCAGCACTTTCCTTCCCTTTTCTCTCTCTCTCTCTCTTGTAGCTGCTGCCATTTTGGCTGAGCATAAGGACTGTTACAAAAGAGAACAGCGCTTAGTAGTGCAGATGGAGGAGATGGTGCTTCGGTTTACCATGAATGTGGACATAAGCATGCCGAATCTGCTCCAGAGCCTCTTCTCAGCGCTCACCCACACAGTACACAGGGATGCAGGGATGGCCATCTCACACAGCTGATGCATTTGAGCTTTCTTGCAGTTGCATGGGAACAAGTTTCAAGACAGCTAACCAGTTATCCCAGCAGCTAATCATGTGGACTCACCACTGCCAGCTGACCCAGGCTCTTCTGTAAGCTCTCAATTGTCATGACTGCTATGTTAATCACATCCAAGCCCATCTCTGCAACCGGCATAGCCTCTGCTGTGTGCTGTGTACTCAAAGGCTATTCTGTATTCAGTAATGCTTTACTTCTAAAGAACACCTTGCAGAATTAGAGTTTGTAAAGTATACCTCAGTGTTTTTTCTCATTTGCCTTTTGACTACCAAAGGGAATTAATTAGTATCAGCATGAGTGTAAGAACTGCGGGAAGCAGAATAAGCTATATGAACTTCTTTGATTCTGTTCAGCTCCCAGGGAGCTCTCATCAGAGTTCATCCAAATGTCATCCTTGGTTTGCTTCTTTCAGAAACACACTATTCCTGTGGATCCGTTGTTCAGCTGAGCTAATTAAAGGCTGTAGAGTAACAGGCACATTTTGCTCCTTTTTCTATCAACAAATGCTATATGTGC
Source organism: Corapipo altera (assembly GCF_003945725.1). Lineage (NCBI taxonomy): Eukaryota > Metazoa > Chordata > Aves > Passeriformes > Pipridae > Corapipo > Corapipo altera. The sequence continues at coordinate 10,517,127 of NW_020884875.1, read as the reverse complement.
AAAGATGTGTGGTAGATCTTGGGGTTAAACTATGTATAATAGAAGGGATAGATCTGAGCTGGTACTGCTTATTGCAAAACTGATTTTAAGTCTTGGTTTTTATTTTGATGTTTCAATAATAACCTAATAATTTTAATTCCAGGTAGGAGGAATATATTACATTCTCATCTTTTAAAACAGTTTCACTCTTATAAAAAAGTTATTATTAAATAGGCTAATGTTATAATTTCATTTATTACTATTTCAAATATTTTTTGGCCAGCTCTTGATAAAAATTTTTAATTAAAATCTTTGGGCATTGTATTTGAAGAATGCTAGTTAGGCACTTATTATATCTCTTTTGAATCTACAGTGATTGGCTAAATAAATCTTTGGCTTTGAAAACTCACTCTTTAGTCTGTGTAATGGGCTGTTAAACAAACAAAACAATGGAGAAATCTAGCATGGAACATATCACTGTATGCCCTATTCTCATTTTTATCTCTGGTGTGAGTAAGAACTGCAGCATAAATTCCTATATCAGCCCAAGCATGTCCTTTGTAGCACAACAGAAGTGTGTTGCCCGAGACTTGACAGTCAGTAAGGCAGGCAAAACCTGTGATGAGAAATAAGGGGATTGGTGGCCATGCTAAGGTAAAAGAACCAACTAAAAGGCAGGATGAGAAGCTGTAAGAATCTGACATGAGTTTAAACCACTACCAGTACTTCTGCATTGACCATAAGCCTGCAGAAGGTTTCCATTAGCAAAGACTCAAACATTTAATGTCATATTTTTCTAGGATTAAAAAGCAAGCAAACAAACAAAAAGCAAACCAAAACAAACCCCAAACCACTAAGAAGACATCAGTCTTCAGAACCAGTTTTCTGGATTTGGGTATGCACAAACAAAATTTGTTATCCGTCATCTTTACCACACAAATCCAACACTGGTCAAATTATTCCCTCCTTTCCTCTTTCTCATGAATACAAGCAAGATTTAATGCAGAGGCACATTGCTATTTGGTTACTTTGAAAACACCTGGTGGTGATCGGAAGCCTCTGTGTGAGTTAATCCAGCTCACAGCTAGAATAATTCTAAGAAAAATTAATATCTTCCATAGCTATAGCTGAACCCCTGAGGAGTAGGGTAGGAGTGAGTAAAACTCTTATTAAACTGCATCTTGTGTTATCAGCTGCTGTGCCTTCCAAAAGAGAGTGGTGTCCTGAGACCCCAGTCCCGTCTGAGTGAGGTGGCTGAAAGTTTCTTGGTCTGGGCTTAAGCTGTCAGCAGGTGCCGTGCCAGAGGTACTTGGTGGTCTGGAAATCACTCCTGCCATATACTGCAGCATTGGTGTAGTCTTGATATGTCCACCTTCACACAGAGCCAGGAAATAGGTCTGGATATGAAAAAGCGAAAGGGAGATCAGCTCACCATATGAACAACTATCTCCTGCGGGAGAAATGCCTAAGGTCAGACACAGAGAAGGACTATCTTGAAGAGCCAAGCTTGGAGTGGATAAGAATGAAGACCAGGCTATGAGAACAAACTACCTACAGCTGCCAAGTTTGAGCCTCTTCTCTTCATTACACATCTTGGAGCTAGTTGGGTTGGAAGAAGCTGGAATCTCCACATTCACCAGTTATCAATATTAATTGCTATTTCAATGGTGTCTTGATACTGCTATAACAGGGGCTCATGACCAGCTTCTCATGCTTTGTGAAGTGCTGGGATCCTAGTGTATTGATCAGATCTAGTTTTCTTATACCAGGGTAGAATTGATATAGGGATACTCTTGAAAAGTCTCACTTAGTTTACAGTGTCAGTCTTAGCCCTTGTATCACCTCCAAGGAAGAAGCTCAGAGCTACTGCAGATGATGCAAACTCTGCATCTGACAGCAGATGAAATAAAAATGTATTTTGGCAAGGTGGGAGAAAATGTTGAATTGCTGTTGACTTTGCCCAAGTGGCTTACTTGGGTCTTCATCTAGCCAAGAAGCAAGGCCAAGGGGGATTTATGGCGCTGAAAAAATCTCCGTAACAGTTAAATAGGGGTGAGATAAGAAAGGGTTTATTTTTCCAAGGCTAAAGATGTTACACGACGCACTCGGGCCATGCCTGAGATGTTACATTTTATAATACCGTCCATCCAATCCCACATGTGTCCACCCTGTGGCCTTTGCTCTGGACCGCCCTGGGTCCACCCCCTGAAAATGGGTCTGGGGTGCATTTCGGGACCACCTACTTCATCACCTTCATCATCATCAGAGCACAAAAGGTACATAGTTACCTAATTCTTGACTTCATTTTGTGGTTTAGGCCCTGATACGCTGTTCTGCCAACAATCTAGGCAAAAGACAAAACATTTCTGCTGTATTTGGGAGTAGGATTGATATAGGGAGCATAGAATGGGGTAAGAGGGTTAAGGAATGTGTAAACAAGGGTGCTACAGGGAAAGGGATGCAAGGGAGTGAGGGTTGCTGCTTTTAAAATCTACCCATAAAACTTACAAGGCTTACAAATATTAGAAAAATAAAAAAAACATTAGGGGCTTAAGGCATCAGCCAAGTGGAAATTCCACATGGAAAGCCATGAACTCCCTTCCTTGGGGCACCTCAAGTATGCAGCAACACACTCATGCTGGTTTTTTGGCCTATTTTATACTGGGGAGACTCTTGAGACACAGTGCTGTCAAATTAAGCCACAGAGCCAGTGAGAAATCCAACTATAAACAGGGTAGCACACCGCCCAGTGTAGGTAACATTTTACATGTATATGTCTTCTTACTGTAGAAATTTCCAATTTGGGGTTATGGAGCAGTCAGCTAGCTCCAGAGGTAACAATGCTTAAATGCTGAGGAAAGTTTGTCACACTGTGATAATTTTAGTCTAGGCCTTCCTGGACACCAGCTTGTAACCAGGAAGGAACAAGGGAAGTGACCAAGAAAGTATTCCATGCTATTACTTTACATAAACAGAGGTATAAATAAAGCCAACCAGAGAGACCTTGCTCTCTTCTTTTCCAGCAATGTTTGGGAACAGGAGGTCCCTACGTTGGCCTTGCTTATCTGAATTTGAGGCCTGTAGCGACTGCTGTTGTCTGCCATGTGGGAGGAGAGAGTGCTAGGTTGGGTCTGACCATCTTCCTCAAGGGAAGTGGTGAGATTTTGCTAGTTTTTTATTTTGCTGGTTACCAGGTTTTTCAATTGCGCATGCCTGCTTTTTTTCTGTCCGTTTTTGTCCCTTTTTTGTCCTTTTTCCCTTCTCCCTCCCCCTTTTCCCTTTTAGGGAGCTATTTGGGGTTTCTGGGGTTATACAGACATAGCATTCTCACTGTATATATCTGTTTATATGTAAAATACATATTTTTGCTATAGCTTCGGCTGTTCGGGTTGTTTTCTTCCCTCTCTGGGGAGTAGGCTTTTTCATTGAGTTTTGGAGACTTGGTGGGAAGTCAGCTCGAAACTTGAACACATACAACCTTGTTGACTGGGGAGGCTCTTAGTGCCTTGTAAAATCTAAAAGCTCTTGTTTGTCACCATTTCTTTTAATTCATCTTTCTATGGAGGGTTTTAACAACATGAGAGGTAATTACAAGTAAACACGGAGGTTTTCTCCATCTGCTCATATTTTAAATCCACAGGTGGTCAAGCGTAGCACACTGAATTTGCAATAGGTTTTACTCTCTGCTGTGTACAGTACAACATTTAAACCCCATTTGAAGGGAGATTTGCAGGAGGCGGCTGTGGATTTCCATGCCAGTGATCCCCAGACCCCACTGTGCCCCTGCAGGACAAATTTCAAAGCTTCCAGAGTGTCCTCTGGCAATGAAGACAGAGCATGACTGCTGTAGGAAGGGATGGAAAGCTCTGGTTTGGGGATGGAGAAATGTGCTAGGTGCAGGGAAGGGACTGGTGTGGAGTACAGGATTCACAGCTAGGCAGGGCAGGACACCACCAGATGTGCCACCCCATCTTCTTTTGCTGCTGAAGGACTCACTAGCTCCACTGCTTATAAACCCCCTGCAACAGTGTCCAAAGCAATCCTGACCTGGAAAAAAATAGTATTTTCCTTTCCTTAGTTAAATGTCCCATCAAGTTAACTAGACTGGAAAGACAGACTTGTTCTAAAAAATACTGGCCTATATTTCTATTAGAGAAATTAGAAGGTACAAAGGCATATACTTAAGATCACATTATGAAAATACTTTGATTGCTTTTTCAGCTAGTGTTAACTTTCCAAAATTTAAAAATCTGCTGATGTTTGAGAAGTTTGGTGGTTTTGCCTGTGGCAGGGACACAGCTGGATGCTTTTGTTCAGGAGGAAGCAAAGGGTGGGTTTGTCGGAAAATGCTGCATGTTTATACAACAATCAGGCCTGCTCAGATGACACATCTGTTTTTTCAGACATTGGCAGAAATGCCGTTGTAACAGCAATATTTTGTTCCCAGAATCAACTGGAAAGGAAAGGAAAAAAAATCCAACTAAGCTAGTCACTGTCTCCACCTGGAGGCAAAAGGCTGTCTCACCTTACCAATTTGTCCCATAGCACAAGCCCCACTCCTGTCCACAGAACTGGGCAATCTACTGGGAATAGGAGGGGGGTTCCCCTATGCCATAAAGAAGATACCAGGTAGACAACAGGGTATTCAAAATATTTGCCAAAAGCCCCTGGAAAACCAAGTACTGTCAGTTTCAGGTGTAGTATCAGGGAGTCTTTTTTCTTATCTGGGTAACACGACTGTAAGAAAAGCACTACTGCTATTTAAATAACAAGCATTAACTTCTAATTGCTCTGAAATATCTCTGGTTTTCAAAGGACTATAGGAGAAATATAATATCGGTATTCCTCAAGAAGTTTTTTTCCAGTTGATGATAAATTCTTCCACTAATTCTTTCCTCAACAGTTTCTTTTTCTTCTCTTTTTTGAGTCCATAGGATCACATCAGTGGTCTTTATCACTTCATACCATAGTACAGTTACCCTGACGTGAGTTTGAGCCCAGGGTGCTGAAAGCATGTGCCAAGTGTGAACTACTTGCTGATGCTGTGGACCAAAGTCCCCACAAAAAAAAGCATCGCTAGGCCCACCAATTAATGTTGAATGTATATTTGACACCAGGTCACATTTGTCAGTCTGTGTGGAAAAGGGTGACTGTGGTCCTGTTTTATGTCCCAGCAGAGGTCTCATATGGGAAAAGGGAGATCCCTGGTTAGGCAGTCAGAACAGCAATTGCTGAAGAGAACTGAGCGAAATAAAATGTGCCTAAACTCCCAATCCATGAAATGCATTCTTCTGCAAGTCACAGTGTTACCCAAGGCTCTCTGATACCACTGGGGTGTCCAGATGGTGAGGCAAAGCCCTGCTGTGAGCCATGCACATTCTGGGCACAGACCAGCAAAATTCAGTAGAGTGCTAGGTCAGTGCTTGAGTGAACTGTGGCTTTTCTGTAAACAGCTCAGACAAAGACTAATATGATTCCCAGTCATGAAGACATGCTGTCCCTGAGGAGAAGATGTCACATGTTGCAGCATTCCCTATGCACTCTCAGAGGCCATGGGGACCACATCAGCAGCCACAGGGAAGGCAGTACTCTCAAATGAAACTTGCATGAAACTTGCCTTTGGTTTGTTTTTTTATCCCTGTGCTATCTAGGAATTGGTCTAACTTTTCCATTTGCATGGCTTGAACATTACGGAGAGCAAACTGGGAAGACAATGGAGCACAATAGAGACAAGGGTGGGACAATTCTTTTATCTCTCTGGAGGAATTCTACTGCACAAAAATGTATGAAACTAGCAAATTTTAGCTAGCAGTTTCAGAGAGAAAAAAACAGCATGACAAAGCTTGTCATGCTGGTTTTGAAATGCTGAGGGACTGGGAGGGCTGCTCAGATCTCTGAAGGAAAAGCCGTGCCAATAAGAGGCTTGGTTCAATGGAGGTGCACTGATGTGCAGTGGCTGAGTGGCCTCAATATGCAGCAGGAAGGACTCCAGTATCCCACAGCCTGGTATATAGCTGTGTGTCTGTGATCAACCAGTGAGCCTTGGCCATCCTCTACCTGCCAGTCACTTAACCATCCTTGGATTCCTGCTGTATGTGTCTTGTGCTCTCATCTCCACTGGGAGATTGGGATGGGGCTTCCAGGGCTGTGAACACTGGCTGTGTGAGCTACCATGGGTGTCATTTAGATGTCTCCACTGTCAAGAGGAAAATCGGAAGAGAGATGAGATGAAACTGAGATAGTACCTAGGAGGCAACATCTAAAAACCTGCATTAGGAAGGAACTTAGCTGTATACTCAGCACCGCCCCACAGGTTTAGCAGACTGGACACAGACATGCTGGCCCAGAAGTTTCATCATGTGGGAGTCTTGCTGCTGTCATGAAGTCTGTACCTGAACCTACCTATGTTCAGCATTTCAGTGTGAGGAAAGTTCAGGTTCATTTTGGTCTCTGTGGTTCCCAGGGAGTAATGTGGTGATTTTTATGTCAAAGAATGCCCGACGTGATGAGTATTTGGGTGAGAGCCATACTTCGTTCAGTCTCACCTGCCAGCTCCAGCAAAAGGACAAGCTCAGTGTTTATTTAGCAAGCATCAGAGCACAGCTGCTTAAGGAGCTCTGTGCTGCCTTTTGGACATCATGTTTCATGTGAGTCCAGCCATGGCTGTCACATACACACTTCCTTCAGCAGTGCTGCCTCCAAGGCAGTTCCTACCTCTAGCCTCTCTCCAGACTGAGAGCTGCTCGAGTTTCAAAATGTTGCAACTGGTGTGCATCTGTAGTAAAACTTAACGTCAGCAGCAACAACCCCATCACTTGTCATCTCTTGCAAATGAAACAGGACAGTATTTGGATGACAGCCCTCCAAGGATGACGCACATGTCGCAATTTATAGAGGCATTGGCTGACTAAGCAAAGTCCACTTTAAAAGAACATAATTGGAGTGTGCCGCAAGCAGTGCTGTCTTTGACATGAGGCATGAAACAGAAGTCCTCGCTGCTTACTGGTGTTCCCACTTCAGGAGTACCTTTGTGTAGGAGTGAGTGCCTCGTAAAGCTTTTGCATCAGGATGCTAGCTTGGATTTGCTGGACGGATTCCAATTCAGGCAGTTACCACCCATCTCTGGAAATTGTCCATGCTGTTTCAGTTGGCTACAGAATGATTTTTCATTTCATGTTCAAATCTGACTTAAATAGTTACTTCAAACACTTGAACAATTCCTTTATTTCATACCCAATGGTGGGTTAAAGGATGTTGAGCAGCACATACTTGGATCCACTTAGTGGAAGCTATTACCATCAATAGTAGGGTTGCAATGATGAACAAATCCATGCTGAAGGAAGCAAGCTAGCAAAACTGGAAAATACTTCATTGTAAAACATAGTGTGGGCTTAGAGTATCCTACTCAATATAACAGGAGCTCAAAAATCCATAGTAACTCCAGCACATTATTAATAGTAAATGTATAGTTTTTGAAAAGGTTACTTGTGCTTATGCTACCCATAAGAAAGAAAATCTCTCTTCACCAAAAACAAACTTAGTCTCTGCAACAGTGGACAAACTTCATCCTAGGTGCCTGTAATTTTCTGACACTTCAGGAGGACTGACTCTTGGCTACTCAAGTTCCCTCATTTCACGAATAAACACTTTTTTCTCGTATATTCCAGTTGTTGAAATTAATTTGCCACCCTCTGCTCAAAACTGTATTTATCCTTCTCCTCCCGCTTTTCAGAACTGTCATGATTATCAGCAGCAATGTGCAATGTAGATTCCTGAGATCTGATGTCATCTTGCTTGGCATATGTTACACACTCAAATAAGCTCTTGTGGTGAATAATGTACCATATGCATATATCCCAGGTTCTCCCAGCACTGTGAAGACTTATCAGTGCTCTAATTGCGTACCACTTTAACCAGGATTTTAGTCCTTGTTATGCAGAGCTTCCAAGTCTGGTGTTACCAACTCAAATAAAATCCTCATTCCACCCTCTCTTCTCCGCACCTATTTCTGTGCTCTGCATATCAAACTCTGAAAAGGTTCTGTGAAAAGCCTGCTCTGATGATCTTTTGAAGACCTTCAGCAGATCCTTTCAGCCTGGGGGTGCTGTCTGCCAGGGTCTGGGACCTCAAGTCTGGGAGGAGAGAAGACAGTGACCCAGAATGTCCAGAGCAGGCAGAGTGGTACCACAATGCTCCTGCTGTAGCTGCAGGCCATGTCCAGGCCTTGGGTACTCTTGAAATGACCCAACAGAGAATGGTCCCCACCCAGAGACAACACAGCAGGTAATCACTCCTCCCAAGGGCCTCTTCCTCCTTTTCCCCAGAGGCTTGCCCATCCTGTTACAGAGTCTCCCTGCAGCCAGTCCTGAGCATGACTGCCTTGCTCCTGTCACAGCATGCTCCCATCACCTCCATCCTAATTTGACTTAAAAATCCACACCAGCCACGGCAACATAGGCAGCAGTCATGGCACTGCTTGTGCCGAGCCAGACACACACTGGACATCTCTTCTGCCTTCTGACAGAGCAGTATAACAGGCAGACCCGGGATGCTTCTGTAGTGCAAGGGACTGCAAGTAGTGCCACAACACACTAAGTTCCTGCTCAGATGGAGCCTTTCATTTTAACTGATGTGGTCTCTAAAACATCCCATTTTCTGAGAAACTTTGGTAATGTTGTTTCTTGGAAGAACACAGTAATTAGTGCGCATAAAGTAGTGCTCTCCAATAGTTACTCATCAACAGAAGTGTCAGCTTTAATGAACCACCTTCATTTTTCGGCTCTAATACTTTCTGCATGCATGTTACTGGTGTCAAATATTTAAATGATTCAAATTTAAAGACTTTGAAGCCATTAAAAGAAACTGGAGTCTGATACAACCATTGTTGTATCTGGTTTACAGTTAGCAAAACATTCTGTTTTTCCTGGATCCCATTTGCACCCTGGGAAAACACTGGGAACAGATGATTTACTATCCAAGTTTTTTAAGTGGTTCAAAGAGGAGTAGGCACCCTGAATGCTGCAAATGTTTATAAAGATTAAGCATAATCAGCCTCTGCTAGCCCTGGTCAATTGCATTAATTAAGTTAGCAGTAAGTATGGGGAAAAAGCCTAAGGCAATATAGTTTTATGATCATATTACATTACTTCTCACAGCATTTAAGATTACAGCTAAAGAGCTGACACAGATGAGAGTCCTATAGCTAGAGCAGAGACTTAAATATTCATGTTAGGTTATTTACCAATACCAGTGGTAGCAAAATAAATCTTTAGTTTCATTTTACCTTAGAGTTGGGAGAGGTTCTTACAGCAGTTTGCTGGTAAGAAATACTCTATCTGGAGTGCATTTTTTGTTAATGTTGATCTATTAACACAGAAGGAAAAGTAATGGGAAGATTTTACTTACTTAATGGTCTTTTGGGAAACCGAAAACTTATCTTTGGTGGTCTTGCTTTTGGTTGACAAGAGTTAAAGATTATACATCTCCTCTTTCTTTCTTTCTTTCTTTGAGCAAGACAGAGTGAGAGAGATTCTGGTCAAGATTTACAAAGCTCAAATTGATACAGAAAATTAGAACCCCTTTTTCTATAACGACATCTGAAGTGCAAACCAAAAAGAAGGTTTGTCTTTGTTCTATGGTTTCTATGTATGTTTGATTTCTAGGTGTATTTTTCAATTTCATCAAGAGCTGTACTTTGGCTGACATCAACAATCAATAGAATATGCAATCTAATTGTTTTCTTTCTTCCTTGTCCGAAGTGAAAAGTCTAAAGACATTCTTCCTTGCAGGTGAAATATTTCCATAGCTTCCTCTTGATACCTGACAATAAGAAAGACTGTTAAAATCCACGTGATTAGTCATTTAACAGCACAAACAGATCTGCTCAGAGACCACTACAACTCATGAAGTATAAGGAATAGGTTGTGTTCCATTAGTCTGCAAGAATATTGTCTTGGAGGAAAGGATTTCACATTAAATAAATGCTACTAGCTAAGAGCATCCATGCTACAAATGGAGTTTTAGAGTTGGAATTTGGAGACAAGTGGTAAAACGGACTCTAGGTTGCAAACAGGCTTTGTTACACAGCCTTTGTGCTGCATTTTTAAATTAAGTCACAGGTGTTAGTTGCTGTAAAATGTCCTCTGTCTACAGGGTTAGTGATTTAAGACAAAAAAAACCCTCTTGTCGGAGTCAGTATTGAAGCAATGTGACACTCTGGTTTACTTTTAGGACAAAAAAGCCAGGACTTGATCAGTTGGCTTCATTTAGTATAAAGGGTTTGTTTAATATGTATTGAATTTTAATATGACAGAGAACTTGACTTCTGGAATCTGAAGAGAATCAAAGTGCATTTGCTCCTTGTATTGTGACTGTCAGCATTTTGATTTCTGGAAAAATCTGCAGTCACTCTGCTCAAGGTCTGCTGAGAATTGAGACTAGTTGTGGTGACAAGGCATCATCAAGCTTGGCACTTCCATAGTAGCTAAAGTTCTGCTCTTCTTTCAAGAAACCTAAAGACTTTAAAATAACTTTCAGAAAAAAAAAGATATGAGGTATTTGCCTCATATATTTGACTCCTCAGGAAGACAGATTTCAATGAAGGAAGAAGTTTGGAGAGGAAGGAAAAAAATTCACTCATGCTCTAGCACAGCTACTGTTGTTCAAAAACATTCAAATGGTAAGTATTACATCACTATGAAGTAACAAGATAAAAAGCTTCTATCAAAAAATACTCCTTTTGTTACTTTGATTGAACCATTTTGTCAAAAGCTCCAGAAAATTCTTATTGTTAAGTGTTCTGGGTTGAAGAAATTACTGTGTTAGCTCAACAAGAAGAGAACATATGGCTTAGAATATCTACTTTCTTGTTCTTTTGACAAATCAATCAAAATTCCACTCTCCTTTCTAGTACTCTGAGTGCCTTTGTCTTGAGCTAAAGTATTTGTAAAAGAACGCACTCTTATCATGAGGTGCTATACCACACCTTGGAAAACTCAGACGGTGGGATTACAGACTGCTCTGACACTCAGTGATGAACACACTACCAGATCCTCATGCAGAATCCTTTCATTATATTCCTGGACATGTTGCTTTCTGCTCCAAGTCTTTCTTTGGCTCCTGGCTCCCAATATAGTACCCTTTTCAGCTTTTGTTTTGTAACTTCTGCAGAGTAATGCCGTGAGCTGTAGAAACTCCTTTGCTTTCACAATTGATAGATGGATAAAGTGGGCCAGCAGCTGGGCCCTCAAAGGGCACCTTGGGGGTCAGTCTCAAGAGGTGATGCAGCTGCACATGAGGCTGGGAGATCACAGGAAACCTTGTTGGACTAGCCAGCCTACAGCTCTGGGGCTCAGATAGACACATACAAGCACTAAAGGCTCTTCTTCATCTTGCTTCAGCGTACAAGTGCATTAGTGAGGAGATACAAAAAACCAATTGGAAACAATGTAGATAAATCCTAGTTGCACACCATTTTGTAAGAACAATATTTTTAGCTTCAGGTCCAAAAGTAATAGTCCTTTAAAAAAAGCTTTCCTCAAGGTTTGCCTGACCAGTGATTTCAGAATTTGTGTAACTTTGTTCTGAAAGTTGAAGAGAAGTATATTTCTTTGCCAAAATACTTAGTTCACTATATCCTCATCCATATGACACAGCAAAGCCTAGGAAAGTACCCTCTTCTCCTTCCAAAAGGCAACACCAAGCATTCTGGGGCACCTCCCTGTGATATACCTGAAGTTACCAGTAATTTCTTGCAGAATTCAGCTACCGAGTAATTGGGAACATCCTTGAAAAGGGTGAAGAGCAGAGGAGCACAAGCAATACAACTCCTTGTGCCAAGTCAAGCTATCTCATCTATTCAGTGTTGATATTTGACCTGTGACAGCACTGGAGGCTTCTGCAACAGTGCACCAGGAAAAAATTAGTTTTGTAAAAACATGGAGTGGGAAAGTGGGAGCAAGTTAATATATCTGCCATAAGATGTAGTCACAAGAAAAAAGTAAGCAATCTAAATGCATCTATATCAACTTAAAATTATTGTATATCAGTTCTTTCCAGGGTGTGTCAGCTTCATATGATGAATTACGTTATATTTTGTAGGAATAACCTCTAACAAAACCCCAGGGAGACATCTGGTAAATCTACAACTGAATAAAGTGTTACTAAAGCTGAAAAAACACCAAAGAGTTATTGAAACCTCAGACCACACTAAACTGACTGAAAAAGAATGCAAGGCATATCATTATTGTTAAGAACTAGCAGCTAATTACTTAATGAAAATCAGACAGTTTATGTCCTGTGGGTACCTTCTAAGAGCGTAGGCCATTTTATTTTGTTCAAATAGTCTTTGGAAGAAAAGTGGTCTAGTTTTGTTCTGCGCTGTCCCACTTATGGTAGTAATATGTTATTTCAATAATAGCTCTGACAGATTGGTGGATGCAGTGAATCAATGCAGTTCTAAGGCTATCGAAAGCCCTTCATGTTGCCTGGCAATTCAGAGAGCAGATGTCATTCTGCAACTTATTGTTTCTTTCTCCAAGAATACAATTCATGATTCAGGAAGTAAGACATTTCTTCTATGACAGCGGACAATTTTCTTAATGGTGAACAAAGAACCTCTCAAAACTTGTTTTTCTTTTATGTCAGACTTTGCCGGGCATAAGAAAAGAACAAGCATACAAGAATTTTATGTGCCAGAAATGTGAATTAAAAACTTCAGAGTGGAAAATGCAGTGTTATGCAGACGAGGGCAGGACTTTTCTACAAACACGTCCTTTTATGGTGAAAGAGGTAAGGTAATCTTTCTTTACTCTGCCAAATAAAACAGCAACCTCAAGTTCTGCAAAGGTTCCCAGACTACAGATTACTTTAGAAACTTGATGAGTACTTTAACCAGCTCTGGAAACAAGCCCCTTGTATTTCTCAGGAACACCCACCTCTCCTGCAACAAGATGAGTCAGCCAGCATCCAGGAGACTCATTCCAGGAATCTGGCCCACTCAGAAACCCAGGAAGGAAGCACAGGAGACTGACATTATCTTGATAAAAGGGAAAATAGTGGGCAAGTACTCCAGACAAAGTCTACACTGACCATTAAAATTGCTCTAAAATTGCCAGGAACTGCTCTTCAACTGTTTTCCTTAATGAACTATACAGGTTACTAAAAGAGACTTCTGCCCCCACTTTTCTGTCACTGATATCACAGCTTCTCTCATTTAAGTTGTGCGTCAGGCTTGTTTCAGACTCAACCCTTGTCACAACTGTGGGTGAATTTCTGATGCCCCAAGATCAGGCATTTGTATTCATCTCCTATCTTACTGCCAATCAGTCATTAAATCCCAGGACAAAAGCTGTAAAAGCAGTGATGGTAGCATCATAACTTGTATTGGAACTTCCCAAACAATGAGTAATTGTCTGGACAGCTGGCAACTTTAGGTTCAGTATTTCTCTGTCTGCTGGGACAGCAGGAGAGCAAGTTGGCACAATGCTAGTGTCAAGACACACCAACAAGAGTCAGGAGCTTTCTACACAAAACTGTGTACGAGTGTACTCAAGTATGACCTAAGGCTGACCTAAGTATGAGAGAAAGCTGAGCTAGTCATTTTAGGAGAAGTATGGGTAATGCCCACTATCTTTCACTGAAGCACTGTAATCTCAGCTGTATTTGTTCTCCTTGGATTCTCTGGTGGCATTTGATATCTACTCGGACAGGCCTTGAAGTAGCACAGAGTCCTTGGGGATTGCTCTCATGACTGTCCATTGCTGGAGGTAGTATCCAGCAGATACTGTGCCTCCCACAAAATATTTTTCAGGAAAAAATAAGTATTCTGCGGGCTTCAGTCATTTTGAGCACATCACTCCATTGCTGTGTTCTCTGTACTGGGTGCTGCCAATTGCCATACCAACACTTACTGTTCCCTCTGTGAAGACAGCTACCTGGCTCAGCTAAAATAAGGGCACCAGATAAATGGAATAATCCTTATGAGCTGCTACGGAATCAAACATAACAGATGGGAAACTGGTTTCTTACCCCATGGAATTCAGGGGGATTTCTGAGTTTTTGATATCCTGCAACAGAGAAACAGGACCTTTCAGGGATTTTTGTGAAAAATAAGGTACCTCTGCTCACTGTAGAATAGTTACTAATCCACTGGCTCAGACATTTGCCAAGAGCTGTGGAGCAGCCAAAATGAGTTCTCACTTTCCTTAATTCAGAGTAGAGAGCTGAAATCCCTCTCCCACGTAATCACAGAGTATCAGCTATTCCAGGAGAATTTGTGCCTATTCTGTATCCATCAGCTCCCTATCTGGGTATGAACAATCCTTCCTGTCCAAACCACTACATTTCTTTGTAGAACATGTAGGTGTCAAAAATTAGCTTTTTCCAACAGCAACTGTGTCACTGGCCATGGAGGTCCTTCCTCCATCCTTTCCCCTTCCCCACGGCTACTGCTGAAAAGTGTAACATGCTACTGGAGAAATTTCTAGAGATGTCTCTCACTAGTGGTCACAACTAAGAGCAAAACTCACTGGAAAATCCTGATCTGAACATACACAGCCCATTATATGTCTCTCTCTTTTTTTTTTCTTCCCCTCCCCTCCCCTCCCCTCCCCTCCCCTCCC
>NW_020884875.1:10271882-10502127 GCF_003945725.1 Corapipo altera | reverse complement strand
CCTTCCCTCCCCTCCCCTCCCCCTTCTCTTCCCAAACCTTCCCTTCCTAAACCTTCCCTTCCCAAACCTTCCCAACCTTCCTTCCAAAACATTCCCCAACATTCCCTTCCCAAACCTTCCCTCCCCAAACCTTTCCTCCCCTTCCCTTCTCTTTTATCTTGTGGTGGTTTTGTTTGTGCCTTTATTAATGCTCAGAACACAAAGACACATCATAGCAGGAACCCACATGAAAACCTGAAGACTTGCCCTTCAGCATCTGACTCTAATGCTATGACATTCAAGTGCAAGTTAAATAAAAGTTGAAATAACTGACTGTAGTAATGGAAAAAGGCAGGAGAGGGAGAGTTAAGATTTAAAATAAAGCCAAAACCAGCCATACTTGTTTGAAATAATTACCTAAATAAGCAATAATTGTCAGTGACAAACCCCTGTAAGAATGTCAGTGGGCGATAATATCTATGTGGAATTCTACAGAGAATGATGCATCAAAGGTGAGAGGGCAGACATGGGGACAAGGTTGCAAGCACAGTAAGGACAACAGCCTATTCCTCAAATCACAAAGGACAGCCCACAACATGACCATTATTACCACTTGCAAAATTGTTGTTGTGCCAACAGAAAAACAGCTGGCAGCAACTGGTAAAATGATCATTCACCACAGCAATTGACAAACACAAGTGAAAATGGATTCCTAACTTCATCACTTGTTTGAAAGTTGCTTTGGGTAAGTCAAAGCTTTGCAGAGACTTGCACTTCCTTGTGTGTGCTCTCCCCCTCTCACCTCTCTGTTCTTGGACAAAAAACCTGTGAGGTGTTTGTGTGAGTTGGCAGGCTGCCTAGCCACCCTTGTGAAAATGGCTTGGCAAATTTGAGTTGAGCACCAAAATGTTTACACAGGGACTGCTCCTACTTAATGAACAGTTTGATACCCATTGCATGCAATTTCTCAGTACTCAGGGTTTAACTGAAGGACCACATTCTGTATTTTGGTAACAGTATATCACCAACATGGAACACTTCAACATTGTAAAAATGTGGAACATTGACCTTCGTGATGAATAAAGCCCATGTGGTATTAACACAGGAATGAGCAAAAGGGAGGTGAACAGCACTGAGGAATATCCTTGTGTTATGGACTGATATACTGCAAGATGTTACTTGCTCTGAAACTACAGTTGTCCCATCATTCATTCCTGGTTTCAGTTAGACTTTTACTGAAATTCAGTAAACCTTTCTTGCTTGCTCCTGCACTGAGGCAGACTGACCTAGCACATTGCAAGTAATTTCTTTCTCTTTTTTTTTAATCAAACTTGCACCAAGTCATTGGATTCCCCCCAGCTTTTGCCCACAAGGCTAGTATGTTGTAGCTCATGAAGTAGAGTCTTTCAGTCCCAAGTGCCATGACACTGATACATCCCTCAAACTACACGTCATTGAGGGTGAAAACAGATGCCCCTGATGCGTCTTCCTTGCTCACCTTTTCTTTCCTCCTCCTTCCCAGTTTCGCACTCTAACCTTATCTGATTTAGAGAGCTGGGATCTGCTCCTGGGAGCTTTGCTCCAGACACAACAGTAAACCAGTGTGGTACAGGGAACCCTGGACTATTATTCCCTTCTTCCCTTAATACATCCCTGAGATTGTGTAAAAAACTCACCTGCCATCTTGGCAGCTACCTCTGATACAGAACCCACTCCAGAACAGGCTGTCCCTAGCCATCACCACTGCTGGACAGTCTCCTAGTGCAAGGAGGAGACTCTACGGCAGGGCTTGCCATCTGCCCTGCTGCCCAGATCCGGACACAAGGAACTATTGGAGCATTAAGTCCCACATCACCATTATCCCTGCATGATTAGGACTCCCACAGATGCAGAATAGCACTGCTGCCAAGAGCCCTGCAGGCCAGACATCATGTGACCATATGCCTGGATAGTGGCTGAGTGTGGGGAATAGCTCCTCACTAAGAAACATGCTTATGATCAACCACTCTCCACACTTTCCCAGTAGGCACCCCCAAGCTCTGCAGCAAAGCTGCCCCATGGATGCTCTCTCACATCCTTCAGGAGGTAAAATGCTTAATGAGCTGAAGCTGCTGAAAGCTGCTGCACAGCAGGGACACACCAGGCAGCTCCTACCAACACAAGCCAGAGCATCCGTGGGGGCTGAAATGCCCGGCCAGGTGGAGGAGAGTGGTTGTTCTGCTAGCACCACTAGGGCTGAATGAGGACAGTGGCCTGATTCCAAAAGCTCTGGACTGGACGCTTTCATATTTGACCAGCTCAACCCTCTGCACTTCCTTTCCTGAATGGCCTAATCCTGCACCAGTGCTCTAGCAAGTGCATCAAAATACATCACCTCGCTGGTAGCGGTTAGCACCAGATGGGAGTATGGAACATTTTACTGCTTCAGACTAAACACTTAACAACAGGCTTAAATGATTTGTGAAACTGGACATTTGTACTGTGGAACAGTACTTTTTTTATGTACTGCCTTTCAATGTGGAAAAAAAATGCACTATGAATGACTCCTGCTGGAATGCCAAGAATCATACCAAGCAAGAGAAGAAACTACTCAAGGGAGTCTGCAAACCATTTTAACCAGGAATCAAATAGGGTGTTTTTTTCTTAATGGAATGCCTCACTACCTTAGCAAAAGTAATGTGACTTCACCAATGGGTAAGTGTATATAAAAGGTTAATGTAGCAATATTTTCAGAGTGAGGGAAAAGACATTTTTAAAGCTATCTTGGAAATGTTAAATAGAACATACTCACAGTAATTAATTTGTAATGTTTTTCATCTTATTTCTTCTGAAATATATCTATTCCTACAACCAGCTGTTACGACCCGCCCCAGGAAAAGGGGAGGGGGGATAACCCAGTTTTTTATCAATAATTCCCTTGGGGTGGATTAGAGTGAAAAGACACTGAATAATCGGTGTCTGAAAACATATATTGATAAGGTTTATTTTAACAATTCTGTATCAACAGGTATGCTAGCATTTTGCGTGTTGTCATATAACAATGTGACATAGAGATAACCTTTGGAGGGGGAGAAAATGCGTAGGGGAGAGAAAGATAGGATAAGAGTAAGGGAGAGTAAGGAAAAAGAAAAGATGAGAGTGGAACAAACGTACATAGTCACCGCCCATGGGGTCCAGCGATGACAATTGGTAGTTGCCAGTTCCATGTCTGTCAGTTGAAGTGGTGGCCTTGATCTGCTGGGGGTGAAGGAGGGAAGCCCCCACACGCCAAGAAGTTATGAGTTATTATATCCATGGTTAGTGTCACGGGCCATGCCTTGAGCCTCCCACCTCTCCTGGGCCTGCGCAGAGTTTCTGTGTCTGGCCTGGTTCCTGCCTTTCAAGATTGGAAGAGGGGGGGATGGGCTTTGATGGGCCATCAGAGGTCCTGCCTTTTCAGGGCTTGACACCTTCAGCACTGGAGGGAGGGATGGGCCCAACTGTACAATGCAAAGGTCAAAATCCTGCAAGAGTCTCCTAGAATGCATAAATCATGAACCATTTCAGTCTCTGACACCAGCTGACACAGAAAAACAGCGAACAGCCCTAAGGATATCTACACATATGATTTCCACACACAACTGCCTGGAGCAGAAGCGTTAAACTTGCAACCTGCTATAGCGGTCCACCCCACTTAGAACTGGCAGCTGGATGAGTTGCTTTCTAGGTAGCGATCTGTTCCCAGCCACTGCCTTCGGGGGGAGAGTAGGAAGGACAAGGCTCATTAGCTTCCCTGGTAGGAGAAAGGTAATGGAAACCCAAGGGTATATTCTGCACCTGCGCTTTGTAGGTGCGGGCACCAGAAGCCCAGCATTTCGAGACTGCAGAGCTGGAGTAGGTACAGCAGTCAGTAGCTCTGCACAGGGAGCAGGTTGCACACAGTAATTTCACAGCCCCACCACTGCTGCCTGTACAGAAGGCTGGCTGACTCCTTGCGTTTTTGGACCACCCACCAGCTCAGGCAGAAGTGGAAAAGCCAACTGCCACAGCAGGTTTTCATTTTATGGCTGAGTTAGGCAGCTACCACTTCCTCTACACTGAGCAGTCACAGCACTCGTCCAGGATTCACTTCACTGTTTTTAGGTATCTGCTTTAAGACGAATCACACCTAGATCCCATCTTTCTCCCCTAGCCAGAGAAGGAGCTTTCACTACTTCAGATGCAGGTAGTGAGTTACTCAAACTGATCCCACCCTGGACATCATTAACCTCCCTGCTTCGGAACTCAGGCACACAAAATGTGCCACTAAACTAAGGGGCAAGCCCGAGTCACCAGGCCAGAGATGACACTTTACACATAAAGGAGTTTGGTTTTTAATTCACCTTCGGTAAAAAGTAAAACAGGAAGGTGGAAGGCTGTGCAGCCTCCTTGGTTGTGCACAACTGCAGGCAATGTTTGCTGTGATCTCTAGCCCTGTTGTCCTCTGTCATCCAGTGAATGAAGTTCCCTGGGCACTGGTTTGCCAAAATTTTGCTGTCGCATAGCCCAGAGCTCGCATTTAGTAAGATTAGAAAATGTGTGCCTCCATATTGCCCCCTTCCCAAAAGCAACCGTGTTGAAAGAAAGAAATGGTACTGAAGAGGTGTGATTAAAATCTAAAATCTCATCTCATGGATATGCTCAGTTGCTTCAACTTCTGTGTCCTAGCAGTCAGCAGGTTTTCTTCTTCTTTTTTTTTTTTTAATGGACAAAAATAAACCTTTTTACAAGGAAAAAAGAATAACATTCAAAAAACTCAACATAATTTCCACAAAAAAACTCCACCAAAATTCCACTACAAATCCAAAATTTTAATCTCAATGACCCTTTTTACAAAGAGATTTTATACATTGACTGTACATATTCACAAAAGCAACAAACTAAGGCATATTCTCCATAGCCATGTTTATAAATTAAAAACTTTGAAAAGCCATGTGACTTATCTCATGTAAATCTTGTCAAGATATAGGCAGCTAAAAATTTTAACCATTTGAATTACTTCTGCATGTAGTGGATGGTCAGTTTATACAGTTATCATGAGTATGAGCTAAATTAATTTCAAATCACTGCAACAAATACTCTGGTAAGAGTATGAAGCTTAAACATTATTTTAAAGGGCTCATTAGAAACCCAACATTTTGATTATAATTAAGAAATGTTAAAGATATTACATTCCTTACATATCAAGTCTGAAAGTTCAGTATGTACACAATCTACAGTCTTGTCCTTACAAATAGGAAATAATTTATCTGTATCTCACACAAGACTAGTAGCTGAAGAGAAGCTGAAAGAGTATTTTGATTTGGCCAGAAAAAGGAGAAAAAATCCCCTGAACAGCCATCCCACACATACAGCTATCAGAATTCCGTATCCCAAGAGCTGCCATTTTGGCCAATCTCCTTGACTAATTCTCTTTACATCCACTCACGAAGTCCCCACCAGTACGTTGCTGTTTACAGCATCTCTCTTGTAATGGAATTGCTTGGGTCTCTAGAACTGGCAAGGCTGCTGTTACAGAGAAAACTAATTAAGTAGAAGAATTGTGCCCTGCAACGTATTACAGTTTGCAGAGACAAAAGAGCTCTGAACTAGACAGACTGTCACACAATAAAAATATAGACTTTTCTTTTAGTTTTTGAATGAACTGTAGTGCTTACTAAAAAGACAAAACTAATCAAGAGGCATCTGTGACAAATTTAAAAGCCTACGTTGGCTTTCTTACAAAGCTCTAACCAGCTCCTTTCAATCCAGAGATGCAGTGCTTGCTAGTCAAGTCTCGTCCCGAAAGCAACCAACCAAACTTCTCCATCCACTACCAGTCTTCTGTGATTTTGACTTAACAGTTTTGCAGCATATGGTATTACTCTGTGCACAGGTCAAGCCTGTTTCACAAAGGACTGTTACGAGGTACTGAAATGTTAGCATTGTGCATCATTTTAATCCCCATAGTGCACATGCTTTTCAACAATCCCCTTCAAAGACAAATTTTCAAAAATGCTAACAACCCAAAACACAAAACCCAAGTGTGTTCATTAAAGCTCGATAAAAAAATTACCTTCCTCTCACTGCTTTTCATTTCTCAACTGCAACAAAGGGCAACAATGTTTCTTTTCAGACTTCCCAACTGGACTTCTGCCATTTTCAGACAGATACAAGAGTATACCTACTCACATACAGTAACATGATTACAGTAAAATCAAAAACCACAAAATAAAATAATGGTGAACATTCCATAAGCAGAATTTTAACTTTTGGTAAACATTTCTCCTAGAGTAAAGGCAAAACTATGCTGTACAAAATCACGTTAACATCTGCAGTAATAAGCCTTGTTTAGCTTAGCCTCAAGCTTAGTGTGTGGTAAGCCTTAACTATGCAATTTCGTAAAAAACCAATTAGACAGAAGATTGTAAAGCTGTATGTCTTCTCTACTTCTACCCATTAGCAGATTCTTCCCTTGCAAAACAACATTCACGTGAAAAAAATTTACTGTGGCACTTAGCTGAAGGCAAACACACGTCTATGGGCAACAAGAGGTGTCAAGGTGACAAACGATTAAATGGGCTGGTTTCTTCTCCATGTGCAGCAAGCTTGAGCGTTGTCAGCTTATGAGGCGGGTGCTGAGGGCTCTTACGAAGGTTGTCGTCCATCTGCAGAGAAATAATGAGAGCCGGATCTGGCAAGCAGTAGAATACAGATTATAGCATTAGTCTTATTTGTCAGGGCTGCCATCATTAATGCTGGTTTGGGGTATCTTTACTCTCTTACTTTAGGACCAGCCAAAACTGGTGCTTTGGTTTCTTTTCTCTCCCAAATATATGCTTGTTTTAGAGCTGCTATTCATTCCATTGCATATGGTGCATCAAACCCGTGGCAAATGGGTGTGCTTCTGCTCAAGTCACTTTGTCAAAATTACTGAAGGAAGCAACACTGCTACCTGTTCCTAAGAGGTAAAATTTTGTACAATAGCCAAATGCTGCTAGAATGGAGATCAAGAGTCAAACTGCTAACATCAATGGATGCTTTTTGTATGTTCAACACCATGCAAGAATAAACCTTTTCAAACCAGATATGTTCTGGAGGCACTGAGTAAATTTTTATTATTTACAGATTACAAAAAGCACTTAATAAAGAACTTGTGATAACAGTTTTTCAAAGACAGGTTAAAATTAATCTCTGAATATAAATAATTAACATCTTCATAGGGAGTCAATCTAATGCCCTATATGTAATGTGATCTCAAAAGTTTAGTTAGTACAGAATAAAAGACGGCATAGAGGAGATCTGTGGAGGCTGTGTGGTCCATCCCATTTCCTCAAGGCAAGATCACCTTTACTTCAATCATGCCTGACAAATGCTTGTGTAACCCATTGTTTAGAAGTTCCATAGCCACACTTCAATGCCAGAAAGAGGATCAATACCTAATGCTACAGAAGCTGATCATAGTTAATGATCTACTTCATGTACTAGTCTTTTTCAGGAAGAAATGCCTTCTATCCTTCCAATCAGTGTTCTGTCTGCATCAAAAGACTAATTCTTCACAAGTATTTTTTGCATAAGTTGTACAGTTTTCAGTAGGTGCTGAGTGACAGCCTTAGAAACAAAGAACATAAGAAATAAAAGCAAGATGTAGAAAAAGCAGGAATGTGACTACAGGTTAGTTACTACCGCATGCAGCTGGGAGCAAGGAAACCCGGTGATCAGTCTTAATTTGTAGGACCATTTCTGAATTTTGATCAATACATTTGCCTCTTCCTTTGCTGAGGAAAGATACCATCCCTCTGTTGGTATGCACACCTGCAAGACAATGTTCTTTTGGCTGTATTAAAAATACTTTTTTAAGTACAGGGCTTCATTAATTACTCCTTCCAAGTAATGTAATATTCTTCCTGCCTCTCTACACAACGTAACTCAGTAGAAAAGAAGCAAAGTCCATTGTACAGTTGCAGTTGCCATGCAAGAATATCTGTGAACGAGTAACCACAAAAAGCAGAATAATTAGAGACTGAAGCAAAAGTAACCTTTTCAATCAAGTTGGATTCCTTATTTACAAGCTGTGTGAGTTTCTGCAGATTAGCATCTGCTGTATCCTGTCCAGCCGGAGAATGGCCTGGAGAGTGAAGGCAAAAAGATGAAGAGTGAAAAGGTATTTACAAAAGCTTTTAAATCCTTTCAAAATAAACACATATTGGAGATAAAGTTCATGCAGTATTTTCATGCAAAGAAGAATTTAAGTGAAAAAGCCATTCTGTGTGAGAAAAATAGTACTAAGCGTGAGCCATAAGATTTTGCCAATGCTTGACAGAACCTAAAACTGAGTATTTATCCTTGTTTTTAATTTTCAATCCTTTCTGCTGAACTTTAGAGGCTTCTCCACTTCACTTCCCACGAAAACTCTAGCATAAACTAAGTAAAACCTAATCTGCCTTGGCTCGCAAACAGAATCCTGGAGTACTAATCCCAACAGAAGTATATATGACAAAAAGGGGAAAAGAAACACATCTTACCTGAGACACTTAATCTGAAGTAGCAAGTTAAAATATCATCACAGAATCGACACAGATTGGGAAGCTGTTTCAAGTGCTCTTGTAACTGTACCCTGGGGAAGCACACTTTATAAACCGGTGCAAGGAAACCAAACACAAAGGCATCCAAGGTGGTAGGCCTAAAAAGTGACAAAAGAAAACACTGAAGTGACTGAGGTAAGACAGTTAAGACTTCTACAACTTAACAGTTTTCTGTGTATGTCAAACACAGCTCAGGACAGAACATAGCTCTTCTATGATTCCACCTTTGCCTATCAACCTGGTAAACGCTTTGTAGCAACTATCCACTCATTTCAGCACCTCTGAACTAGAGATATGCTGGCAAGCTGAAACATTAACTTCAGCATTAAAGCACAGTCATTCTGTCACATACACTGATAAACAAGTCACTCTAAAATGCATTTCTGGCACCACAAAAGTCAAGTTATATGCCAGGGGACCAAGATCCTCAAGGAGTTGTCCAATTTCAGCAACTAAAGGCACAGATCATCCATTTTAGGACCTGCTGGCACTATGTTCTTGGCCCTATCTGTCTCCTGCTCTGCATATATACCACAGGCAGTGGAATGTTCCCAGACCTACGCTCTTCTCCCACAGGGGCACTAGTAATACCTCAAGCCTAAAGCATTTTTTGCACATACAAAGACAGGAGGTGACTGTGGCTAGAAAAGGGTTCTCTAGTGCACCTCACATTTTCTTAGCAGCTGTGGGCAGCATCTGCCTCTCTGTGGAAAAATGCTGGATAAAGGAGATACCACATTGCCTCAGTCTGAAGATCTCGTTTGTGGCCTGTTTGCTCATTCAGATTTATCTGAAAAGCAGTGTATCAGACACGAAACTACTGTGCACCACTTTTAAAACTCTGGCAGGTTAAATAAAAAAAGAGTTCAAGTGCTCACAGAGTCATATGGTACGTGTTTTATTAGTCATCTACAAAAAAACCCCAACCAACCAAAAAAAAAAATCAAACCACACTCACGTATCTCCAAAGAAAAACTGAGATGTTCCCAATCTCTTCGACAGGAGATTTAGGCACTCCTTGGCATCCCTGTATATCTGATGAAACACAAGACTGTCTAAGAGCCTTAGGTGTAGCAAGGTTGGTAAGCACAGCACCATTCATCAGTCGGCAGTGTGCTAGACTGTTTCAGTTTTTGCCTTTGACAGAACCAACTTACAAATTCTTTACTACACAACACATACCTGTGCTTCCACTTCAGTGAGACTGTAGAGTGGAGGCCCTCCCTTGGTCAGCAAGATCCTGTTCAGTGCTTCCCTGGACATCTTTCCAGGCAGATACAAACTCAGTGGGAAGGCAATTCTTGAGGCAAACCATGGCTTTGTCACACTGCAGTAATTTTCAGCCTCAATCCAGAAAGTGTGCAGCTATATCAACATGAGGAAAAATATAACTGAGATTTCAATGAGAACAGTAGACATCTCATAAAACTTGCCATGTAAGACTTCTGTCAGAGAAGCAGGAGAACCAGGATTTATTCTAATTTAAGGCAATCAGGCTCCATAAAGTTATATACTAATCCTTTAAGTGGAGTATATAATTAAGGTGATAGTTACCTTCCAAATAAAGAAACACACCAAAGATATGAAAAAGATCTATATGCATCTGCATAATATTATGTATGCACTACATACAGACACATACACTGTATACTGAAAATATATTACAATAAAAGTTGCAGACATACGGGAACAGGTTTGGAATTTCTTAAAATTTGGTTTGAAATTACATATAAATCTTAAAAATAAAAGATAGCATGAAATGATGACTTTGAAGCCAGGGTCAGCTGAAGAGGTAGCTTATGATATCATCTGGTCAGAATATTTTTTTCTGTACAAACTGAAACCAAAGTCATTCAAGGGGATTCAACATCTGTGGATTTTATAGCTCTAATGTAATTACACTGAAATGGTGAGAGAATGTGGCCATGTGTTATTTAAAACTGAAAAATTAAACTACTGACGGGCATTTAAATCTACCAAAGTTCTAACTGAACAGTTCAAAAGGCTTCCAGCTGTGTGGCTCTCCTCAGGCATATCACATCTTATCAAAGCTTTTTCAAGAAAATCAAGTGAAACAAAACATGGCCACAATAAGCTGTTTCAGGATACTGCTTCCCACCCAAAAAAATCCCAAAAAACCACCAAAACCCCCTAAAAACCAAAAACAAACAAAAAAGAAAACCCACCAAAACCAAACAACAACCAACCAAACAAAAACCCAAACAACCACAAAACAAAACAAATAAGCATCCTGTCGTGTCCCCCTCCTCCTCCCCCCCCCAGCATCCTTTTAAAATGTCTTTCATAAATTTACTATTATTATTTGACATCCCACAAACACACACTTCTTTCCTTTTCAAATGATGCTAGGCAGTATTTTCAAAAATTGGACTAACAAAGCAAATACATTCCAGCCAGGACAGTGGTAGAGAGACTTTAGTGTCTCTCATGCTGGGCACTTCTTGTAGCATTCAAATCCAAATATTCTGACCATTATAAAGTATTTATCAATATTTACCAGAGCTGGAAGCAGTTTCTCTTCAAGCAGTGCAATATACGCCAGTGTATCAGCTCCTTGTTTTGCAGACAATTCATAATCCGCATTATACTTCTACGAATTAAAAAAAAAAAACAACCACAAAACACTAAACCCAAAACCCTAAAAATAGTGTTACACGGAACCTTTCAAAAAAATGATCAATGCAAAGTTACTTCAAACTTAACAGCTATCAAGTCAGTAAGTATAAAAACACTTTTGGGGACAGAAAGTGGGCACTCACTAGAATATCTTCCCTTATTCAGGTCAGCTATGTCAAACCTTGTTGCATCTCCCTTTTCCACTTTTCCATTCTTAGATCTTTGGGCTCTCCTATTCCCAAAATAACTCATGCCTCCTTCCCATTTGTTTCCAAGCAAATATCCAGCCATACAGAGGCAATTTTTCAGTGCTTAGGGATGTAGCAAACCTCTGTTAAGTCCTCATCTTTATTTCTGAAGAAATATCTGGCACTTCAGATGGTGTAAGTATAAAAAAAAAGGCACGCATTCCCATATTTTGCTTTTAATTAACATTCTAAAAGTTAAGGAATTGGATGTTAACAATGTAAGGGACCAAATGCACAACTAAATTAATCCAGTTACAGCTGACTGAGTTTTTAATTCTAACACTAGATTCCTTTAAGATACATTAAAAAGGCTGATAAATTTTTGGGGGAGTGAGTAGATCTGTTTCATTAATTTATAAAGAAAGGGTCAGTACTGATACTTCAAGATATCTGAAAGGCAAGCATGTAATTGTTATACTTTAACTCAAAGAGGGTTTTTTTCCCCAGCACTATGGAATCTTTGGTATTCAAATGAATACCAAATTCCAATTCAATTCAAATGAATACGAAAGTTTCATATTTGAATTTCAAAACAGCTATTTGAAATCCCATTTCAAATGCAGTTTTCAGATTCTGGTTTTTTCCCCCCCCAAAGATTTAAAGTGTCACTACGGCATTGATCAGATCATCTGACTTTGTAGGAGGTGCATTTGTAATGTAAAAGCAGAATAGTGGTCTAGAGGACTACCTTGGAAATAAAAAGATGGTGCCACGGTTTACTAGACATCTTTATACTTCATGAAAAGAAGAAATCACACAGCTTTATTCTTTGGAAATAAAACATTAAGAGATCTACAAAAGGCAGTAGATGTGGATCAAGAAACGCCTGCAGACATTTTTATGTTACAAGCTACAGATAAACTACACAGATTAAAAGCAATGCTGTATGTATTATCTTTCAGAAAAAAGAGTACTGGGAAATGACCATTTAAGCAGTTAAACCTAGGCTGTGAAATCCTAGGTCTAAAAAGTCATAATGACATTAAAGATGTGATAATTACAAGCAGGGTGCTCAGCAACAAACTGCTCAGTTAAGGACAGTTTTTTGCCCTTTTCAACAAACATTTTTTCATGTCTATTTTTAATCTTTCACACAACTGACAATCAAACTTCAAATTGCAATTTCTTATCCACCATTTTGCAATTCTCATGCATATATGAAAAACAGAAAAGCACTGGGTCTGAACTGAGTTTACAGACTTTGGAAGCCAGTATCAATGTATACCGCGGGGACCTGCAGAGTCACTACTAGGCAAAGAAAACAAATCTACCTGCTTTCTTAAGAAGTTTAGTATTTTTGCTGGCTGAGAAATCACCTTGTCTTCTGATATGAGGACTGGTATATCTCCTAGAGGGCATAAATAATACAGTCAACAATTTATATCATAGAATCAGCTGGCTTGTAAAAGACCTCTAAGTTCATCAAATCCAACCCTTGCTCCAATACTGCCATGGTTACTAGACCATGGCACTAAGGGCCACATCCAGTCTCATCTTAAAAGCCTCCAGGGATGGAGAATCCACCACTTCCCTGGGCAGCCCATTCCAATGTCGGATTACCCTGTCTGTAAAGAATTTTTTCCTCATAACTAACCTAAACCTCCCCTGGCACAACTTGAGACCATGCCCTCTTGTCCTACTGACAGTTGCCTGGGAAAAGAGACCAACGCCCACCTGGTTACAAACTCCTTTCAGGGAGTTGTAGAGAGTGATGAGATCTCCCCTGAGCCTCCTCTTTTCCAGGCTGAACAACCCCAGCTCCCTCAGTCTCTCCTCAGAGGACTTGTGCTCCAGTCCCTTCCCAGCCTTGTTGCTCTTCTCTGGACCTGCTCCAGCACCTCAATATCCTTCCTGAACTGAGGGGCTCAGAACTGGACACAGTACTCAAGGTACTGGTCTCACCAGTGCTGAGTACAGGGGCAGAATCACTTCCCTGCTCCTGCTGGCCACACTGTTCCTGATACAGGCCAGGATTCATTGGTCTTCTTGGCCACCTGGGCACACTGCTGGCTCATGTTCAGCTTCCTGTCAATCCAGACTCCCAGGTCCTTTTCTGCCTGGCTGCTCTCCAGTCACTCTGTGCCCAGCCTGTAGCGCTGCAGGGGGTTGTTGTGGCCAAAGTGCAGGATGTGGCACTTGGTCTTGTTGAACCTCATCCCACTGGAATCAGCCCGACTCTCCAGTCTGTCCAGGTCCCTCTGCAGAGCCCTCCTGATCAGCCTTCCAGCTGATTAACACTCCCCCCAACTTGGTGCCATCTGCAAATTTGCTGATAGTACACTCAATCCCCTCATCTAAATCACCAATAAAGATATTAAACAGAACTGGGCCCAACACTGATCCCTGGGGGACACCACTAGTGACCAGCCACCAACTGGATGCAGCCCCGTTCACCACCACTCTCTGGGCCCGGCCCTCCAGCCAGTTCCTAACCCAGCACAGAGTGCCCCTGTCCAAGCCATGGGTTGCCAGTTTTTTCAGGAGTATGCTGTGGGAGACAGTGTCAAAGGCCTTGCTGAAGTCCAGACAGACCACATCCACAGCCTTCCCCTCATCCACCAGGTAGGTCACCTGATTATAAAAGGAGATCAGGTTGGTCAGACAGGACCTGCCCCTCCTAAACCTGTGCTGGCTGGGTCTGATCCCTTGTCCATCCCATAGGTGCTGTGTGATTGCACTTAGGATGATCTGCTCCATAACCTTGCCAGGCACTGAGGTCAGGCTGACAGGCCTGTAGTTTCCTGGGTCCTCCTTCTGGCCCTTTTTGTGGATCGGTGTGACATTCGCCAACTGAATGAGTTCTAACATAACTAGAAAGCAATCAGGCACTTTATGTACTTTCCTTTCCTCAATACCATGCTCTGATCTTCCTAACATGTAGACAAGAAGTTTTACACAGCAAGGGAGTTCCACCAAGGTCAGAAGTATGCTTAGTCTACTGTGGCCATCACTAATAACAGAACATAAAAAATGGCAACAAAAAATCAGATTGAAGCCAATGTTTTCTGCTAGGTATTCGGAACTTTGAGAACCAGGCTACTTGTCTGGAATTCACATGTTCATCTTAAGACAAAAATTCCAACTCAGTCCAACTGCCTCCTCAACTCATTCACCTCGGGGCCTCTTCCTTCCACTCCAATTTTTTTCCTGCCCTTCCCCTCCAAATCCATTTTAACCACCTGTTTTGTCTAGCCTTGCTACAACCACTGCCCAAGCTACCACAGCAGAATCATGAGCTACTCAAGAACTAAGTATTTCCTTTCTGCCAGAACTTTACTGGAAGCCTTTACTCATGAGATTGCCAGATCAAAGTGCCTGCAACAGGGGCTATCTTACAGCCCATTCACAACATAACTGCCTCAATAAGCCCAAAAGGATTGTGTTGCTAACTACTATTAAAGTATCAATTATCACCAACATTTACTATTTGGGTTGATTTTTTAATGGATTTTATGTATTTTTGCTATGAGGAAAGCCACCAAACTTTTAGCAAGTACACCCAGCTAGTTCTTGGTATTTGCTCCTAACAGAAAACAACACACTGAAAAGCAAGAGCCAAAGGATCAACTTCTGTATGAATACAGTAATGGCTAAACTGACGATGTGGTTAAGCATAAATGACAGAATACTTTAACCCTGCAGCGATGTTACAAGCAACAAGTAGGAGCATCCAACAAACAGAAGTCATCTCTGACACCTCATATTCCATTTTTTCTGAGTCAACCACTCTAATTCAGCACAGTGCTAAACATCCCAGCTAGTGTAAGGTATACTCGCTGAAGCTCACATTGCACTTACAACTATACCAGCCCCTTAAATTATGTATAATTAAAGAGCTATTTCCACATACAAGTCAGGTTACTATCATTATAAATATGCAAAGTGCTAAAAACTTAAAAATTTGCTTTCAGTATACCATCAATTTAGACTGCCTGAAAGAGTTACGTACTTGGCACTACTGCTTTGTTGACGGTCTGCTGCTTCACCCATATACATTTTAATAAATTGTCCTTTGAAGCACCTTATTTATGTCTTCCATTATTTTATTCCCACAAATTCATCACACTTGATCCTGTGAAGTCATTTAACTGGGGCAGGCTGCACTCATTAGCACAAGCCCAATGCAAATACAGAAACTGGAACGTTCATCTATAGCGCAGCTGTAACTAAAAGAATACAGACTGCAAAGATGGTACCTTTTGGAGCTTTCCAGGACCTGCTTATAGTATTCACTGTCAGGGGAGCACCAGAAAATTTGGCGTAAGCCTGCAATAAAGATTGGGAGAGACAGGGGTTAAATTCTGTCACTGTGTGTAATAAAATTGTAAGACAGCACTTCAGAACTTGTTTTAAACATCTTCGGGCACTGAGGACCGACTAGCAGCAAGTGCGCGGAGAGGCGCGATGGGTTTCGATAGGGCTTCCTTGCCCTAACACGACTCCAGGAAATGCCGCGCAGAGGCCCTGCAGCCCCCGGGAAGGGCTCGGCCCCTGGGGGAAGGGCGGCAGCGCCCTGGAGAAGGGCTCGGCACCGCCGGGAAGGGCGGCAGCGCAGCCTGCGGCTTTTGTGAGGCACGAGCCGGGCCGTGCCGCGCGCCGAACGCCGCGCCTCCCACTCCCGGCCTCTCCCGCGGGAAGGAGCCCCGCGGACGGCCGTGCCGGTGGCAGGCAAGCCCCAGGGCGCCGCCGGTTCCTCCCTCCCTCCCTCCAGGGGCGGGCGGCTGCCCGTTACCATGACGGTGAGAGACTCCGGGTGCACGGACGGCAGCCCCCAGTCGCCTGCCCAGCACCTCAGCTCCATAGGAGCCGCCATCTTGTCCGCCGGCTGGCCAGGGCGGCGCTGCTGCCGCCACACGGAGACTCTCGAGCGGAGCGGGAGGAGGAGGCGCCGCGGGCGGCGAGCTGCGGGCACCAGCGGCACGGCGCTGGGGGTGGAGCGTGTCTTGACCTCTGCCGGGCGTTGCCACGAGGGCAAGGGGGCTAGAGGGTAATCGCGGAAATCGGTTGGGTTGCAGAAGACTTGTGAGATCGGTCGGGTCCAACCTATGATCGAACACCACCATGTCAGCTATACCATGAGTGCCACGTCCAGTCTTTGCTTAAACACTTCCATGGACTGAGACCACCACCTCCCTGGGCAATTCATTCCACTGTCTAATCACTCTTTCTATGAAGAAATTCTTCCTAATGTCCAGCCCAAACCTCCCCTGGTGCTGCGTAAGACTATCTTGTCCTGTTACTCCTTGCCTGGGAGAAGAGGCCAACTCTCACCTCACTACAACCTCCTTTCAGGTAGCTGTAGAGAGCGAAAAGGTCCCCTATGAGCTTCCTTTTCTCCACAATAAACAACCCCAGCTCTCTCAGCTGCCCCTCATAGGACTTGTTCTCCAGACCCTTGCCCAGCTTCACTGCCCTTCTCTGGACATACTCCAGCACCTCAATGTCCTTCCTGAATTGAGAACTATGTCCTCTCGTCCTGTCACTTGTTGCCTGGGAGAAGAGGCCAACCTCCACCTGGCTATAACCTCCTTTCAGGTTATATCCAGATGGGGGTCGACCTCTTGGGAAGGGACATGGACAGCCCCACAGCCGTGACCCTGTGAGGAAATGCCACCCACCCTGTGGCACCATCGCTGTCCTCATGAAACACTTTTGGTACTGCCTGGCTGAACCCTTACCCTCCAACCCTGTTACTATACATAGTGGTGTTACTTTACACAGGAGCAAAAAAAATTGTGGCTCTCCATCAAATATGAGGAGCAGTTGTCAGCAAGTTGGCTTTAAAAACAATGAACCCAGATCTTATGTTACCGATTTTGACCAGGTTATAATGATAACCCATTCAGTGTGGGTTTTACTGTGGGCCTTTGAAGATCTCAAGCTGTCAGGCTGTTTGTTCCAGAGCTCATGGAGACGTGCTACAGCACATCTAAACACTAAGTCAAGTTTCCATTCTTCCCACACATGGAAAAAATACCGCACACACTGACTTTAAAAAAACCCTGCACTGACCACCCTTATTCAGGTATTCTATGTATAAAGAAGAGAGTGAGGGCAAAGCTTCATTTGTCCTTCTTCCCTCCCAGATCTGTGATTTCAGATTCACCTGAAATTTGTGGAAGAAAGTGTCATAAAACCTATGACACATAAAACCTATGATCTGACATCATTTAGCTTCATTTTATGAGGAACATGGGAGAATAAATGCATATCTACTTTTTTTCTCAGGAAAGCATACCACTGGCAATGTTAACAGTAGCTAATTTTTTTTTAATGGATACATTACATTTTTCCCCATAAAGACATACTTAGGATAAATATTCTTAAGGACACTTGTCATATATTTTCCTCCCTACAGGCACCGGCTGACTTCTCTATCTGTCCGGGTACTTTGCTTTAGCCTGTTCACAGTGCCTCACTGAGATGCACATGCTCTGGAGAGAACAGTGGCTCCTAACAGCTGTGATCCCAAACATCTATTTCTATAAGGAATATTTTCCCCAGGGCTCATTACTGAGGCCAGCCCTGTTTAATACCTTCATCAACAACCTGGACAAGGAGATCAAGTGCACCCTCAGTCAGTTTGCAAGCTCAGTGGGACAGATGATCTGCTGGAGTATAGGGAGGCTCTGCAGAAGGATCTGGACAGGCTGGATCAGTGGGCCAAGGTCTATGGTATGAGGTTCAAGAAGGTCCAGTGCTGGGTCCTGCCCTTGGTTCACAACAACCTATAGGCTGATGGCAGAGTGGCTGGAAAGCTGCCCAGCAGAAAAGGACCTGGAGGTGCTGGTCAACAGTGGCTGAATAAGAGCCAGCAGTGTGCCCAGGTAGCCAAGAAGGCCAATGACATCCTGGCCTGTATCAGAAATAGCGTGGCCAGCAGGACCAGGGCAGTGATTATCCCTCTATGTTCAGCATTCGTGAGGATGTACCTTGAATCAGGTGTTCAGTTTTGGGCCCCTACTACAGGAGCATCATTTTCATGCTGGAGCATGCCCAGAGAAGAGCAATGAAGCTGGTGAAGGGTATGGAGAACAAGTCCTATGACGGGCAGCTGATAGAGCTGGGATTGTTTACTGTGGAGAAAAGGAAGCTTATGGGGGACCTTATCGCTCTCTACAGCTACCTGAAAGGAGGTTGTAGCAAGGTGTGGGTCAGCCTCTTCTTCAAAGTAACAAGTGATAGGACCAGAGGAAATGGTCTCAAGTTGCACCAGGGGAAGTTTGGATTAGATATTACGAAAAATTTATTTGCTGAAAGAGTTGTCAAGCATTGGGACAGGCTGCCCAGGGAAGTGGTGGAATCACCATCCCTGAAAATGTTAAAAAAACCCTATGTGGATGTGGCACTTGAGGACACATTTTAGTAGTGAACATGGTGGTGGTGGTGCTGGGTTGATGATTGGACTTGATGATCTTAGAGGTCTTTTCCTAAGAAAAACCTAACCATTCTGTTATTCTATGAGCCACCTTATGGCTCTTCTTAAGGCAGGCTGAAAGAAGGCTTAGGAGGTAAGTAGGGAAGTAAGCTTTGCATTGCCTTTAGGCCCAATTTATCTCTGTGGCTTTGTGGGTTCCAGAGCAAAGATGAAAAAAAAGGCAATCTGCATCTTTCCTCCCCCATGTCAGGAACTTTTTCCTCTTGGCTGCATAAGTGGAATTCCTATTACTGTAAATGAAAAGTAAATAGGTGCATTGAGGATGGATATATAACTTGACTTGAAAAAGTGGAGCTTCAATTTGTGTTTTGGAAAAAGCAAAAAGTCTTTTGAAACCTGTCTTTGAAACTTGTAGCATTTGAAACCTACAGTTTTTCTTCTGAATATGAGGCAAGATCAAACCCATAAGTGTTGACATAAATATGGAAGTATGTGGTTTAGAGCTGATATTTCACTTGCATTAAGACTTCTATATCTTAAATGCCCACAGATCCTGATTTTTAATCATCCATATAATTCCATCAAAACAGTGAGTCTCATGATGGATATTAGGAACAAAACATGAAAGGTAAATTAAGCAGCAGGGATTCTATTTTATTTCCCCTACCCTATTACTTGGAATTTGAACAAGTTACAGACGCTTCTGTAAAGTGCAATCTGTAATGTCTGCAGCTTCTCTGTATTCTGCATGCTTAAAATCTTATTGACTTATGTAAAGTAAGCAGGTCAAACATTTTAATGTTTGAGGTTTTCTGTCAGATCCCATATGAAAAATTAGTCATATATTTATAACTTCCTTACCAAATGTGACTGGAATTATGAAAGTTTCTTGTAAACAAAATGTCCATTAATCATATTTTGATTCTTGATTCTTATTCAGGATATTAACCTCCAGTAAATTGAGCTGGAGTTTGTACTTCAGAGGATACACAAGAGTGAAAAGGCAATTGCTAGTATTCCATTGCTTTTATGGAAAATGTTGATTAGAAGGTCAAATAGCCCCTTCCAGAGAGCAGACAAACATTCTGTTTTGTGAAATCCCTTAAAGAAGGCTGTGCTTGAGCACAAAATCCCCTTCAGTTCATAACATACTCCATCAATAAAACTCAGCATAGAAATGAAAACTGAGAAAATTACAGTGACATTTATGTACTGAGTAAATTCTCCTAAACATGGACTTAAACTTCTGGTACATTGTGAACTGGTTCCCTTCTATCATATTGCATTGTGCCTCATGGTCTGTTCGTGAACATGATGCTTCCTTGTGCATTCTTTGTGAGTAAGCTCAAGGAATAAGCAGCTGCAGAGCAAGAACAGAACATGGCTCTCACAGATCTAGCACTAACAAATGTATAATGCTACAAACAAAATCCTCCTCCCATACAGTTGATCAGCACCAGTGCAAGAGACTCCTCTGTAGTTAAATCAGAAGTGAGATATGATAAGTTATAATTACCTAATAAATATTTTTTTCAGATAAGGAAGTCTTTCAAGAAGACATTTCAAATGTTTTGATAAACTCAATTAAAGTACATAATAAATGGCTGCAAATTATTGATAAGTGTTCCCCTTATGCTTTATGTTGATGAAGGACTTCTTCATAATAAACAGTACAGCAACATCAGTGCTACTCTAGATCCATGTATTAGCCTCTGTAGGATCTGTACTGTCTCCATCCTTTAAGTTGAGGACAAATTCTGGACTAAAACTTCTTTTTAGGGAGCTTGTGGCACTGTAAGTCCTTCCTTGTTTTGTCCCATGTCCTTGCCCCCTGCTGTCCCCCTTCCAGCCTCCCTCCTTCTCCTGGTTCTACAGCACTCTGCACTTGATGCTCTGTTTTTCTCACTCCCTTGCGCAGCTCCTGGCCAACCCTTTGACACCACCATGTCCTCCTGTCACTTCCACTGCAGGGGTAAGGATAGTGGGAGTGAAGCTGAGGCGTTTCTTGTTTTGTAGAGACATATTTAGAAGAGCAGTGGGGTGAGGAGGAGGAATAGCACCATGCTGGGACACAGTGGATGTGATGAGCACCCTTCTGCCTGGTGACAGGCAGAGGAAGAAATGAACAACTGAAGGATTGGGTCAACACTGCTACATGGATAAGCTAAGAAACAGGGTGTGTTATAGGATATATACCATGTGGAGGACAGCTGGAGGGCATATGAATATAGGCCAGCCAAAGGTATTTGAAAATCTCACTATGCCTGTGCTGGAGAGCGGCCCACAGCTGTGCTCTGTGCAGTGGCACAGCTGCTCCAGCAGACGCTGCACAGCATGCTTGATAGTCCCAGCCCTGCAGCATGCTGTGTCTTGCCTCACATACAATGAGCCCCCCAGGGGCTGTTCTCTGTGGTGCTCATTAGCTGTATGCACCAATCCTGATGTGACACATTAATCAACACTGCTTTGCTCACTTAACATAAAATTTCCCTTCTATTGTTGTCCTACTTTTCATGATGTAAATAACACTAGACAGCTCCAACTTTTCCAATTGCATGTAAATAGCAAGCTGTGAGGAGACCAACCATGGCCTCCTAAGTTTCTGATGCGACAGAGGTTCATCCACAGGGCTGAGGCACAAAGTGAGGTACAGGACAGAGGGCTGTGCAGCAGGTTGGGAAGCCCACCATGTGCTGGTATTTCTCACTAGCTCCCTTTTACCTGTGCTGGTGTTTCTCACTAGCTCTTCCCTTCTATCTGTGCTTTCTTAACATCAGCATTGCAGAGGCTAGGATTTTTTGAAGTAGAGGACAAACAATGGGATGATGACATCCTGAGGGCATACACAATGCTGAAAATTGTGGTAGTTGAAAGAAGAAGGTCGGGTTTTTTTAAAATTGACTTTGGTTATATTATTTGGTTTGGGGGTTTGAGGGTTTGATAAGACAAACAAGCTTCATCAGTGATGTCAATCTAGTCAGTTTGAGCACTGCCAATGCTCCTAAGCTCTTTAAATGAAATAGAGGAGCAGATAACTCACTTTGCTAGTCAGAGTCTTCTAGAAACTCAGTTTGCTCCAGTCTGCAATCTGCATGACCCCTTTTAGTGCCATTCTTCAGTTACGAAAAGTAGTGTATTTAAATTCCTGCCAAGACCAAGTCTACACACCAGAGCATTCTCATTTGTTTTGATTTAGCATATGCTTGAGAGAGAATCTGTTCTAATATACGCAGAACCCCCTAACAGTTGAGACTCAAAACCTGATCTGCTGAACAGGCAGAGAAACTTGTGAGAAGGCTTTGCAAAGACAATGGCTGTATTATTGGCAGAAGACACATAAAGGTGTGGTTACATAGAAACATAGAGGAACATAGAAAAAGAGGTAAAATTAGTTTTAAAATATAATGATGATTACATTGTTGGAGGTGCCAGCCTCAAAGTTAAAGTGTCCTGCGCTCAGTAGGACCGGATGAATAAGGCTGCATTATCTTCATGCTTCTAGAGCTCTCCTACTTCCCTCACCAGGCTGGTGGTTCCCAAATGGGCTGCTCACATCAGTGCTGGACTTGCTGTCCCTCCTGAACGGACAGAGCTCTTACTGGCTCTCAAAGAACACCCAAATCACTTCTGGGGCCACCTTCATGTGACCGGTAGTAAGCACAGATGCTTATTAGCAGTTGGGGTCGATGATCTTAAAGGTCTTTTCCAACCTAAATCATTCTGTGATGCTATGAATTCAAAGCAATTAAACACATTTCAATTTCCAGGACTCCTCCAAGGGCACACTCCAGCCACTGTCACCCACAGGTCTTGATTTTGGGGGCCATCGACAGGATCTCCGGCTGTATCCAAGCTCCGCCACCCCCACCGATGCCGGTTGTTCCCGGCTCGGCCCCCGACGGCGCGCTACCGCATGGTCCATCCCAGCCCTTGGCCATCTCCGCCGCGGCCCCCGCCCGCCTCCCGGGGTAGCCCCGGCCAATGGTCCTTCGCCTGGCGCCGTCCGTGCCCGGCCCCGGGTCCGCCCCGTTAAACGGCGGCCCCGGCGCGGAGCAGCGCGCCCTCTTCGCCGCCCTGCCCGGCCCGCGGCCGCCATGGGGTGCGAGCGCGGCGCCGCGCTGCTGCTGCTGCTGCTGCCGCTCGCCCTGCAGCTCTGCTCGAGCCGCGCCGCAGCGCCCGCCCCGCGAGGTAAGGGGTCCGTTCCCCCGGCTGCGGCGAGATCTCCTTTCCCCTCTTCCATTCGAGAATGCTTGCAGCGTCCCGTCCTCTGCCCTCTGACGGGAGCCCTGGCTGGTTGGAAACGGGAGCACCTCTACAGGTGCGAGAGAAGCCGGCGCCGTCGGGGCGCGGGGCGCGCTCTAGGAGTCGCCCCGGGGTCGCCCCGCCATGCTGTGTGTGTCCCGCGCGACGGGCCGTGGGCACTGGAGGAGGTCGCGGTGCAGCCGCTCCCCTGTAGTCAGCAAAAAAGTGTTTTTCTAGGGGTGCTGGTAGGCGTGTGGAGCGTCTGAAGAGCGCTTTTTCCGTTGCAGGTTCTCATGAATGAGAAGTGAATTGCTGAGCCGTGAAAACTCGCCGGGAAAACTCTACTACCTAGTAAAGCGCATAGAAAAAGTGGTACTTCTAAACCTAGCATTGCTGTGGCAGTATTTTGCACACAGTAGGTCAGCAGCCGCTGTATTCTAGAGCTTGAGTAAAATGGGTAGTATCGCTCTCCAGTTGTGCAGCTTGTGACTGGAACCAGCTCGGCTACTGAGAACACCGGGTAGTGTAACTTAGCACCACTCCCGCAGCCTTAAAGCTGCTCCTGGTTCTCTCTGCGTTTTTAACACCTTCGTTTGCCTTACCAAACGATGTTTGAGACTTTAATCGTTTATTCCTTACTTACGCAGATCTAAAAGACAGCCAGTCAAATTCAGCTGCATTTCCAAAAAGCCTGTTAAAGTCCTTTATGATGTAAAAACATTTCAGAAAATTATTGCATTGAGAAGTTGGATATTGCCATATTAAAAAAAAAAAAGAAAAGGCAGGTTTTTAACTTGTTAGAGGCAGTAGCCAATGAAAAACCCCACTCAGCGTGTGACGTTTTCAACTTCTTGAAGCTGGTCAGAAACTATTGCGGTGTGTGGGGGGTTAGGGTTTCACTCCAGGTGTCTAAGCCGTCATTAATTACCTTGAAAAGTGCTGAACAGCAGTGTTTATGTCTGCAGTTATTATGCTAGCTGTGACTGGAGAACTAACTTGGATGTTCTCAAAAAGCTGGTGTGACGTGGCAACAGAGTTAAGGGAAAGAAGGGATGTTTTAGTTTGAGCTCCATCCTCTCCTGTGCCACTAAATTCAGTCCTCCATGCTTCGTCCTCCTAGGGCTTCTCATCATGTCTTTTAGTTTTCGCCTTGATATTTTGGGGCAGATCTCCAAAGAGTGTTTTGCTACTGTCTCATGGTGTAGCTCATGTCTTGTTAGCATTTTCATAGGAAAGTGAGGAGCCCCCTTCTAAAAACCACAGAAAGAAGGTGGGGGAGAGAATTCCTGGTCTGTCTCACAAGTGGGCTCAGTTTAGCCTGGTGAGAATGCATGCTTGTACTTCAGAGGCGTGGTGCGGCATCACTCTCACCACATGAATTGAAACCAGCTGCTTATGTCTTTCAGCTTCAGCAGTCCTTTTCTATCTATTTGCTCTCAAGTCTGCCTTTCCAGGGAGACGAAGGAAGAGATTCTACAAAAAATGAAATCTGAAATCTGTGTGGATCTTTTTTACCTGTTCTTTCCAAACAAGCAATTGTCTCCCTAACGCCTAAGAGTTGTCTCTCTGCCAACTCTCTAAGGATGTAAAATAAATTTTCATAACGCCATTGCTCTTCCACTAGCCACATTTGCTAGCATGTGTGTAAGCTATGCTTAAATGGATCTGGTTACATACTGCATCTACATACTGTAGATTGTGAAGGTATCCCAAGAAAGGGTTTGATAACATGGCTGAGGAAATGTACTTTGTAGAATGCAACTACCGAACCAGTTTGAGCATTCATTTAAATATGCAAATTTCAAAAATTTCAATAAATGTTTTCCATAACAGTAGACAGATGTTTCCCAATATTTAGTCATTACTTTTATAACATTTTTAAGTGCTTAACCCTTGTATACATTAGTTAGTATCACAGGAATTGATATAAATTCAGCCAATAGATGTAGAAGAACTGGACATAATATATAGCTATATTCTGTGCTCTCAAAGGCTTAAGTATTGTATTTCGTTGCTCTGGCAGAGAAAACACAGCTGTATTTTTTTAATGGCTATGACTTGTAAAATGCTGTTGTAAAAAGCATTTTTACGGCATTTTACTGCAGGGGCTTGGATGAGTTAAGTCTTATACAGGTAGAGGCTGTGATCTGAAGAAAATCTCTCTTCAAAAAAGATAGTAAGCTGCGTTTCAGTCTCTTGAGTGGGTGGGCGCTTGGTTTGCTCTCCCTGCAGTAAATGTGATGAAGTATCCAGCCTTTTGTATCTGCTGTCTGGGTTACTGCAGCAGTAGTTGTCCTGGGACACTGTAAATGTGAACTGAATGAAAGAGAAGTCTTTTGACGAGGTCCATCCACTAAGATGTGTTTCTTACTTGTTTGACAACAGTATTAGTAGTGCGTGCAA
The DNA here is from genome assembly GCF_003945725.1 of Corapipo altera. Classification (NCBI taxonomy): domain Eukaryota; kingdom Metazoa; phylum Chordata; class Aves; order Passeriformes; family Pipridae; genus Corapipo; species Corapipo altera. The sequence continues at coordinate 10,476,658 of NW_020884875.1, read as the reverse complement.
ATCAAGTGCCTTACATTTTTTGTGTTGTGTTCTGAAAACTCATGAGAGTCATGAGATCCTTGGACTCAATACAAGTATAGACTTCAGTGGTGATTTGTATTTCAATGGCTTCATGAGATAAAGGGAAAAATCTCCATTTTTGTCTTTTTGGGAATAACATTAGTGTCTAGATGAATGGATGCTCCAGAATGAGCAATGGAAGCATTACATACCCATGCTCTAATATAAGTGAACAGGGTTTCCCACAGGTCTGTGGGTAGGTCTATGTGCCCATGGGATTGTCCTCCAAGTGCTCTTCAGTCTTTTCCTGCTTGTATTGTGTGGAAACTCTGGATCAGTAGGATGGCCTCATCACTTCAGTAGATGATGACAGCTTTGAGGTCATGCTGTGTAGACAAGACTCACCTGCACTGGTCCACTGTTTTTTCAGCCTAGGAAACTAAACTTAGTAATACAACCACAAACTTGAATCAAGGTAAGGCACAATGTGCTGTCGTGTGCCTTTGCCATCTGCCTGGTGTTGTGGCTCTTCTCTGGTAGCAGCTCTATGGTATTGTGCTGGTGTGGGAGAAAAATAGGGCCCAACCATGACAGGCGTATGGAGTGGCAGTGGTATACAATGGCTAAGTATGCCCTTATATTTAAATGACACTTGTACATATTCATTTATCAGACTTTGCAAGAATATAACGTATATGCTACTTTAATTGCAGTGGGTTGAAACAGGAGGTAATCAAGAAACGGAATAGTTTATCGAGTTTGGAAACATCATGGATTTAGGAACACTGAGGAAAACCCTGGTTTGTTGTTTCAGTGTCATAAGGGACATTTCTGTCATATGTACAAGTATAACCATAGACTCTTTGCTGATGCATTGAGGAAAAACTGAAATAAAAATTTGAAACAGCTTTCACTATGCCTTCAGGGTAATTTTTTTTTTTTGTCAGGCCTGTATTTCTTTGTTTTCTATGCTAGAAGAGAAAGATGAGTCTTATTTATATAATATATCTTCTGAAGAGTCAGTGAAATGAGAAAGAGGTTGTAAACGTAATAATGCTTACCTGGCTTTTTAGCATTTTAAATGGTGCCCTGTAAATACCATAAGTACTCAGGAAATCTGTCTGAAAATTTTAATGCTGAATCCTTTGTCTAATTGATACATGAATACAAATATCTGGATTTATGAAAGCAGAAATAGGTTAAAAAGCTTTCTGTTGAAGTGCATCCTCAGAAGAGAAGATTTTTAGAGATCTACCTGAAAATATTTAAGCATCTCAATTTGAAGACTAGATATTTCTATGTTAGTAAGTTATCAATAATTCCTTTGGAAAATAAAAGTTGCTAAAATAGTACCAGTCGCAACAAATTGTAGATGATATTTTGGTAGAATCATAGGATAGTTTTAGCTGGCAGGGACCTTTAAAGGCCATCTAGTCCAAACTCACTGCCATGTGCAGGGAGCAACCAGGTTGCTTAAGATATCCCTTCCAGAGCCAGGAGTTGAACTACATAATCTTTAGACTTGATCATCCTATTAATTTTTTGGTTTATACTAATTTAGGTAGGTCAGAGTGTCTGTATGAAAATAGCAAAGAGTGTATGGTCTCCAGTGAGTGGCTTCAGACCACATTCTTCTTTGTTCATTATTATATTTAAATTGCTGTTCAAATTTGCTTCTTTTTTTTTTTCCCCAGTTTTTGATCTTCTTCCATATTCCGACAAAAGAGTGGTGCCAAACTTCTTGCAACAAGCATTTGGGGATCCTACACTGAATGAAGTGTACTTGCTCTCAACCTTCAAACTGCAGCCAAAGAGCACAGCCACTGTTTTTGGCCTGTATTCATCAGCTGACAACAGCAAGCATTTTGAATTTACAGTAATGGGACGGATGAGTAAAGGTGAGTTGTTTGGAATATGTATGGTAAAACTAGTGTTGGATCCATAGTTACTGGTGTGTCACAGATGGATGTTGACAAATATGTGATTAACCTTTGTGCTTGAGTTATTCCTATTGCATGCTATCACCTTTCACATCCCTTCTTACTCCTGTTCTCATTTCTTTCCTTCTCCTTGGTGCTGCTCTCTCCTGGCCAGGGGAAGCTTACTGGACAATCAGCTGGTATCTCCACTTGACTGTGGTACTTGCTCTGAGCAATGCTAAGAAAGAAGGGAAAAAACATGGGGTATGGAGAAAGGAGTCAATTTTGGTTGGCTTTTTTTTCCTTTTCTTTTTTTCCTTTTTCCCCTTGGGCCAGTCACTGGTTCTTATTATGCAGGAATTCGAGGGACACACACACGTGCTGCCTCATGCATATGAAAGGCAGGTTCTTGTTCTGCTGACCCTGGAGGTTAGATCTGACTATGAAAGACAAACATTCCCAGCACTTACAGAATCTTTTGGGTGAATTAAAGTGTTTGTTCTCTATTGGAATCCATTAATCAGGAGTCAGAGCCGAAACTTCAGCTGATTTTTAGAAATGGAGAGCTTTCACTAAACCAGATCTAGGATATACTCCAGTTTTAAGGTTCAGCAAAAAATTGTTGAATTATGTACATTATTGTTGCTCCACTGGCTTCACCACTGCTGTGATAATATGCTACTGCAAGTGTTGTGATTGGGCAGCTGAGCCCAATATACTGTGAAACTACTGAGAAATTTCACTATATGCATAGGGAAATTATTCAATATGCTAAAGAAAAGCACACCTTTTGGTTGGCAATTGTAAGGGAAGGAGTTAGATAAAACATTGGTAGTTTTATCAAAATCCTTCTGAGATCAGGAAATAAGAGCTGTGTGTGGGTTGACAGTGGGTAATACATGACCACACAGCATTATCAGTAAGTGTCACGCAATTCCTAACACTGACTGACTTATTTGCTGAATAAATGGTAGATAGCACATACTCCCTCTCTTCCTCTCTCACACACAATTATGTGTGTAGATGTTGTATATGTATATAGGAATGCATACAAATGTGTCTCTAAACATAAGAATTTGAACATATCAAACTCTTCTTTTGATTTTCAAAAATACCTGCATGTTTGATGGTTATTGATACGCTTTAACACACTTAAGAAGCTTTCTGATGGAAGGTAATGTGGCTTCTTTTGGTTTTGTTTTCGGTATATTGATTTTTGAGAAGCCTCTCTGACGGGACAAACAGTGGCATATAGAAAGGCAGTGTGAAGCAACTTGTCCTGTCAGTGACTGGTGTTGAGTAGATGTAACATATCTGATGTAAAGGACTGACTAAACAGAAGAAGGCTTTTTACAGCTGGACTGTTTCATGGGTCTCTTTGCCTCCTTATTACCTTAGAGCACCTTGTGCAAAGCATATGACAGTGTCTTCACTTGTGATTTCTCCAAAAGTGTCAAGGATTCCATATGGCTACTTTGTACAATAAGTTAAAACGCATCCAGGAGATTGTTGTGTGAGCTAAAAATGTGGAGTGTGAGAGCTGTTTATGATCCTCTCAAGACTGGTCATCATCACTTAAATGATGAGCCAATGTTGGCATCTCAGCAAAATGCATGGTCCGGTTACCTACAGTTTTGGAAGAATGCATAAGTGCATTACTTTTTCTGCATGGTATTTCCAGTTATGCATCCAAATGTGATCTAAGGAGCTCAAAGCACGCCTTAGTTATCCTTTACAATGTTCTGGTTTTGTTGTTGTATACCTGATAGTAACATCTTTATAATGCCTAAACGTTTTTAAAAGCACAGGTATAAATTACTGAGTAGTGGCTCAACTTCTTTTGGCTAGACCAATGTGCTTTCCAGAGGCAAATAGCCTCTGGAAAATCCATGAATTTCTTATCTTTTTTGAATGATTTCTGTGTGGAGAAAACAGCAGTTAATGCATACAAGTGTTGTAATTTACAAATTCTGTGGAGCAGCTCCTACTTCCTATTAGAAGTGGTAGTTTAATTGAAAATCTGTTTCTTAAGCAGTACAGGTGACACTCATGAATGTCTAAAATATTCAAGCAGCAAACATGTACTGCAGGGGTGTGGATGAGTTAAATCTTATACAGGTGGAGACTGTGATCTAAAAAAAAAAATCTCTCTTCAAAAGCCTGCTCTGGTTTAACAGATGGATATTTGGCTTTGACTGAGGAAAAAACGGTTGGTCCTTCTTCTAAGGCTGATTGCTCCTTGTCCTAAAACTATTCTGGCAGGGTCCGTTCTCAGTCCTGCTTCCACCTCCTCTTTCTTTATCTAGGCTACTGTTGTGTTTGGTCACTCTGAAAGCAGGGCCCAGATCCAAAGATCTTGCCTTTTATATGACCAAGCATGCATAATATTCACATAAATAAAATGCCTGAAATCTACTATGTCTTGCCTGATCTTTGAGTTTGCCAGGAAATGCTACCTTTTAGCAAGTTACTGGTGACCTCATGCACCTTTGCGGAAATCTCAGGTCTGGCAGTGTTTTGACATAGACAGCAGTGAAAACAATCTGATATTGATCACAGCTGCTAGTGCTAGTGCTGAGGCTCTAGCACTAGCATAGATTTTAAAGATGGGGATGTACCCTGCCCCATTCATGCTGCTATAAATCTGGGGTTTTTTTAATCATTAAACTGAGCAATTAGAAAAATTGTATGGAGCATGTGCACAGTAACTCAGGTCACCAACAAACAGAGGTATCACAACATCAAAGGAGTTACATTGATAGCGGGGAGATGGGAATATAATTTGTTAAATGAATAGAAATTGAATGGTTTTGGTAAGTAGGTGTTATTAGCTCCGAAGACAGAGCTTTTCCTTCAACTATATCCACAATTTTTAGTTGACCTAGTGTCAGACCATTTGTGAGCTTTCACTTGATGCAACAGTAGCAGTCTTCTGTGAACTTCAAACAGATGTTCACCAGAGCCAGCACTTAACTGTTTAGATGCCTGGCAGCTGTGCAGCTTGACTCCTCATGCATGTAACTCTTACCAGCAGGAAATAAGGGATGTGCAGGCTGGTGATCAGTGGGATCTTTGAAATGGGGTCTGTCTGATATTTTAGGGTAGTTATATGCTGTCCAGATGCACTCGGCTCCTTATTTTTACAGATGTGCAGTCAGAGAGCCAGGGAGAGATTTTGTGAAGAGAACTAGCTAGCTGGTATAAGAGATTTGGCTTGCAGATCCTAGCTTACTGATCCAATTTCCTTGGGAAAGGGATGATTTTTCAGTATTATGCAGCAAATATTTGTTGTAAGAGTATTTGTTGGTTTGCTGTTGTGGTCTTTCATAGAGTGTTTTACTTAATAAAATGAGAATTTTTGTTGGATTTTGAAAGCATTCACTAATACTTTTCAAAAGAGTTGAAGGGAGGCTTAGTCATCTTTAGGGGTGGGATATACCTTTTCTGCATGATATTTTTTTTGTTATTTTATTTGTTTTTACTAATTTATACTCTATGGTATGTATTACTTTGCATTACATTATTTTGCACATTAGACATACTATGCATGTAGGAATTTTTGACATATTATGAATGTGTGAAGTACATAAATTTTTGTGTCTTCTCCCATACGACCTCAACCAAGCCATCCAGAGATCTAGGCACATTCCCACATCAAGGACTGGCTATGTCATGTTCTAGGAATAATCCCACTAGTTTGAACTAAAACCTACAAAATGTTAGCTTTTGCATAAAAACCTTCTCAATATGAGGAACATCACAGGACCTGAAATCCATTCTCTAAGGACCCCTGCATGATATTTTATTTGTTTTTGCTAACTATTTGTTATGGAGAAGAACAGGTTATTGGCTTGGGATCATGCTTCCTTTGCTTTCTTTAATTATGCATTTGGATACACTGTTAGATGGCTTCACTGACTGCTGTATGCATCACTGAAACTGATGTTTTCTTGTTATACATTTCTGCTACAGAGTACTTCTAGGTCTTTAAGATATATACATGCCAAAGTGCTGACTGCAGGCTACCTGCTACACCCTGTAACTTTACCTCTTGTATTTTGGCACATTATGCTCTGTAAAGTGACACTGGTTAAGCTAGTTAAAGAGGCCAGGACAAAGAAATGGAAAACACTGTGCAGGGAGCAATGCTTTACGACTAGAGTGTCATGCAAGAGTCCTGGTAGTGCTGCTCTGAGTTGATGTCTCATTTATTATTACATTATTATTATGTCTGCGTATGGGATGCATTTACAAAAGCTGACATTTGGTAAAATACCAGGGCGATTGCAGATTTCCACAGGATCTTTCTTGATCAGCCTTGGATGTCTGTTACCCTCTGACAGTCCTTCTATGTATTTTGTCCTAGTGGTGCTGCGCTATCTGAAGAGTAATGGAAGGCTGAATTCCGTGATCTTTAGCAACATCCAGCTGGCTGATGGGAAGCCCCATGCTGTCATCTTGTGGCTGAGTGGTCTGCAGCAGGGATTGAGCACGATAGAGTTGTATCTGGACTGCCTGCAAGTAGGTGCCATTGAGGACCTGCCAAAACCATTTTCAATGCTGTCTCAGAAGTCGGTGACAGTTGAGTTGCGCATTTTCCAGGAGAAACCACAGGTGAGCACGAAAACCAGGAACAGGCTGAACACTTTGAGGGGTCACCAGCAATCCTCTGGATCGCTGAATTCAGACCTCAGCCCTTGCAGCAGCCAAGCTCTGTACAGTAATACTTGACTATTAAGTTGTGAAATAAATGTAAATATAACTTCTGTGGAACAGGTGAAATCTTAGCTTACATGAACCCCGTAATAATTATGCTATTTGTTTTAAACACAGTTTTTAGCTTTTTAAGTGAAAAACAAAAAATTAGTGCATCCTTCACTTCTGTATAGGTGTTTTTTGGGGACTGGACTTTTTGCAAGACTTAGCTGGTACAGTAAGGGCAGATCTTCATCAACTGTTCAGTATGAGCAATGCTTGACTGAGTATGGGGGTTTCCTCTTCATAATAAGCCACAGGGACTAAAAAGACAAAAGAAAGGGCGTACTCTCAGGGTACCAGAGTGCAATCCTCATCTGTTTGACTACAACAGCTTTTCTTCTTCTGTCTACCAACCAGGAGTTGGCACAGCTTCCTGTCATCTCCCTATCAGCAGTCCAGGACAAACACTGACTTCCACAGCATCTTTCATCATCATTAATCCAAAGTATGCAAGACAGTCTGCCCCCTTTGTGTCATTGCAGGCTTGAAAATAAGCTTTTTTGTATGGAGAATAACTGAGGTGCCCACATTCCTGACATGAATGTATACCTGTTTGAGAGGAGGGGAAAAAAGACTGCTTTGGATTCACTTTAAAAAAAAATCACGTGCCACAGATATCTAAATATGTGAACTTCCTCGTATGTGAGATCATATGAATTAAACAAAAAAAAAAAATCAAAATAAAACCATAGCTATGGGGAAATCTTCAAAGCAAAGATTAGGGATTTTATACACTTCAGATGATGACGGATGACCCTAAAGTGAACAGTGTAGAAGTCCTACATGCGTACAAAATGGAATCTCTCTCTTAAAAAAAAATAATTTACTTTGTCTGATATTTCCTATTTTTTTTCATTGTTGTACCCCAACTGTGAGCTGTGGTTTTTTTGTGAGCCCAGGATACACTAGATGAGCTGAAGCTGGTAACTGGAGGAACCCTTGCCGAAGTGGGGAACCTGCAGGATTGTTTTCTTCAACAAATTGAGCCTGTACCTCAGTACACTGGTAAGACCTGCAACCAGGAGTTAAAATTGTTCCTTACGATACCAGTGCAACGAAGCTAATATGATGAATATTAAAAATGTGGAGCTTTATAATCAAGTAATAAAAATTATTTGACTGAATTATAGACATGATAATTTCTGTCAATGTTTTAAAAACACCTCAGTTTGAAGAGAAAACAGTCACTGTTGCTACTGATAAAACAATGAATTGCTGTCCTAGTGAAGAAGTGATTAAAGAGCTTTTTAGCCTAATTTGGAAGGCAAATTTTTGTGATGATGATCTGTCTGTGTCAGCTTAATAATATTTTAAGTATTCAAATTGCAGACAATTGCAGACATAAAGTAGTCCTAAATGTGATACATTCATACAGGCTTTATGAAAATAGGTAGATGGATGGCGTAGCAAGACCTGTCCATGTACTTATCCTCATGGCCAGTATTCATCTTTTGTTGAGCGCTGGACTGTCCCCAAGAAGGGAGGAGCAAGGTGTAAAGAAGGTCACAGGACACTGAAGAACGTGTTTGTGCTACAGCTACAGAACCTGTATGTCCATGTGGGAAGAGCCATTGCAAGGCAGCCACTAGTCCTGCCACAAGTTTGCCTAGGCTTTTGTCATTGGCTGGAGTGGACATGTGATTTAAACCCAATTCCTTTTCTGCCTGTGCTGAGCATTATAGAGACTGAGCTGGGAACAGGGAGGAAAAGAAGGACCTGAGGCTACTGTAATTCCTGCAGGTCCCCAGGGGCTGCATGCAATCCCCTGTGTTAGGCAAGAGTGCTTCCTGACATCTGGACACAGAAAACTTGAGCTAGACTGCCCCATCTGCAACCTTTTGTAGTTCCTGTCCATCTACCTTTCTGCTGTGGGTGTGAGGGAGAACAATTTCTCACTGTGTGTGCAATGTGTTAATATGTGACAGCCATGGGGAGAAAACTGAGATCAAGGTTTGAAATAGGATCCATGAGAGGTTCTTCTCTCTCACACCCTTTCCTGTCTCCTCTGCCAAACGCATACCCTGCAGCATTGCTGGTTTTGATAAGAATAGAGACAAGATACAAAACTTTTATATGAGAGCATCCTGAGAAAGTCACATGAATGTAGGCATCAGTGGTGTGCAATGACAACAAAATCTCGTTTACCTTTTAGATATGTAAATCCTCAGTTGCACATACTTCTATTTTCTTGCTTCTTAGCATACATACACTTAAGTAAAAAAAACCCCGAGTTTTATCCTCAACTTTCTCTTTTTCACTAAATCAACAGGCATTTGAACACAGAAGGGCAAAGTAATTCACTGTTTCCTTCTGCAAAATCTCACAGCTCTCTGAGTGAGGTTCCAGGTTACAGCTGCTTTCTCATTTGTAACGTTTTGCTCACTAATCAATAATGCAAATGGTAGCAATACAGACAGATACTGTCTCTCTGTGGCTGCCTTCACATGGCTTAGCCTCTCAAATTCAGTTGCTTATAACGTTCGAGTGGAATTAGTATCATTAATAATAATAAAAGACAACTCACATGAATACCTTCAAATTCTACATAACCAAATTCACCAAAGGAAAAGGTTCAGATGTTCCAACAGCAATATTAACTCAACTGCCTTGCACTTCGTGTGTTCTTCATGATGCCCTTTTATGGGAGCAATATATCAGATAACCACAGTTTTGCCTTCAGCCAGAAAAAGCTGGAATGCAAATGCTTAGCTGTATAGCGGTGTGAGACGTATGCATCTCGGTAAAACTGTGTGCTTTCATATTAATTGGAAAATCCTTGGCAGTGCTTTGGACCTGAATAGCTGTACATGGCTTTCACTGTGTGCCTAATTATTGCTCACTGCTTTGGCAGCAGCATTCCCTCCATGTTCAGTCTGTGAGGCTGAGACATCTAAGTAGTGTAGATGAGAATACGATGATCAGATGCAGGTTGAACCCGTGTATTTGAGTCTTCTTGTTTGGGTAGGAAAATAGAGTGTAAGATGCACTAGGTTTGGTAGATGAGATTAGTATGCTGCCTGTAATCATCACAAAATCATTCAGGTCAGAAGGGATCTTTGGGGATTGTCTGGTTCATGTAGGGTACCTGAACCTGAGAAAGTGTAAAAAAAATTAGCTATGTTGCACAAGACCAAAGATTCTTTTAACCTGTCTATTGTTAGAGACAGTATGTCGATATAGGTCCAAGGGCAAGAGTGTAAGGGAGTGGAGTTTTGGTGTAGTTTTCTCTGCATATTCCCCTATTCTCTAGCAGTTCACTTTATTCACAGTTCTCAACTCAGAGATGAAGTCTCTGTGTTTTGTACTGAATATATGTTTTCTTCTGTATATCTGTCCTGTCAGTTTTGAATGCACAGTCAAGATTGTCTCCTGGTAAGAAAGTTATCACGTTTGAGGAGATACTTCCTCCTGTTTACTTTGAACCTGCCTCTTCCTAATTCCACATGCAACTTGTATATACAGCTTCTTTGGTGGAGGATTATAGACTGACAGGAAACTGTTCTCTTGTCAGCCATCATCCATACTTTAATCATGGCTGGATCTCTGGCCAAGTAACCACAGTCCTCCAGAGTTCAAAGAAGCTGGACAGTGCTCTCAGGCACATGATGTGATTCTTGAGGTTGTCTCACGGAGGGCCAGGAGTTTGACCCAATGATCCTTATGGGTCCCTTCCAACTCAGAATGTTCTATGATTCTACGAATATTGTTCTCTTTCAATGACGCTTCAGGATTCTGACTTTGCCAGATGGGGGCAAGTGTGTTTCTTGAGCCAGTATTGGTCCCAAGAGAGCTAGAAGAAATATCTTTGAGGCATTTCATGGTGGCCTGCAGCTACACGTCTGTGATTTTGCCCTGCTTGGGCCAATTAACAGTGCAGTGAAACTAGTTGCCTGCTCTAAATCCATGGTCCTGTACTTGAACAGGTTGCCCGAAGAAGCTGTTGATGCCCCATTAGGAAGTGCTGAAGGCCAGGCTAGATGGGGCTTTGAGCAGTCTGGTCAAGTGAAACATGTTCCTGACATGGCCAGGGAATTGGACTACATGATCTTTAAAGGTCTTTTCCAAACCAAACCATTTTATGATTCTGTACTACGAAGTCCTGGCAAGAGAAAGACAGAGTGGCTCCCTGACATGACTTCAGTCTTACAGAGAATGAGCATGTCAAGGGACTTCAGTTCACTGTTGGACAGTAATACTTCAGAGCTGTCTCTGAACTTAATTATTACCATGAAAGCTATTCTGTTACTCATATTGTTACTGACTCAGAGTATGGGGCTAGGGACTAGCTGAACTGGGGAGTTGCCTTAGTGACTGGAGTGTGGATGAGAGAGACTACATGGTAGGACCTGTTATCTGTACAGCTTGAGGCTGGTATCTTAACTTGCTTCCTCCTGGGAAAAGCCAGCCTGCAAGGCTGACAGCTCCTTTAAAGGCATCTCTGAATTCTTATCCCTGAACACTGGTCATTCTGCTGCAAGTGGGGCCTACTGTTGGAATTGGTTTTAAGTGGAAGAGAAAAAAGTCCAACTAAGAATAGCCATCTGTTTCTGCTCTGCTGTTTAGATTTGCAAATAGGACATGTAGTTCATGACAGTATAACCTGTTTAGTCCACCTTAACATTCGGCAGTCTGCAAAACTTAACTGCAGAATAGATCTGATTTTGATTGAGGTGCTAGCCAACAGAAAGCATCCGAAATCTTGAGAATTTTTTGCAAATCTCAATCAATAATGCCTAAACCAGTCTTTGTTTAAAAAAAGAACTAACAAGTAAAACAAGAACAGGTGTGTGCCAGGTTCCACTATGGAATTCTGAAATTCCCATGTCCTACCACTGTCCTCCAAATAAAAATAAGGCAAGGTTGGGACTAGAACAGAGGCAGGTTCTCGAATAGGTGATTTCTGACTCTTTAAACTTGTTCAGTGTTTTGATGAGAAAATCTGGAGTGAAGAAAACATAGTATCTGGAGAGTTGGACAGTTCCCAGTAGAATGTTTGGAAACAGCTAGACATGCTTTGAAGTACAAAACAATGAGGTAAACATTAAGAGAAGCGTTTTTCATATAAGCTTTCAATACTCACAAAAATAACATGTGAATAAACCTCCCTGAAGCTATTGGGCATAATATCAAAATATCCTGCCTGCCTAGAGTGTGAAAGAGCATATATTTATAAAGCTTGTTTTTAAATACAAGCTTTACTTTAGAGAAGTAAACAAATATCTGCTTGAGAGAGGTACAAACTCGGAAGTAATTAACAAATAGAAGGAATTACAAGCTATTGTGCTAAACATGCTCTCTGCTTCTCCTCTGTCACCGGCTCAAAATCACTATTTCATTTAACAGGCAAGAATCTCTCGTGAATATCTTGGATTGACTCTGGTCCTTCTCTTATGGCTCATTACAGATGTAACTGTTGGTCTGTCTTAGAGGTCTTTTCGTTACTTAGTATCGAGAAATGGTTTTGGTGTGCATTCATAGAATCACAGAATATTCTGAGTTGGAAGGACCCACAAGGATCATTGAGTCCATTTCCTGGTCCTGCACAGGACCATCCCCAAGAGTCACACCATGTGCCTGAGAGTATTGTCCAAATGCTTCTTGAACTCAGGCAGGCTAGATGCTGTGACCACTTCCCTGGGGAGCCTGTTCCAGTATCCAGACACCCTTTGGGTGAAGAACCTTTTTCTAATAATCCAACCTAAACCTCCCCTGACACAACTTCAGGCCGTTCCCTCAGATTCTGACACTGGTCACCACAGAGAAGAGATCAGTGTCTGTCTCTCCACTTCCCCTCAGGAGGAAATTGTGGACTGCAGTGAGGTCTCCCCTCAGTCTCCTCTTCTCCAGGCTGAACAGACCAAGTGACTGCAGCCGCTGCTCACACAGCTTCCCCTCCAGACCCTTCACCATCCTTGCGACCCTCTTCTGGATAGTGTGTTGAGTTTTGTGAGTCCATACAAACTCTGCACCCACCAGGAGCAAATGCAGCCATGAAACTTGTGTACAGTGTGATGAGCTGCTTTTCAGAAGAAAAGCCAAATGACTGTTGTAGTTACTAAAAGCACTATTTTTCAGTGCAGGTGCTGTTGGTGGGTGGTCAGAGCTTTCCCCTGAACTTGCTCAGAAATCTGGGTAACTCCACTTCAAAAAATGTCTACTAATCAGTTGTGGTGATGTGGAATGCACTTATGCAGGGTGTCTTCCCATTGTATGCACATATACTTCCTGCCCCAACCTTGTCCTCCTCCCTGAGATGAGTTGTCACAGATATCCAGTCTTGAAATACTGAAATAGGGTTGCTGGTCTAGGGGGAACGAGTAACACTGGTGGCATTAGTTGCCTTAGAGAGCCTTGACACTGAAATAATGGTAGAGAAATCACAGTCTTGTTTTTCTCTCTGTGGAGAGGTTTCTGCTTCTCTGATATACATGGAGTTCAGTTCCAGAAAAGCCTCGAGTTCATGCAAATTACACTATAAAAAGTTGAGATAAATACTGCGTTTGCTGTGGTGATTCCTACAGGGCTTAAATAATGGTAATGTCTGTCCTCTTTGGCTCTTCATGGGGTTTCCATCTTATATCTCAGAAATTACCACGGCAAATGAAGGAGAGTTATGTTTTGCACTCTTTTTCATTGCTGTTTCCCTACAGGTGATTATAGTAGGCAGCTAATGGGTCAGATGATGCAGATGAACCAAATACTGGCTGATGTGAAAGACCTTCTCAGACAACAGGTACTTATAAAGGCTTCAGTGTGAAATATCCCAAGCGTACCCCTTTGATAGAGTCAGTGCAGAATTGATGTGAGCAGTAAACTCCTGTGTAGAGTCCATTGCCTTGAAGGCGTGACACAATGGAGAAGAAATAACTATATAGGTCCTAGTACTCTGTGCTATGGAGAATCATTGAATGTGGGAGTGTAGGGGACTTGCTTTTTCAGATCCAGAAAATTTTGTGTCTTAAGGAACTAGAGCAGCCATCCTAGCCCACTGTTAGATAACAGTAGGTCCATTGCACAGAACTGAAACTGCATTTGTTTCAATTTCTTGTGGGTATCAGAACTGGAATTGCTGGTGGCATCCTTTGGTTAAATATGTAATTCTTAAGGGTCCCGTTGATGAAGGCTGAACTGAAGTATGTCCATTATCACTGTCCTTAATTTTATGGAGTATGAAGAGCATCTCATTTAAGATAGATTATCTATGTTGCATGGTTTGAGTGGCATCTTGGGGAATAATGGTTTTTCTTGCAGCCAGGTCCATACTGGAACTGCCTGTACCCAAATAATGTTTTTTTTCTATATTCTCAAGGTCAAAGAAACAACATTTCTGAGAAATACCATAGCTGAGTGCCAAGCATGTGGTAAGTATTCCTGTTAAGGCCTCTAATTCAGATGAGATCCACAGTTGTTTTAAAACTGATATTGATTATGTTAGCTTTATGTAGTTTCTAAGAAGTATTTTTTTAAAAATACCGTGTCCAAAGTTCTAGATGTACTGAACACAAATTTAAAATAGATTTTCATTAGAGGAAAAAGCTTCCATAGCCCAGACACTCACTTATTGGGGGATAAAGCACCACTAAACCAGAAAGTGTTACTCAGGCTGTACTGTCAGTTCTTACTCTGCCATAAAGCCATGCCACATGTTCCTGTGGAGGGAGCCATTGTCTACCAGGTGTCTCATGCACAATCTTAGTAGAAGGACAAGAGAGGAATCATGTTCTGTTCTAGCTGGTATTGTCAGTCTGAGGAAGATCCTATGCAATCCACCTGAAGTTCATCTGATTCTGAGGAGGCAGTCCCTGGTTAACACCAGTAAGACCCAAAAAGGTGGTCATGATTTTTTCTCTACATGAAAGAAATAATTGCTTTTCCAAATGCCATTGCATGGCCTTCCTACATAACTGACAATCAGGACATGCATACAGTCATAAAAACCAGTATACTCTCTTCCTGGGTGGGATGAAAGGTCTTAAATGCATCAGACCTTTTACTAGATTTCTTCTAGTCTGTAAGCCTCATCAAAACTCAAGTTGAGCTCTAGGCAGGATAACCCATATGTGTGAGTGTCAAAGAAAAAGTCTAAATCCTGCATACATCCCTACCAAGGTTCGGCACCTGCCAGAGTCTCAGAAAACCTTGGGCTGGTCTCTGTGCACCTAAACTAATGTACCTGCATATTCCTGCGGTGTTTGTGGGCTGCCAGCTGCTACTTCTTTATTCTTCTTATTTGTAGACTTTCAGAGCTGCTGCTGTTTCAGAGATGCTGTTGTGAAACCACAACCTTGTTTTTCTTATGAAATGGTTGTGTTGCTGATTTAGCAAGAGAAATGCCTTATACTTCTACCCTCATACTTGAGTCCCTTGGGCCATCTGAGGTCACAGGCTTTCAGAGTTTTTTCCCCTGGCCAGGAGCAGATCTGTGCTGGGACTAACCTAGCAGGAGGACTCCCATGTGTAGCCAGGAGAAGCACGGGGATCTAAAAATATAGCATCAATTTCCCCTGGTTGTGGACACAGCAAGCTCCTGGGCCATTCCCAGTGTAAAGTCTCTTCGGCCACAGCACAATGCAGAGTGTCTTGGAGATTTCTTCAGAATGCTTGCTGAAAGCCACAATGGATGTTTCTTTCAGTCACTCAAACAGTTATTCTTTCTGCATTAAAGGTTTGGGAACTGTGAGTTTTCCAACTCAGCTTCCTAGGCGCCCTAAACCCAAATGTGAAGTTAATTCCTGCTTCAGGGGAGTGAGGTGCGTGGAGACAGCAGAAGGATTTCAATGTGGGCCCTGCCCTGAAGGACTCACAGGAAATGGAATTACGTGCTCAGATATTGATGAGGTAAAATAAAGACTTTCAGTGAATTAAAACCCAAACAAACAAATTTTTCATATATATCAATGCATTGCTAGTACTTGCTGTCTTCAGCATTTGCTGACTGCTTGCACAGTGAATATTAATTCATTGTGATTTGATTCTATATCTCTATTTTGCTGTTGCTGCAACTTTATGGAGGTTATATGAGTAAAAACTTGAAATACTCTGGTGAGTTGAGAAGTCACTTAAAAGAATTTAATGTTTGGAAAAAAACGCCAAATTAAAACCAGACAAAATGAACTTTTGACATAGTTGTTTCTATTCCACAAGAAGTTGCAGTAGCTTGTGTTATAGGCTGCAGAAGCACTTGTCAAATTGAACTTTGCTTCTTCAAATTGTCATGCTCCTGACACATTCATACTCATGCCTTGAAGACCAAAATGTTCTCTTCAACCCAAACTGGACCCATCTTTTCAGCCTTACATTAAATGTCTATGAAAGAAAATAAACATTTATTGTCATTGTTCCTTTTGCTTCTTTGTGTTGAAATCCAATAATGCTGACTTAAATCTGTTTTTTTCTTGTGCTATATATTAGAAGTTCAGAGCTTGCTTGTATTGAGGACTGAGTAAATAAATTTACAGTCTCTTAAATGATTAAAAAAACCCTGTGTTAACTGGAATGTGGCACAGAAACAACAAAACCACTTACAGGTTCACTGCATTTTTTCTGTGTGATGATTTTTGACATTACTCTTTAGTAACTTTTGTGGAAAAGCACCTGGATGTAGTAGACCAGGGAACCAGCACAATGAGGTCATAAACTGTGCCTGTGGATAACACAGTACTAGCAGTGTACCAGAATAATGATGTAAAACAGCAAAAGCAATTCCGAGATGTGCTTTGACTGCTGCTTTGATTTGCTCCTTCCTGTAGGCCATCACCGAGGAAGATGTCCTGTTTCTGTCTGTGAAAAACACTGGGGGGAGAAAGTGGGTTGAGTGTGGCCATTTCCTGAGCAGGAGGCAATGTCTTGTTTTGCCTCACATGGCATGAACTGTGTCTGCTGCAACAGAAGGTGTAGAAAAATGGAGGTGCAGCTCTGAAATGTGAAGGCAAGTGGTGAAACCAAGACAACTGTGGTATGAGTTTCATGCCACAGACAGCTATGGTGAGAGACTGAAGCCAGCCTGGATGGAGCCCACCAGTACAGATAGGCTTCACCTCCTGAGCTATTTGCAGACTGAGGCAGAGCATGGCAATAGTCTCCTCTGCTCTTTTCAGGGTTGGAGCAACTCTACCCGTTACAGCAGTGATGGGAAAACAGACTGAGACTGGTTTATAGTGGCTTGATATTAATACGGTTTTCTGTGAGCAGTCAGGCTCTGCCACAGGAGATTGATGTGCCTTCATCTTCGTGCCACCACTCCATATGACAGGTCGGATCTCAGATTAGAAATATCAAGGAAATGGTGTTATAGAGATACGGACTTGCTTACATGAGGTCTTTATGTGCTACTAAAATTACCACCCAGTCTGGAGTGGTTTTGTTCAACAGTAAATACCTACTTTAGCAGCTAGATTTTTACTTACAGTTACACAGGGAGAAATAAAGAAGCAATGAATGGCAATAATTTTGAATTGTCTAATTAGAGGGGATGTGTCATGTTACTTGTTTTCCTGAGTTAACTAAGACTCTGAAGGAAAGTAAATTTTTTTAAAAGCTTTTTAGTAATCTCTTCTGGGAGAGCATTTTTCTACTGAACGAACTATTTGTGTACTTCCTCATACCAGGTATTTAAAAAGAGGTTAATGTATGAATTCTGATAAAGACAAATCTAGAAGATTCCTCACTAAGAGCTGCCATCATCTTTTCTGAGGCTGTTAGCATCTCTGTAGTACACTCCCTAATTCATTATCAGTTTAAAGACATTACTTTGCTGTGCTGGTGCCTGGTATCTCAGGAGCAGGAGCTCTACTCTGTGTGCTGTGTAATTTGGGTGCCCTCTGCTGCCTGCAATAAAAAGTTCACAGCAAAATAAGGAGCACAAAATGTCTGTCCTAGGTTTTACATTTCCCTTACATTACTTACGGATCTACTTCTAACAAACATTTCTGTCAAACACCCGTGGATATTAAACATACCTTTTCCTGCTTGTGTATGTGTGTTTGGTTACAAGTTGTATGTCTCTTGTAGGTGAATATTGTCTGGTTCATTCTTCCTCCATCTTGCAGATGTTCTTCTGTTAGCAATAGAAGGGGGGGAAAAAGAATGTTTTTAAACCTCTTCTATATTTTTTTCTCATGTTTCTCATTTATTGTTGCCTTTGAGCCTGTCTAATGCAGCATGATGGCATGTTGATGTTTGCAGTACTCTTATAAATGTTACCTAGCAGCTAGTGTTGATGTTGGAAAGGCAGCAATGCAAGATGTGCTTTCCAAACTGGCACCCACCAGTTCAGTGAAATCAGTCACAGCTGTTCTGTAAGACTGCATAAGGCAATGAAGTGAATGGTGCCTTCAGGCCAAGGGTGATTTGTGGACATATGATATTTTGGGACAAGTGGCTCCATTCTCCATGGGCCTCCATTCTAGAAGCATGTGGGTGCTACTAACACATCCCTGCTTATCTGGTTCATGTTTGGTTTCCTTCTGGCTATGGGATTTGCACAAATATAAATGAAGGAAAATGCTGCTGCAACTTCTGTGTACCAGAAAAACCCACAGGACTGTTTGGAGGGTTGGAGTTACGTGGCTTTCCTTATATTGTGGTCTGGAGACTTCTGGGGGGTTTTCAGCCTCCAAGGGATCTGAACCTGTCCAGCCAAAGGAGTGACTGAGGATGAGAGCTTAGGACATCAACTACAGGCTGTAGTAGAAGATTGCAAATGTTACTTAAATTACAGAGATAGCCAAAGACTTGCTGAGGTCAGAAATACCTGCAGAGATGATTTTCTCTGTAAGCTGTCTCTGAACAGATGACATACAGACATTGGTTGTAGCACTACCTTTGGTGAGAGGGCTGTGGATTTAATCAGAGGCTTGATGTTACTGAAGCACAAACATGTGCTCGGTTCGTTTTTCTCATTGCAGTGCCGTTACAATCCTTGCTTCCCTGGAGTGCGATGTGTGAACACTGCTCCAGGTTTCCAGTGTGAGACCTGTCCTCCAGGATATACAGGACAAACCATACAAGGGATAGGAATCAGCTATGCCAAGAGCAATAAGCAGGTGAGTGGCAGCATCCCTGTGACAACTGCCATTGCAAGGTGCTGGTTTTATATCAGCAGTGCATCTGTATTTTACTGTAAATTTTTTTGCATATTCCTGTAGCACCCTACAATAGGAACATTGTTTTTATCTAAACTCTTGTGGGTGGACCACAGCACATCCTAAAGTTGAAATTTTCTGTATCACAGTGTCTCTTCAGATTTGGACTGTTGTCCTAAGGGTGTGTCTGTACCATTCTGAGAGCGGTTTCAGGACAGGCTATGTCTCTTTTCTAGTCTTAAATTTTAGTGTCTTTTCTTCAGACTTCAATCTCAAATTGACATTGTTTTTATTATTTGTTGATTTGGTT
Organism: Corapipo altera; assembly: GCF_003945725.1. NCBI lineage: Eukaryota > Metazoa > Chordata > Aves > Passeriformes > Pipridae > Corapipo > Corapipo altera. Next base: position 10,457,588 of record NW_020884875.1, on the reverse strand, counting down.
TATTGCTAGGTCTGCTTAGACATTGATGAATGTCAGAATGGTGGACTTGGAGTCTGCGTTCCGAATTCTCATTGCATAAACACTTTGGTAAGCATCTTTTCATTTATGGCTTTAAAAAATTGATTGTTTTAAAATTTTATGTGGCTAGGATTGGATTTATACGTCTGATTGAAGAGCTGAATAATATAATTTGTTTCTTGGCTTCATATAAATCAAAAAATCCCTTCATCTTTTCCTGGCTAACAGTAAAAAATCAGTACTTGATTTGTCATTAACACATCCATCTGAATTGTATTTTATCACTTTCCCTGAAGAATGGCAGGAGCTCTTCTCTTCATACTACCCAGTTTTGTGTGTTTGTGAGTATGTCATTGCAAGGAACAGCCTCTGAAAGATTAAAACTTTTCTTACTCTCATCTCTTCCCACCTGGGAACTGCTGCAGCAAGCTGTTCCCCTGAGTGCTGTCTTTATAGGAGTAATGTCTTCACTTCATCAGGTTATGTATACAGTAGCAGATATCCCTCTAAATAAATGGAAAAGAGGAGAGCTGCAATTGGTACAATATTTTTAATATCCATAGATATTAAATCCAGGAGAGCAAGCATAGCAGAAGTAGGAATGGTTTGAAAGATGTTAGGATCCAATAAAAGGGGCATACAACCACATTAATGCTATGAAGCAAGAATAACATAATCATAGAATCATTTAGGTTAGAAAATACCCTGAAGGTCATTGAGTCCAACTGTTAACCCAGCACTGCCAAGCCCACCACAAAACCATTTCCCCAAGTGCCATATCCACTCTTTTTTTTAATACTTCCAAGGATAGTGATTCCACCACTTCTCTGGGCAGCCTGTTCCAATGCGTGACAATCCTTTTTGTGAAGAAATTCTTCCTAATACTCAATCTTAATCTCCTGTAGTGCAACTTGAGGCCATTTCTTGTCATATCACCTATTACTTGGGAGAAAAAACTGACCACCACCTTGTTACAACCTCCTTTAAGGTAGTTGTAGAGAGTGATAAGGCCTCCCCTGAGCCCCCTTTTCTCCAAGGCTGAATGCCTCCAGCTCCCTCAACCACTTCTTGTAAGACTTTGCTCCAGCCCTTTCACCAGCTCCATTACCCTTCTCTAGACACACTCCAGCGCCTCAATGTCCTTCTTGTGGTGAAGGGCCCACAGCCGAACACAGGATTTGAGGTGTGATCTCACCAGTGCTGAGTACAGAGGGACAATCACTGCTCTGGTCTTGCTGGCCGCACTGTTTCTGATACAAGACAGGATTTCACTGGCCTTCTTGGCCACCTGGGCACACTGCTGGCTCTTGTTCAGCCACTGTCAAACAGCACCCCCAGGTCCTTTTCCCCTGGACAGCTTTGCAGCCACTCCTCCCCAGCCTGTAGCACTGCCTGGGGTTGTTATGACCCAAGTGTGGGACCTACCAGTGGGCCTTGTTGAACCTCAGACCATTGGCCACAGCTCACAGATCCAGCCTGTCCAGATGCCTCTGCAGAGCCTTTCTAACCTCCAGCAAATCAAGACTCCTGCCCAGTTTGGTGTCACCTGCAAACTGACTGAGGGTGCACTTGATCCCCTCATCCTGATCACTGATAAAGATATTAAACAGGATGGGGCCCAGTGTTGAGCCCTGGGGGACTACCAGCTGGATGTAATTCCGTTCAGCACCACTCTCTGGGCTTAACCATCCAGAGAGCTTTTTACCAACTGAAGACCACACCTGTCCAAGCCATCAGCTGTAGGTTTCTTCTGGAGAATGCTGTGGGAGACAGTGTCAAAGGCTTTACTGAAATCTAGGCAGACAGTATCTGCAGCCTTTCCCTCATCCACTACATGGGTCACCCTGTCATAGGAGAAGATCAGGTTGGTCAAGCGTGACCTACCTTTCACAAACCCATACTGGCTGACCCTGATCCTCACATTGTCCTGTGTATGCTACAGTCTTTCTTCAAAGCAAGAGAAGGGTTGGAAATATCCTTCAGGTGTAAAGGTGGTCCTTTCTGCAGCAAGGTATTACTTAGGCTGCCATTTGTGTTCAGTGTTAGCTTTCCTTGTGAACAACCTAGATTTCTTAGGACTGCTTTCACTGTTCAGTATGTTTGTCTCTTTTTTTCAGTATCTAGAACATCTACCGACACATGTTGTATCTTGCTGCATGAGTAGACATGACTAGTCATCTTCAGGAGGCCATCAGGCCCTGTCTGCAAAGGGTAGGCACCAAGTGTCCTGCCATCTGTCAAAACAGAGCAGTGTGGGGTTTCTAATCCTGTCTCCCTTCAGAAACAGTTTGGTCTGGAAGTGCTGCCTTAAAGGCTATTTTAATGCATACCTGGGCTTGATAAAGGACAGAATATACAGAGCAAATTCATCAGACTTCAGAAAATACTATCCTAGTGTCCATTAGGATAAAGTGGATGGGTTGGTGTGTTTTACATAGGCCATACCATTTGCATGGTTCAAGGACTATTTTACTCTTCAGTCGTCAGTGTATTTTTGTCTTCATCCTGAAAGTATGCAGGCAGCACAGAATTAAAATTTGTAATGAAGTTAGGATTAGAGGACAAAAATAACGCCTGTCTGAGTAGTAAATAGATTTCTCTATGAGGATGGAATAGGACAGTCCTGACAGTACCTCCAACAGACTTTGTATGTGAAGAATGAAGTTGTACGAACGACCTCAGTTTCACAAAGGGGTAGATGCACATGTTTGTCAGAGCTCTGCCCATTTCTGTTCCTTGACATGTCAAAAAATAGTTATTCTTGTTGCCGTGGGATTTAGGTGCTGAAAAAATCTCCCGGAGCAGTTAATTAGGGGTGAGATAAGAAAGGGTTTATTTGCCAAGGCTAAGATGTTACAAGACGCGCGCGCGTATACCTGCTCCTGTGCCCGAGAGGTTACATTTTATAACATCATCCATCCAATCCCAGATGTGTCCACCCTGTGGCCTTTTCTCTGGTCCGCCCCGGGGTCCACCCCCTTAAAATGGGTCTGGGGTGTATTTCGGGACCCTCCATTCATCATCTTCACCATCATCAGAGCACAAAGGGTACATAGTTACCTAAATTCTTGACTTCATTCTGTGGTTTAGGCCCAGATATGCTGTTCTGTCAACTGTCTAGGCCTTGCCTTGACAAAAGACTAAACATTTCTATTGGATTCAGGAGTAGGGCTGATATAGGGAGCATAGAATGGGGTAAGAGGGTTAAGGAATGTGTAAACAAGGGTGCTACAGGGAAAGGGAAAGGGACAAGAGACAAAGAAGGGAGGGTTTCTGCTTTTCAAACCTACTTATAAAACTTACAAGTCTTACCAATATTAGAAAAATAAAAAAACCATTGGGGGCTTAAGGCATCATTCTCTATAAGGTAAAAAGATTGTTTTCCTTTATTAACTTTTATTTCATAAGTTACAAGTCTACAAATATATCAGAGACAAAAGGCATATTAGATGCCTAAAGAAGACCTCAACTTATCGCATCTATCTGTTTATATCTCATATGATTATTGTCCCAGAACATAACGAGATTCCTTGGCTTAGCAACTTTATGCTTATCTACACGAGAGAGGGCACAAATATAAAGTATATACATATGTGTCTAGGCAAACCACTGCAAAAATTTATGTCGATGTTCTTATTGCAGTGTAAGTGAGGATGACTGTGTCTTCACCTACAGAATTCTTTTCTGAAGAAAACAATTTAGCTCAAATTGATTTAAAAACATGTAAGTTTAAAAAATGAAATAAAATGTGCCTAGTTGAATTCAAATAAACTGATGGGTGTGGTTTACACTGAAATAAGATCATCCAGTGTGATTAATCAGGTGCTACTTAGAGTTTTACGCAAAGTTTCAGCCACCTGGAAGTGGCTCAGAGTGATGCTGGCAGGGACAAGGCATCATGAAGAAGCTTTTGCTGCTACACGACTTTTCTCTGGCTTAACAAAAGGCTGATCTAAATAAGAGTTGAGTGTGTGTTCCAGCATGCACTGTGGGAGCGAAACATCAGTTTCACATGGAAAATAAAGTTTGTTCACAGTGCAAGGGGCCTCAAGCAATGAAAAACTACACTTGCACAGTGTAAGCAGTGTGATGTGAATCTCACTTGTGTGCATGTTTTAAAAAGAAAAAAATTCCTGTTAAAAGGCTGGCTGCTAATTTTTTGTTCTTACAGGGGTCTTACCACTGTGGCCAATGCAAACCAGGATATACAGGAGACCAAATCAGGGGATGCCAGGCTGAACGGAGCTGCAGAAATCGAGCCCTCAATCCATGCAGCATCCATGCCCGTTGTATTGAGGAGAGGAGAGGAGAGGTGACGTGTATTGTGAGTTCATAAATTCATGCATTTGTCCAGTGAAAAATAGCCTTTTTTCGGCTGGAACTGAGAAAGTCTTTGTGGCCATTTCAAACAGTTGGATATTTTATTAGATTGTGGCTCACTGGCCCAGACTAGGTATCTTGCCATTGGTTTGTTCTTGCCGCCTGTCTGTAAAGCAGACATACTTGTGTATTGTATTTGTAATTAGGTCTTCGGGAATGGCTTTTGTAGACTTTCTGTAGCCTCCTCAGAAGAAACTGTCAAGTGTCACTCTACAGAAGACATCACAAGGACAAATTCCTCTTCTGGTGCTCAGCTACATAGCTGTGAGTAGGGATCCTGTCTGCATAGTCAACATGCCTGTATTTGCCAGGTGATAGAGATGGTATTTTTCCAAGTGAGATCACAGATTCTAGGCATCAGTAGGCTGTACTGTGCTTAATCAGCTGTGGGAGCAGAGGGGCACCAAGTGGCATATGAACTGCTATTGTACGAGTCTGACTGAAGTATATTACTTAGTTTTTCCAGCTAGCAAGGGGAAGCAAGAGACTAATCCCATGTCCTAACTTTGGATGCTGTGCATACTTTTGCTGGCACTTGCTTCGGTCTCATTTTTAAGTACATCTATTTCAAAAAAGAAGAATCCAGGATATTTTAAGTCCATACTGTAATGGAAGGATTCCTAGATACTTGTATTAGAGGCAAGTCCTTGATTTAAGGGGAGGCCAGAGTTTGACATGCAGTTTTATACATATATCTTTCACAGAGATTAGGAATTGGTTTGAAACAGTACCAATTTAATTGGCTAGGAGAAACTTGTGTGCAAATGTACTTCCTTTGCTGATGCCAACTTAGTAAATGTCAATACAGTTTTCTTTTAAAACTTCCTCTAGTTCTTGAGATACTGAGCAAAACACAGTCATCCCATTGATATAGGAGAATTTGATCCAAGCAAGTAAGGAGATAAAATCAGAACATAAATCTGTAGTAGAACAAAGGAGGTTTAGAACTAGTTAATTCTAACTACAGCTTACACAGCTATAAAATGTAGGATATGTCGAGATGTACTGATGGAATGCAGTATGTTCTGATCATAAAACTTAAACAGAACAGATTGGCTCAAGAGACTGGAAAATTACACGTACATGTTATAACTGTGCATGAGCACCAAAAAGTTCATTTAAAGGACAGTAACTCTGAGGGTCGTAGAAGACCCCCAAGACCACCCAAAGCTAGAATGACACATGCTTTGTATAGGTGAAATTTATGATAATGATTTATCAGAAACATCATGAATATGTAAGCTATTTTTGGGAATTAAAATGAATATTAATGTATATATGAAATAAAAAGGGAAGGATTTTTCTTTGATGGTATGCATGATAGGCAGAATGATCCCCCCTGCATCCAGCACTGTCAATAAAGAATGCCTGCTCTCTGAATAAGCACATTGGAGTCAGGAGGTTTTCTTTATTTTCTGAGATTTCAGTATCACCATCTAACTGTGGGCCCCTTACTGAGATGCTAGGTGCATACTCTGTCTGTTTTCTTTTACTCCATTTGCAGGTAAGGAACCAAAGTTAGTTCCTGGCCAGTGGCTCGAAGCAATCCATATTTTCAACTGAAATCATTAGGTGTTGCAGGCACATATTCCACTTGACATCAAGTTTTAGCTCTTTCTAGCTATGTCTAGATACAGAGAACTTGAAACAAAGATTCTCTCTCCATAGTGAGAGATGCATTGTACCTCATTGCATTGTACCTCATTGTACTTCAGTGCCTGGCCGTGATCTCTGTATGCTAGTGTTTTCAAGATGGGTGTGGAGTTTCCCTCTTGAATATTTCTACAGTGACTCATTAACCTTTTGATAGTACTACCATGGTGTTTTATTGATAGTGTGGCATTGGCTGGGCTGGTGATGGTTATATTTGTGGAAAAGATGTTGACATTGATGGCTACCCTAACGAAGAACTCTCATGCACTGCTGAAAACTGCAGAAAGGTAAGAAATTCTTTCTTAATCCTGTAATAATTCAGAGCATGAAGGGATGAAGAGGAAGAATGGAAGAAACATGACTAGATGTATTAATCTTTTTTTCAAGTTATTGAATTCTTCTGTAAAGATTCTATTTCATTGGATGAATCAGTTATTTAAAACAATAATAGAAAAAAAGCCATTCAAATTATGAAAGCATGCAGTTTACCCACAGAACACCAGACTTGTCTCCTTTTTTTTCTAGGACAATTGCAGATTTGTCCCAAACTCTGGACAAGAAGATGCTGATGGTGATGGAATTGGAGATGCCTGTGATGATGACGCAGATGGAGATGGCATTCCCAATGAGCAGGTGCTGTGTATAGATCAGGATGCAGGGGTCTGTGCAAACAGAAGGACTTTCCATTACTGCAGTGGGCAGTGATTCTGAAATCTGACTCATCATTTGCCAGAGCTTGTTCCATACCCATCACTTTCAGTGACTCCCTAAATCCTGTCTTTTGCTTTTATATAATGCTCATTCTTACAAAATGTGAAACACCCAGCCTTAAATCCACCAGTGTATCTGCCATTATTATCTTTCAGCATTTAATTCTGGAGCTTTTTGTGTACAGAACTTGTGTTCTTCTGAAACACTCTCCCAAAGCATGGCCTTCAGGAACATTACTTGCATAATGTCTTTCTTTTTCAAAAGCAGGTTGATCTGACATGTTTCATGAGGGATCCAAACCCTACATAAATTAATGGTATCTTGCCAATAACTTGAAAAAGCTTTGAATCATGTCCTCAATGCAGAAGAGGTTTCCATGAGGGTACACAACTGCAGAATAGATCATAGGATAAATTCAAATTGTAAAAGCTCTTTTGTATTCACCCTGTATTCTTAGCAGCCAACGGTTGTTCTCTACATTAAGATCCTTCACTGATACTGCTTAATGTACTTCTGAGGAAACAACAAGGACACTTTGTCCAGATTAAAAATGTCCACATGGAGCTAGGGCAGACTAAGAATCACAGGTTTGTCTCAGGCTGTTTTGCCACAGAGGCCCACCCTCAATTCTGGTAGCTTAAGTCAACTGGTTTTATTAATGTTTATAAGGAAAAATGAATGTTAAATCCTCCTTTATCTGTAAATCTATTTGCAGGTTCAGCAACTCCAGAATCAAGTAACTTCTATTTTGTTGCTGAGTTCTGTTCTTCCTCTGCATATGCAATAGGATGTTGATATGATAGATGGGGGTAGAAATTTTACACGACTTTGAAATAAAGTTTTCTCCATATGCCTCCTGATGGACTTTGAGAGTCAATAACAGTTTGTTTGACAAAACAAACAAACAAAAACCCCCCCATCAAAATCCAAACAAAGACTTGTCCCTTTTGCATCAAAAAGTTCTGCTTTCCCAAGTGTTTCAGCTTTAGTTTGAGTCTGTACCAGAAAGGGGGCAATGGCCTTTCACTGAGAGTGTCTGCAAACCTTGTCGGGGACTCCAAACTGCAGCTTTTGAGAAGGACCACATTAGAAAGCCAGGGCACCAAAACAGGTTCCTCACCATGGATGCATCCAAAATGAGAATCAGAAGTCCAAGTTGTAAGTAAAGCCTTATGGTACTGGGTGTTTGTGCTTAGGATTTTCTCAGAGTGGTTCAAAGCAGAGCTTTGAGGGAGCAAGTGATGTCTGATCTGGAGTTAATATTCACATAAAATTTCAAACTTCTCACACTAATAATTTTTTTTGAAAGTAGAAATAAATACAAGGATTATATAAATCCACTAAAATAAGAATTAAATATTCAGGGCCTGGCTCATGTCTGGTTCTGTGTCTCTTGCAGGATAACTGTGTCTTAGCTCCCAATGTTAATCAGAGAAACAGTGACCAAGATATCTTTGGAGATGCTTGTGACAACTGCCGCAATATCCTCAATAATGACCAGAGGGACACAGATGGTGATGGGAAAGGAGATGCTTGTGATGATGACATGGATGGAGATGGTTGGTGATTTTTCACTTTCAGCTTCTCTGATGTTATTCAAACTTGCCCAGAGTGTGCATTAGATTAGGAGATTTCCTGTCACCAGCTGTAGCACATAGTCTTTCTCCATGAAACCTGTGTTTGGAATCCTTTTAGTTTACTTAATATATATCTTTTAGTCTGCATTGGAAGCACTGAACATTGTAACAGATAAACCAAGTGGAGATTGTTTTATGTATAAGTTGAGGATGTTGGTCATTCAGCATTTTCTTAAAGGTATAAATGTGTCCCAGAGCATCCAGCTGCCACCAGTAACTGATGCCCAAGAGCTACATACTGTATTATTTTCATTCGTGTAGGAGGCTTGAAAGAAGTGAAAAAAATCAAAACCTTTCAAATGTAATAATGAAGATGTAATGTCCTATCCTGTAAGCTGTGATACAGGAACAGGATAGAATGAATTTTATCTAATTAATGAAGTGTGTGTGGTTGGGTGGAAAGCTATTCTTTAGTGAGATGTTTCTAACTACTATTAAATGAATGGATGCACACATAAAAAAGTTTTGCAGTGCAGGCTTATAATTTCATTGCAAGATTAAGTAGTTGCTGAAAAGGAATAGTGTCTTTACTGTTCTTAAAGTTGATATTGTCCAGTAACAGCTACAGGAATTGTCTTTAACTAACATCCAATCAATTTTCCCTAGGTATTAAGAACCTTTTGGATAATTGTCAGAGGATCCCCAATGAAGACCAGGAGGACACGGATAATGATGGTGTTGGTGATGCTTGTGACAGCTGCCCTACAGTCAGCAACCCAAACCAGGTTAGCAGGCAGAAAGAAAAAATTATCCTTCTTTAGGGAGAGATCCAAAAAGATGCAAAGAATGAGACAACCCATGCAGCCATGGTGTTTATATCTTAATAATAAAGTATATCTAGGTATTCAGGGAAGTTTATGGAACTGTAGACTCCTCTGACATGAGAAAGGAGAGACATCAGTTGTATTCTCATAGCTTGGGATGTTGTTAGGACCTCTACCCTGCCTGTATTTTCTACTCTCATGCTCTGAAATGTGGGCTGTAGTCCCACGTAGTCCAATGCCAGACTCCACACAGGGTTGTGATTTAGTTACACTCGATATATCTTTAATTAGGACAAAATCCCTGTGTCCTTATTTATCAAAACTTCCAATGCTCCTAGGTGAGAAGTCATTGGAACTTTTCATATGTTTGAAATTCTGATTCTAATGACAAATGTTGGAAACTATAGAGAAACATAGTAGATTTTTATAACTACTTAAGAAATCAACCTTTGTTGGAAATGAGGGATACTTATTTTCAGTAGTAGAGGAATCTGTCTAGAAGTGTGTCAATCAAGTATAACACTGTTTATTCACACTGACTTTTTGATTAGATGGATGATGCAAGCAAGAAAATATGTTCTGTAAAACCAATGTTTTCTCATGCTTTTATTGTTATGGCATTGGATTTGGTTGTGTTTTGATTTGGTTGTGTTTTGACTTAATACTGCTATTTTAGTAGATGGCAGCTGATACTGGAACTTGTTCTGTTTCCTTTTGCAGTCAGATGTTGACAATGACCTGGTTGGAGATTCCTGTGATACCAATCAGGACAGGTAAGTTGTCTTGTGACTTGTAACAGCAGCAGGGAAGTGAAAGAGGCTAGTCTTGAGCTGAAGGATGCCACTGATTCCTGGAGAGCTGTAATTCTTCAGACTAGCCTGGATTTAATTCCAGAGAGATGTCATTACAAAATCAGTGTTATGATTTATCAGCCTTGTTGGTTCACTTCCAGGTAGCAGTACAGTTGCGGAGCCCTTCACCCTTAGCCCCATTCACACAGGCCTTCTGTGAGTTCCCCTATCAATGACTTTCACATGCCCTTGGCATTCAGAGGAGCACATCCTATGACAAATTGCATCGCTTGTATGGAAGCAGTTTCTGCATAACCAGCTTTAGGGGTGGTAAGTCCTCCCCCGTGCTCCTCACTTACAGCAAGAGACAAGGGAAATGATAAATTCTGTGCTAGAACAGATTTTCACCAGCCACAGACAGATGTTTCACCCCAGAGCCATTGGTGGATGCTGCTCTCTGCAACAGGAGTTGCCGGAAGCCCACTTTCACCACGAAAAACTTGATACGCAGTGGTGTGAGAGTGGTGCTAGTTTTTAAACAATTCTGATTTCAGGTGCTCATGTAGTCCCCCATAAAGTTTCATTCACGTCCAACCTGCATGTTCATGAGCACCAAGACATATGTGCACAATGTGCACATGGGAAAAGGGACACCAGGTGTTCAGCTCATGCTGTCTCCTGGGTGCCTTTTAATTGGTGACACTGCACTTGTTGGATGTGCCTTACATGCCCTTTAGGAGTGGAGATTGTTTGAGACCTTGGGCTCTGGTAAGTTTCCCACACCATGTTAGGCTTCTTTTTCTTTTCCTCATCTCTGAGTATTTCTATAGCTCCTGGCTTAGTCTTTGTCTTCCTGCCACGTTATCATACAGTCCCTCTTTGTTCATGGCCTCTTTGCAGTTCAGCCACCTGAGCAACAACAGCTTGTACTGCCCCACTGGTCTGCTTCTAGGTCCAGGGGTGCCACTGGTATGTTTCCTGCTCGTGTGTCTATGCTGTTTCCTGTGCAGAGGCAGGACCTGATGCTGGTATGCAATTTCTTTTTGTTTCTTTGCTTGCAGCGATGGCGATGGACACCAGGACAGCACAGACAATTGCCCTGCCGTTATTAACAGCTCCCAGCTGGACACAGATAAGGACGGGTTGGGTGATGAGTGTGATGAGGATGATGACAATGATGGTATTCCTGACCTCTTGCCCCCAGGCCCTGACAACTGCAGGCTGGTTCCCAACCCAGGGCAGGAAGATGATAACGGTAAGATGGGCCTTCAGGAGCCATTTCAGTTCTTAGGCACTGCATTCATCTCCAGGCATTAGATATGTGTAGCAAGATCCAACACAGTCACTACATGTGCATACACTCATCCCAGGAGGAACACCAACACACAAGAGCCCTTCAGCCAAAGCAGAGGTCCTCAGGTCCCTTTCTCAGGCACTGCAGCCAGCAGGGCTGACACTCCACTTGCTTCCTGGACACCCTGACCCAGTGGCTAGGCCAGGTGTGACTATTTGCCTGCACCATAAATCTGCTTTCACTTCTCTGATGCATTCAGGTGATGGAGTTGGAGATGTCTGCGAGTCTGATTTTGACCAGGATACAGTGATTGATCGGATCGATGTGTGCCCTGAGAATGCAGAGATCACCTTGACAGACTTCAGGGCCTATCAGACTGTGGTGTTGGACCCAGAGGGGGATGCGCAGATTGATCCCAACTGGGTCGTTCTAAACCAGGTAAAAATACACTTTGGTCTTTCTTACCTCTCTGAAAAATGTCATTTGAAAACCACAGTAAAACTGGCTCTGTAGTTGCTGGATCTCTGGCAAACATCAGAAGTGGAAGCTGTTGGTTGGTAGACTGTTTTCAGGAGTAATAATAAAATAAAAAATAAAATTCTTTCTTTTAGCATATGATAGCTTGAAGCTTGATGCTGCTAATAATCTAAAATAATAATAAATAGTTTGATGCTCTTAATAATCTAAAATTACATACTGGCCAGCTTATTCTGGGTGGATTTCATTACTGCCAGAAGGCAGACATTAGACTTTTGTTTCACTCTATTAAAATATTTCTGTAGCAAACAATCCTTTCCAGAATTTAAAAGTCTGACCTTCTAAATAGCAGAGCATGTCATAGAATTATAGAGTGGTTTGGGTTGGAAGGAGACCTAGTTCCAACCCCCCTGCCATAGCCAGGGACACCTTCAATTAGACCAAGTTGCTCAGAGCCCCAGCCAACTTGATCTTAAACACTTCCAGGGATGAGGCATCCACAGCTTCTCTGGGCAACCTGTTCCAGTGCCTCATCACCCTCACAGTACAAAAAAATTTGCTAACATCTAATCTGAACCTCTCTCTTTCAGTTTAAAGCCATTGCCCCTTGTCCTTACATGCTCTTTTAAAAAGTCCTTCTTCATCTTTCTTGTAGGCTCCCTTCAGGTACTAGAAGGCTGCTATTAGGTCACCCCGAAGCCTTCACTTTTCCAGACTGAACAAACCCAGTTTTCTCAGCCCTTCCTCATAGGAGAGGTGCTCCATCCCTCTAATCAACTTGGTGGCCCTCCTCTGGACTTGCTCCAAAAGGTTGATGTCCTTCCTGTGCTGCAGACCCCAGCTGATGCAGTACTCTACTACTCCTAGATGGAGTCCAGTAACTGCTATTTACACTTAGGCAAAGCTCTCTTCCTCCCACAACCCTCTCTCCCTGCCCCTCATTTTGGCCAGTTTCAGTGATTTCCAGAAGATTGTGGGAGGGAAAGTATCAGAAAACCAGTATGGCCAATTCTACAGTGGGAAAATACAAATCTTTCCTGACTCAGGCAGGTCATGCAAGCAATTGAAACACTAGTATTTTGATTGTAGTTCCCATTTCAACTCAGAACTACAAGTTTTACAGATATGTTGTAAGCAAACAGAGGAGGCTGATAGACAGGGTGCTAGAGGGAGGCCAGGCTTAGCCAACCCAGCTTGCCATGCATGCTTACCACCCTGAATTTACTCTTACAGGGCATGGAAATTGTGCAGACTATGAACAGTGATCCTGGCCTTGCTGTTGGTATGTACCCTCTTCTGAGATGCAAGTTTTACAGAAGAAAACATGTAGCATATGAACATGTGTTCTGCAGGATTGTTTTTAACCTGCGTGTATCCTCAGGTTACACAGCTTTTAATGGCGTTGACTTTGAGGGCACTTTTCACGTGAACACGGTGACAGATGATGACTATGCTGGCTTTATCTTTGGTTATCAAGACAGCTCTAGCTTTTATGTGGTGATGTGGAAACAGACAGAGCAGACGTACTGGCAAGCGACTCCCTTCAGAGCTGTTGCAGAGCCTGGCATTCAGCTAAAGGTACTGGTTGTGGCTCCCAGTTGGGTACACAGTGGTCACTGCAGCCTGGCTGTGCTTTCCTGCCATGTGTTGGCCATGGGTGAAGCCATCATGCTGTGCAGGGGCCAAGCCATCACATGTCAGCCATGCTGCTTGACTGCAGTTCTCTATTTGCAACTTGTGTCAAAATGTCAGGCAGCTGCCACACAGCCCTTTTAATGGCACTGTTTTTTAAGGAACTTCATCTTTCCTTTCTTATCAGCTGGAACATTTGTTTTCTGCAGTGATTGTGCTCTGACCATAATTGGTCAGAATGCCTCCTTCTCCTTGGTCCAGGTACCCAGTTGCTTTTTCATGCAGGCAGTGGGTGTAGTTATACAACAGAAGTTAGTGGCTTGTGAGCAGCAGGGAGGGTATAGACCCGCTCCCCACTACAAAAAAACTTATGGCTCCTGAAAGTGATATTTCTCTATGGTCATCATTGGAAAATTGTATTTCTGCAGGCTGTGAAATCCAAGACAGGTCCTGGCGAGCACCTCCGCAACTCCCTGTGGCACACGGGGGACACCAGTGATCAGGTCAGGCTGCTGTGGAAGGATCCCCGAAATGTAGGGTGGAAAGACAAAGTCTCCTATCGCTGGTTCTTGCAGCACAGACCCCAGATTGGTTATATCAGGTAAGAGAGAAAAGGATAGATAAGAGTACAGATACATGTCTGCCTGAACTGTTGTCTCTCAACACCTGATTCAGATAATAATCTGAGAGTTTAGATTATGTCTGGTCTTTGCATTGATGAAGCCTTATAATAGCCTTTATGTATTCTAGGATAATAGAATTAATAAAAGTTGTCATTTAAAGGTTGTGAGCCTAACTAAGACGAGTAATTATCCTGATGTGATAGATTTGAGATTACTCAGCATATATTCAGAGCTTTGTAACGCATGTTATCTATTCTTATTTTGATATTTGAGAGAAAGAAAAAAGTTATTAAAAAAACCCAAAAATCACCATTTGGGAGGAAACATCTTACTCTGCAACGTCCAGCAGAGAAATGAGCAGGAATTATTCTTGCAGATCAAGCATAAAATGCAAAAAATTAACTCCTCTGGCATTGTCAGCTCAGGTTTTAGAACCTTATAATAGAAAACATACACAGATAAGTCAGTCGTTTTTCAAAAAAATCACCACCCTGCAGTTGAGATGCAGTAACCTTATGATATAATTACTCCACTTTTCTAGTGCAGAGCATCATCTTCAGTGGTAATTGGAGTGAGCATGTTTGACTTTATGGTAAAATGGATTAAGAACATTTACACTGTCTACTTTTGTGTCCCAGCCACAGGGCAGCAGTGAATAGATCTTGGGCAAGTTTTGTTTAGACCAAGCAGTTTGTCGAGCCGCTTCAGAAGCAAACATCTCCTATGATTGCAGTCTCTCCAGTCAGCCTAAGTAATGGACTCTCCAACTGGGAAAGGTAGCAAAGTCAGTGTAGTAGAATCCTTCAAAAACTAAAGGCAGCCAAGCCTAAATGGAACATCTGCCAGCTCTCTGTCCACATCTTGCTGTGGTTTGGTTAGGCCAGATGCCACAGACCATTATGTGTCTAGAAAAGGTTTTCTGAGGCTTCAAGGAAGCATAGGAAAAAATCACTTCAGCCAGCCTCTCCCATGAAAATGGGAAAGACAACAAGTTCTATTTATAGTAGATACTTTTGAAGTGCCTCAGCAAATCAGGAAATAAACTCCGGAACATACCAGGAATTGGTTTTTTTTTTCTTATTTTATGAAAAGACACAGGAACTTTCTTTCCCTTCACCATGTGCTACTTTCTTGCATGTCTCATCAGCAGCATCCTCATCCACAACAAGGCCCTCCAGGCTCATCATCTTCTAAGTAATTTACCTAGTAAATTTACCCAAAGGCTGAGGACTTTTTGTGGACAGTGCTGCAACAGCTCAGCTGGCTCCTGCCCTCAAATACAGGGCACGTGCTTGGGAGCTGGGAGGTTAATCTCCTTTCACACAGCTATTTGGGAACTTGCTGATGGGTTTTTAACAAGAGGATGCTAGATCAGCAAAACTGTTCCTAGAATTAATCATACTCACATTTTTGAAGACATCTCACAGACAAGTTTAAGGTTCCAAATGGTTTGTTTGAAACCTTGCCTATTAAAAAAAAACAAAACAAAACAAAAAACCCTCATTTCAAACTGTGTGAGACAATATCCATCTGGCTTTTTTCAACTGATCTAGTCTGGTTCTCCCTTTCTCCTATTATTATCGACTGTGGAAAATTTCAAGAGCTAAAGCTCTCAGCCTGATTGACTAAACATTCCAGAGCTTTTTTAGGATGTGTAGAAACTCCCCAACACACCCTCCCTTGCTGGTTCTTGCCACCATGCAGATACCTTTAGTTTCCGGCCTACAGAGGAGCTAGCTTAACTGCTTTTTCTCCCCTGGGCTAGACGGGAGGGATAACATGTCCAAGGCTAGAGTCTCCATGGATAACAACATTACTTTCAGGAATGTTGCAGCCTTAGAAAAAGACCTAATAGAGCTTCTATTTGCTTTCATTAAGGGCAAGATTTTATGAAGGCTCTGACCTCGTGGCAGACTCTGGTGTAACTATAGACACCACAATGCGTGGAGGACGGCTTGGAGTTTTCTGCTTCTCTCAGGAAAACATTATTTGGTCTAACCTGAAATATCGCTGCAATGGTAATATAGCTCTTACTTCCTTTTAGCTCACAACTAGCAAGTGCCCATGAAGAACTGGTAGTGTGGCTGTTGGATTAAGCCATTTTGATCCTCTCCTTTACCTTTCATGTACAAGTTTTTCACAGCTGTGAAACACCTCCCCTGACACCAGCAGCACAGTGCAGCCCTGCTAGATGGGAAGTAATGCCTCAGAGCTGCTCCTCCCAGAGCTGCAGATTGTGCCAACTGAGAAGTATAGCTGTCATCAGAGAATTAGGAACATTATTTAAAAACAACTGACTGTGAGAGCTGTACACACACAATAAATACCTCAGGCCATCACATATGTAGGATGCCTTGAGCTTTGAATAAAGGGTGAAATATACCTGGAGGGTCAGTGGGCTCAATCACTAGGCATCAGTATCACTCATGTACTTGCTGGTTGCTCCTGTCTGTGTGAGGGGAAGATCATAAAATGCCTTTCCTCCCATGGAGGAATCCTTCTGACTCTGTGGGAGAGTGCTGTCTTGCTTCTCTTGGTGCAAGAGCCTTGCAGCTTAGCTCTGATCTCCCACTATGTAAAATATCTCAAACCTTGATCACTCCACACAGAAGCTGATCACATCAGGGTATTTCTGCCCTGGCAGCAGTTCAGCTAGATTGAAGCAGTTCAGCTAGATTCAACTAGATAGTAGCATCAATCCCTACCCAACCTTTAGAAAACAATTTACCAGCCATTACTAAGTTGGAATAGTTTCCTTGTCCAGCTCCTGTAGGGGGCTGCACGGCCACTCTGTGGCGTGTTCTGTGATGGACTCTGGTTCTTGGACATCCGGTACACTAGGCTAGCACTTGGAGGTCATGGTTAAACAGGGGAACTTCTAGACAGCAGTGCTTACAATTAAAAATTACTTGATATACATCTTAAACAATACACAGTTTCCCAAAGCTGCCACTGAGTCATACTTACCTGGCAGTAAGCAGGCAGCTGGCTTTGCTGCAGGAGCTACAGAAGTTAATGAAACCCAGTCAGAAAGTCTCTGGAGTCCCCAGGTATCTCTGATCTCATTTCAGACAAGTTCCTACATTTGCAGAAAAGGCTTGAAAATAATTTCAAGCCTTAAAAAAAGTGTTCAACAAAAAGCAAAGGACTTATCCCTTTTTTTTTTCTATATACTGTGTGTGTTTATACAGTTACATCCTTTTTTGAGTTTAGAATTACCTGTCCTGCATCAGGGTGGAAATAATCATATTAAAGCTGATGTCATGCAGTTGAGTTTCACTGCTGTGGCTTCATTGTTGGCTGCAGCCTTAGCTCTACAGTTGGCTCTGTGGCTCTCCAGATAAAATGTTCTGGGACCTGGCAAAGGCGGACTGCAAACAGCACTTCAAACAGAACTGTAGCTACTCTTATGACATTGATCCATCTCCAGCTCCCGTCGCCAAGTCTCAGGTCAGGTCTTTCTGCCAGTTGCTATTTGTCCTGAGGTTAATGTTTTTTGTCCCTTCTTGTGGCACGGGAAACCATCACAGGGAAGTTGAATTAGGATACATGAGAAACAGAAATGCTGACACTGCAAACATGTCTGGTGTGCAGAGCAAGACAACCACTTCTTTTGCCTTTCTGGTCAGCATTTATTTATCAAAGTTTAAGAGTGCAAGGCACAAAGTTTTCAAAAAAAAGTAATCTGAAGATTGATAATACTCTGTTGTGGGCTGGCACTATAGCACTCACTGCCTCGTTAGCCTCTCTGCGATTTTCAGTGGTGTACAGCTAAAACTGAAAACATTCCCTGTTCATTCTTAAGGTGTAAACAAAAGAGAAGCATGTTACCTAAAAAAAATAGGAGGTGGCTTATTCATTAATTTAATGGCTCCTTGATTTTGTAAGAAGAGACTAAACTTCTGCATATTTTCCTGTTTTCAGACACCATCCCAGAGGACTTCCAAGAATTTCAAGCGCAGCAATTTGGTGTTGGGGATATTTAAGAAGTAAAAGCAAACTAACATTGCTATTGCAAACAGTAAAACAATATATTTTAAATCCTTATATGATCGTTGTTGTCCGAGTGCACATCGCAGCTTTGTTCTCATTGATGTGACTATGTCAGACTTTTTTTTGGTATGAAAGTGAAAATAAAAAGGAGACAAAATAGACCTGGGCTTCAGTTGTTTTCAAATTTGTCCTAAAATCTAGGGAGCAGCATGTAAATGGAGTGACACTTGCTTAAAACATTCTCAGGAAAAGTTTGAATCTATTGCCTTTTTGGATTCAGTGTTAAACACGGTGGGCCAGAAAGCAAAATTTTGTCTACCTGGGATGTGTTAGAAACAACAGGTTGCATCTGGGCATGAAGCGGTTCGGAGCTGTCTGGCCAAGCCAAGGCCTTCTTAGTAGCTTTTCAGTCCTGCTAGGAATAGCATATCTCCTTTGGTACAGTTATTTCTCTAAAGGAGGTAGTATCTCCTTTAGGACAGTTTAATACCTTTAGAGACTCTGTTACCTTTGTCAGACCTCTTCTAAGAACTCTATTAGGCCTCCCAGCCCTCCCACTTCCAGAAAGTATGAGTAACACTATCCCATCCAGTAAAAGGAAAAAAAGCTGACTGCAGGGCGATGCAGTCACATCTTATGGCTTGCACAAGACTGAAACAAAAGAAAAAGACTATGGAGATAAATGCAGAATCACCTAGACAGAGAAAATAATCCTTTCACATAAACAAAGCCAGGCTTTGACCTGCTGTCCCCATTCAGAGCAGAGCTCTATTGGCAGGTACTGCAATCTTATGCAAATAAGTTGCCAAGTTAAAACCCCAAAACACTGCATTAAGCATTAGTAACCATTAGAAAAGGACTGGAATTGTATCACAATGTGCAGAAAAGTGTTGATAAAGTGTGCATTTCTACTACATTCTTTTTAAAAATAGAACTAGGAAAGGAAGGGAGGACAAGCTCCAAGGACCGCTGAATAGAAGGATATTGCAGCTTCTAGGATAGTTACTTTAAAAAGGACAATGGGAAACAGCACTTCAGCCTGGGGGGAGGAGAAAGAAGGAAATAAAAAGAGAATCAGAAATAGCTCTGAGAAAATACAGTCATAGCTCTTTCCTAGCCCAAGGATACAGGTGAAATGCTGAGTATAATTATCAGGTAAAAGTATCAAAACAACAACAACAAAAGTTTCCTGTTTTCAGTACAATAAATATACCCTTAAGAATATTACAAGCTATCAAAGGCTTTGACTACTGGCAGACTTTTCCGTGTGGGCTTGTCCATCATAGCGAATGTTTCTGGAAGCAGGGTGGCCCTGGGACCTGTCCCATGAGGGATCCTAGAGTCCTGCAGTAAAGAGCATGATGCAGGAGCATTCCTCTGGCTCAGTGCTTCATGGTGAAAGGTCCTCCAGTTTCAGTCCTCCTTTGCCCTTGGCTTCACAGCTTCGCTAAACCCAACTTCATTCATCAGGTTTTCAGAGGACTGAAAGGCTACTTACTTTGGAACAACAGAGAGGGCATTGTCAAAATATGTTTAAAAGATGAGGGAAAAAATGTATTTTTCTAGCTGAACATGGGCTGTAACTGCAGTATTGTTCATTTATGAAGAACACACACTGTAAAACAAATTTACGTCTTCCTTGTCACACATCTGCATTTCACTGATGGAGCCCCTTCTCCAGGCAGAATTCCTCTCTGAACAGTCTGGCCACAGGCCGGGCAGAAGGCAGTCACTTGTACTGTGCTCACACACACACTGGTGCAGAAAAACTGGGGCCTGCAGTGCACACATTTTGCAAAAGTGATCTCCTCACAGTGGATGCAACAGGCCTGGCCCACCTTGACCCATCCTCAGCACATACAGCACACACCAGCTCCAAAAACATGATTGCAGTAGGCCTCTGAATCCTTCCCAGCCTCCAAACCTCTGCTCAGCCCTCCTGTCTGCAGCTGGAGCCTCTCGTCCTGCTACAGCGGCTGGGAGGGAGCATCCTGGGCCTCTGCCATACCAGTTGGCTTACCACTGTGAAGCTTGCCAATTTCCAGGCTCTCTTCTATGCCACGGCCACTGGCCACTGGAGGATGGAAGGTGAGATACAGGCTCTGGCTCTTGAGCTGTTGTCAAAGGTAATTGAGTGAAGCTGTGAACCTCTTACCTCCCCTGGCAGAAAACATAATGGTTTGCTCTACTGGCAGCCACAGAAACAAATCACAGCTCAGATAGTCACAACTTTTCCTTCGTTTCAGAAGGTGCTGTTGGGACCTTATGATGGGATGCCAGAGCTCACTATGTCTTCTGTATTGACACACCAAGAGCTGGGCAGCTTGCAAGCTGAGGAAGAGTGAAGTCCAGCTGTTGCAGACAAACATTTGCCTCAAGAAGATGAGAGCTTGGGAAACCTACCCCTCACATTCACATCAGGGATTGTGCAGTCCTTGTGTAAAAGAGTGTAAACTAGCTTCTCTAGCACCATTGACCCCCTTCTGGACTATTGTGCAATGCAGACATAGCTCCATGTGTGGCCTCTGGCAAGTGAAGACAGTGCAATCCCATATCTTTAAAACTGGACATACAGTTCTCTCTCTTGCTCCCACTGCCTGTGCAGCAGCTGTTACTACTCTGGAGCTCAGAGTCCTGTAGCTCCTGCACCAGGGTCTAACATCTCAACAAAGGTTAACTCTATCCTGTGTGCTGCAAACACCATGGCAAACACACTTCAAGTGTTTCTGGTCCTTGAAGACCACCTCCTGTTTTGAATCCCAAGAATGGAACATCCTGCCAGGATGCTGTGGGGTTGGATGAGGGCAGAGTGGGCAGACTGGTGAGAGGCTGCCGAGCAAAGATAGTCAGCTCTCACAACCCTTTGGCACCACTCAAGAACCCCTCTCTGCTTTGCACTCAGGTCAAAATGCATGCTTCCCAGCTACAGGGGCACCAAAACTCTGTCATGCACCAGACCTGCACAGAGAATAGCAGCCACCACTGGACTCTTGGAAGCTTGGTCAGCACAGGGAACTGTGTCCTGGTGTGGGTCTGTTAGAGCCTCTGGTATGGGTGCCACCAGTACCAGCAGGCAGGCTGCAGCGGGCACATGCTGAAACAGGACATGGATGGTGAGAGGCAAGAAACCTCCATGGAAACAAAGCACTTTCCCTGGTGTGGGTCTAGGCATGTCAAATTCAGCAGCAACCCACTCTACCATCTGGGCAAGTGGAAAAAAAAAATAAAAAATCAGACAGCTGTGTTTCAAACAAATGCACAGGCTTCAGTGCTACACCAGTCTTGAAGGTATTTTGTTTGCACTGTCAAAGTATTTGACACATCTCAAGGACCTGGATTGTACGGAACAGATGTCACAGACAAATTATTGCAATCTGTCATTGTCCAGTATTATGCTCTGGAGAAATACAAAAAATAACATGGACAGTGAAGCCTTGTAATAGTATATACTGGTTAAAAACCATCCAAATTCAGTGACTGAAAAGATCAACCAATTTACTGGCTCAGTAACTGCTTAGCTCATATATTTAGATACTTTAAAGTTTCTCCTGGACTGAATTGACTTTTCAACTTCTATGTATCACAACAATTAATTTCAAATGTAAGAAAAATTTTATTGGTCCATTAATCTATAACAATAAATTCACTCAGTATACAAAAGGAAGTGTCCATAAAAACCATTAACATGCTTTATGAAGGCAAAGTTGTTAACTATTTTACAATGAAGATATTACAATTCTGAAATTTTTACCAATCCTTAAAAGTCAAACTGTTACAGTTGCTACAGATCACAACACTAGCAAAAATTAATTAAACTAGCAAACCTCCACTTCACTGAGCTACAGCTTAATAAAATAAAACCACACATACATGCCAAAAGGTTGTCTTAAGACACTAAGAATCTTGAAAAAGACTAATTAAAATCCCCTCACCATTAAGAAAATGTGTTCATATTTTGACTATTTTGCATCCAGTTTTTGAACATGGCATATATGAGGCTGAACACCATGTACTAGTGGTGAACAAAAAGCAAGACAGTGAACCCATAAATTCCTACTTAATCTTTTCTCAGCTTGTATGTTACAAGTGGAATGATTTTCTCTGGAAGTTAATTCTTCTAGCTTTCAGTGCGCACGGATGTCAAATGACACCTAAGCACCCAGACTTGAATCAGTAGAGGAAAACCAAAGCTATGGTATGATCAACAATTCAGTATTTCCCCATAGCGTTCCAAAATTCTTGGCTTTGCACTTTCTTCTTGGCTTCGCACTGAGGCTTCTTTGGCAAAAGCACGGCTGCAGTGCTGCACCTTGCAGCTCTGGTGAGCAAAAGCCCTGGAAGCTTTAAGCTGCTGGAGTGGTTTCAGGGTTGATGACTATGGCTCCAAACAAGCCTCTGCAAACGGCTGCACACTATGCACTGACAATTACTGGAGACTGGCAAACAGGGAGGGAAGTCAATGTGCCTTGTATCTGAAATAAATTCCAACTTTTAAAAAACAACATTAATGAACAGGTGTGAAATTAATCAAATCCAGGTTTGATAAAAAACTAAATCAAAACAGGATTTAAGATTTAAACCTACAGAGTTTCTCTGGGCACTAGGAAGCAGGCATCATGCCAGTCTCTCAAAGTTTCTACTTCAAACCCTGCACAGTGTGTCTGCATCCCCATTGTGGAGCACTTGGGCATTCTGCCATCAGGATGTTGAAAATGCAGAGACATACCAGTTCCCAAGCTACATATCTTGTTATGAGTACAAAAAGCCAAAGCTTTCGAAGCACTTGACCCCTGGCACTCCCTTGTACAGTCACACGAAACACTGAATTCTAACTACTGTTTATGAAACTGAAGACACAAGTAAAATGTCCTGGTGCTGATTATGTATTTCCCTCTGACAAGAACTTGTAGGAAACTTCGGAAAACAAAGAATTAGTTTACACAGAGGAAAACTGATCCATAAACTATGATCACTGACTTTCCTTCAATGCTGCAGGCTGTCCTGCTATGAAAAGGAAAGGATCGATAAGACTTGGCAGAGAGGTCTTTGCTAGTTTCTAACACCAAAGACATCCCATTGGACAGGCAGCAGGGTGTCTGGACGTGAAACAGGTTAGCAATGCCTCTAAAAAACAAATCCAAGGAGAAAAGGCAAATAAAAGAAGATACAGCCTGCAAGCAAAAGACATTGCTTGTAAAGCCCAGAAGGAAAATGAGAGCAAACTTTTAGCTGCAGATAATCTCAATTTGTCTAGCCACATAGGTACAGTCTTATGGTATTTTGCTTCATCAACTTACTTAGGAGAAAAGCCTAACAGTTTATAGTTTATAAAATATTTATAGCATGTTTTAAAAGCAGTTAATTATTTTGTTGCTGATCTGTTCAGAGATGCCCATGATACTGTGGGCTGCTACCCAAAGTACAAGCAGCACTATCTTGAGTATCCAAATTTTCCTGATGCATCAGTAAAAAACAGAGAAGCAGCTGTTTTGTAAGTGCAACGGTTACATCTTTAATAGCATAGTTCTAGCCCAGAAATGGCTGCAGCAGTGGCTGACAAAGCAGTTACACATGCACGCCTTATAATATACCAAAGCGCTTATAGATTTGTAAAAAGGTGCTAAACCACAAAATAAATAAATAAATAGACATGCAGTGTTCATGATTCTACAAGGGGGCCAACCCTCTCTCTGGACTATGCATACTGCAACACTGCATTACGCATTTCAGAGGAAAGCTACCCAACCCTGCCAGGATCTATCACATTAGCTGGGCATGTACAAGCTGTTTGAACCTCATAGAAGTGCCTGAAGCAGAAAGCTAAGAGTATCACAAACATATAATACCTTCAATGTGTAATTGCAGTGGAGTTCCTTACTCGGCATCCAGCTGCAAGGGCTGCCTGCACACTTTGAGGAACTAGGTGGCAAACAGCAAGCAAGCATAACCATCTGCTTTCCATACTTCCCTGATGTGGTTTTATTGTCTTGTTTTGTTAGACCTGCTACTTGGACTTAGAGACTTGTTCTCTGAGTCTGCCCCACTGATTTTACGCCAAAAATGAACCAGTCATGGTTGTGGCTCTTCATTGCCTTCATGAGAAAAACTAAAATTGTTCCAGTCTCAGATGATACTGCAGCAGTCAGGTCCCAAAAATCTTTAACATGGTAAATCTGAAAAAGTAGAAGAATGCCAGTGAAACCGTTTCACCTTCCTAGCAGGACAACTGCCAACACAGTCTGTTTCTCTGAGAGTCTATTAAACTATAGCAATAGTTCAATTTAACTAGAGGAAATGTAGCACAGGACATGTTCTCTAGTCTTCCTGTCTTCGCAAGTTTCCTCTCTTCACAGAGTCCAAAACCACTAGGAGCCAGAAATGCTGCACCAATTACGTCTGGACACAAATTCACCGAATAATTGTGGCACAAGGCAGGATAGACATGGTGCAGCTAACCACCTCAAGAAGAGCAGTCACCTGCACTTTCAGGTATGGGGAGAGAAAGTTAACTGTTTACAGTTTAAATATAAATGTAAGCAAAACCTACTTGTTTATTTACAAAAGCATCAGGCTACTTGTGAGTTCTCCCAGTTACTTTTCCACTGCACAGTAACACCTGAAGCAGTCTTATCCCCAAAGGTTTGTCAAGCACAGATTATTTGGTCTTCCACATGCACCATGGGTCTGACTGTGCCTTGTACACACTGGTGTAATGTACGAGGCAGCATCACCCAGTCACAGGTTCAGTCCAGTATCAGTGCCACGTGAATTACTAGCTACATACAGTAGTAGGTATGAAGGCACTTCTTGAAAAGGTTTTTTTAAAAATTTCATTTGCATGAACTGTTTGGAATATAGGGACTGGGCATTTGAATCCTTGACCCGAGCTGAGGATTTTATTAAGTAGTTGCACGTGGAAGTTCACAGTACAGATTTTACAGCAAACACTAAGGCTGTAACATTTGCCTGGCCAGCAGGAAGTCTTGCCTTGATGAGGAAGTAGAGGCTTTGCACACCCAGGTGCACTAGTTACCAATTACTTAGAAAGGCCTGGAACTCCATCATTGGATCTGGGGCAACAACATGGACACACAGGCCCTCAAAATTATTTTTGGGGTTTTTTTCTCTCAATATTCGCTCAGTAGCAGACAAAACTGTGTAATCAGACACTGCCCCATTCTTACCCTACGTATACCTGCAGATCTAGATGCTTAAGATCAATAGTTGGTAGACGGTAAGGAGGAAGGAGAAGCTCGGTGAGGTGAGTGCCGTGTAAGACTCATGCCTCACTGCAGACTTTCTGTTTACAGCCTTGTTTCCTCTGTGCAAAACCTATTTCCTTAAAGACAAACTATAGAAAAAAGAGCACAAGGAGGACCAGAAAGTCCTTTTGTAGGTACTACATAAAATATGAATTTTCATAAATAATTAAGAACATCCATTGGCCAAGATATGTATTAAAATCATCTATATTTCTGACTGGGATGCCTGCTATCAGAACCAGAGAACACTTACCATTCTGTGCCTTATAACTTGACATAGTGCATGCCTTCTTCTCTAAAGCTCCTTGCCCTGATTGTTCTATTACAAAAAACATGGCTAATTTAAAAAAAAAAGGTCAGTTTCTCGTAGTACAACAGATATTGCACTAGAAGGCAAATCCTGCAAGCCTTTGGGGACCAGCCAAGGCAGGAGGAAGAGGAGCCTGGACTATCTCAGTTGCAGCACACAACTCTAGCACTGGATCAAGATTGTTTATCAGAATAGCTGCTATGAGGTAGGTGGGACAACTGTTAGTTGTCATTGCACAGCCCATAAGCTCTTATCTTAGAGATGAGACAGATAAATGCTTCTAGATTGAAAATGCATTAACAAAGGCCTTTTTCTATTGCAGAATGATCTCCATAGCAAGACTCCAAATGCAGATAGAGATATACTGACAGGTCTCCATGCTAGCAGAACTCTTGACAAGATCAGAATCTCCCAGTAGAAGCAAAGGGAAAGGGAAAAACCTGCCTCCCTCTCCAGAGCTATTTGTTGCTTTTCTGACTAATGTCAAAGCCAAGATTTAACTGCTTTTTTTTAACTATTGGTACAAACAAGGAGAAGAGCACCGAGACAGTCACTGCTGGACAAACTCCTTCCCTTAGATCTCATGATAACTGTATTTTGAGACTCTAATCACAGGGCTAGGTGGTATAAGTATACAGGACTGCAGATATGTAGATTTTGTTTCAGGTAACAGTGCACAGGGTGGGGAAGATCACACCCCTAGAAAGCTCCAAACAGGACAGAAGACCTGGTACACCATAGCAACAAGGCAGCTAAAAATGGTAACGAAAACAAGGGCAGAACTGAGATGCACTATATTAAGATTACTCACCAGGTGTACATTAGCCATCAGTTATTGCAACAGAACAACTAAGGCATGCAAATCTTTTTGCCACCTCATAGGCCCCTATGCTGTGCTTTTCTTTGTTTTGCAGAAAGCATTGGGTGAAGATTTAAGGCTCAATTATATTTAAAAAACAAAAAAGAGAAACTGCTAAATTGGTTAATTTTGTTTTTATCCTGCATACTTCACACTGTATGGGGGTGTGTGTGTATATATATATATATATATATATGCAGAGGGAGAGAAGACAAAATCTCTGGGATGAGCATAACTCATACATTCATCCAACCGGAATGTAGATAACTATGAGAGTTCAACCTTATTCAGCATTTAGGGCATTTGAGCTGTTGTTCTACCACCAAATCATCTACTTAGAGCAAAAAAAGGGTGACAAGGTAGTGTTTAATATTGTCAAGTCATTTGTACTAAGGCAGTTCCTTGTTATATTTCTGTCTCCTTGTTTTAATGACTGCTTACTCTGATTCCACTGCTTGGAATAGGAGTTCTACAAAGGAATTTTTGTCTTGTTAAAACATTGGTTGGCTAACTCCCATCCCAACAGCAAAATTAATATCAACAGAGGAGTATAAAAATATAGCAGTTAGAAAAAATACTTTCCAACCAACACACAAGGAGAAAAGGAAGATGACACACTATAGTCCTTTTCCAACCATAAATGCATTTAAAATATTATAAAATTAGTCATGGAAACAGAACTGAAAATCCTGGGAGATCTTTAGACACAAGCTGAAACAGCAGGGTAGAAATGTAAGCAAGCACCCTACTTTTAAATTTAACAGGAACTGACAGTGCTCCTGTAATTAGCATTTTCTCAACAGCAAACACTGTGAATAAAGAATGTACCGTATCTTAAATCCCCATGCAGTACACTCAACTTTTAAATGATCTGGCAAAGCAAATTCCGGGGAAAATGAGAATTTGTGTGTAGGACTCCCCTTCAGTTAATAACTGGACAAGATATAAATTGCATATAATACCCAGGTGCCTTTTAAAGTTATAATAGAATAAATACTATAATTGGTAGATTCCTTTCTCAATCTAGGTGTACAATAACTTAATATATTTAATATGTTGATAAAAAATTTTTAGTAGATGCTTTGGCAGTCAAATTCTTATATATTCTCTTACTTCTACTGAAGTATTTAGATATGTTTTTGGAAAAAAAAATCTGCATACTACTTACAAGAATTATACGCTGTACAAAACAGCATTCCAAATCATCACTGCAAACTGTAAAAGATGTAGTTAATGAAAAAGTATAAAAAGGAATGTATATTTGCTAGAAGATACCCAACATTTACAGGAAGAAAGAAGATACATCTGCACCATGATTTTCGCTTTTCTTGTCAATGAAGCCAGAGAAAGATTGTCAGTTATTTGAAAAGCACTTCACTTATTCCAGTTCATGCAAGAATTGTGTTTCCTACATACCACACGAGCATTATAAAGTTCTGGAACAGATTTGTTCTCTTGGGCAATGCTTGTTCATGATAATAAAAAAGGTAAAAAATGTCTTCAATCATTCATTTAGTCTGACTGAAAAGATACTAGCTGGTACGTTATGATAAATGGGATACGTGTTTCCTCATTCCAAAAAAAACCAAAAATAAAAACAAACCCACCAAAAAACCCAAAGAAGCACACAAAAAAAAAACCAAAACCAAAACCAGAGGAAAACTTAGAATGATCTTTTGACTGTTCACACTGAGAACTCTCTGGTTGGGCAACAGAGTGGAGCAATAAGAGTCCATAAGTACAGACAGACACAAACCCAACAGGAGACCATCTTAATCCAGAAGATGGACCAGGTTCCACTGAAGAATTTTTCAATCTGAGCACTTTCATAACTGTTAAAGAGAAATAAAAAAGCAATAAACACACTATTCATATCTCAGACTGCAGAATCCACTACTTTTTGAAGTGGGTCAGAGACATTAACGAGGTTAACTCATACAGGAAGCAAGGGAGAGTGCCCTTTATAGAACAAGATCTGGCTAAAGAATGCCCAGGAAAGACTTGTGATGTCTCTTCAAGCTTCTAACATAAGCAGAGAAGACACCCTAATAGCAGAACCTCCTGTTCACATATCTTCTCTCAACGCAGAGAGACATTAATTACTCAACTTCAAAGAAATACACTTACTGGAACCAATGAGTTACTGTCATCATCACGTAGAGTGAAGCCAGGAAGAAAACAAAGTGGAAGTAGGCATAACTGTACACTGTGCCTTTCTTCTCATCATAAACCACAGTTTGGCCTCCTCTTTTTTCAATATGATCTTCAGCATCAGCTGTAAGAGACAAGAAACAAGAAAGTTTTTGCAAATGTAATGAGTACTGAAAACAGCAGCTGTTCACAAAGAACACCACAAATCATCTACAGTGTGATTTAGGAAAGCGTAACTGATACTGAGCCTACACTTGAACATTTCCTTGCCCTCAGGTATGGGCCTAAACCCACAGTAAAAAACTGGACCAATACTGAAATCCTGCCTTGTCACAGCTTCCTGGCCTATTGAGTAGTTTTTGAGCATTGGGACCATTTAAATTGCTCTACCTGTATGATATTTTTCTGGCAAGTCCATGCTGATAACTTTGATTGTACCAGGTCTGCAAAAAGGACACTCCCTTCTTATCTCACTACCGAACTGCAGTCCCCCCAGAGCTGCTGAGCCAAAAATCCAGCAACCAGTCACACCCACAGGCATGCAAAGAACAGAGATTACTCTTCGTATATTGCAGTTTAAAGAATTAATAACTAGCCTAGTGTTTTTAAAATGGTGTTGTGACATCTCTAGCTTCCCTCTGTAGCCTAACTTTGAGCAACTCATCTGCTTCAGTTTGATATGCTACAAAATATGAGCAGCTCTCCATCCACAGCTGCGTCCTTATTTTCTTAGCTTTGGCCTAAAAGCCACAAATAAGGTAAATTTTGCAGTGAAAACATAATTACCATCTCCATCAGGTACACAGCAAAAGCAGCATCGAGCTACCTGTGGAACAGACAACAGGAAGAAGGTAAGAATCTGTGCTACAGCAAAGCAGAACAGTTGGGGAAGGAAGGTCTGTTGTGTCTACGCTGCAGACACTAATTTAGAGAAGTCTGGTTTGTATTTCCAACCAGCACAAAACTCAAATTAGAATTTGCCCAGTAGTTCATAACAACAGTTTCTAAGCTTCAGAAAAACCTACTCAGTAAATTTGAAGAAATGAGACATCTAAGAATTACTCTATATTTTCTACATAACTTTGGGTCCAAAAAAGGAGCAAATAATTACGACAAAATGGTAGAAAAGCTATGGTAAAGTACATTCATATTTAGAGACTTACCTCTTCAGATCTGCATACAAGTTCCTTTTAGGAAATTTCTTTACTAAGATGAAAGTATAAGGAACTTTTAAAACTCTGATGCTGTCAGAGACTGAAACGATTAATGATTTATGCATTCTAGGATCACCAGGGGACTTCTGCAGGCTGGGAAGAGGTGGCTGTTGGCCCATCAAAGCCCATCCCCCCACCAATCCTGAAAGGTAGGAAAAACCCTTTTATGTGCCCCTCACAGGAACTCTGCGCAGGCCCAGGAGACATTGGAGGCTCGTGGCATGGCCCGTGATGCTGTCCATGGATATAATAACTCATAACTTCGTGGAGAGTGTGGGCTTCCCTCCCCCACCCCCAGTGGATCAAGGCCACCACTTCAACTGACAGACATGGAAGCTGCAACCACCAAGTTTCATCGCTGGACCTCGTGGGCAGTGATTATACACATTTTTGCACTCTCATCTTTTCTTTCCTTTCCTCTCCCTTACCCTTATCCTGTCTTTCCCTTTCTCTCCCTTATGCATTTCCCCTAAAGGTTATCTTTATACCATATTGCTATAGATGATATAGATGATAACACCCAAAATAGCAACATACCTGTTTACCTTTGAAACAAAATTGTTCTAAAATAAACCCTACACATATATGTTTTCAAACACCAATTATTCAGTGCCATTTCACTCTAATCCACCCCAAGGGACTTATTAATAAGAACCTAGGTTACTCCACTCCCCCCCTTTCTGGGGCGGGTTGCAACAGATGCACGGGTTAGAAATCACAACTGCAGAAGCATAAGTCAGAAATGTAATTATCTTTGCAAGATTCTGCTGAAATGGAGCCAGAATGAGCACAAGCAGAATGAATCAAAGAAGGAAGTTGATTTTTTTGCTTTATTTAAATGAAGATTTCCTTTTTTTTTTTTTTGTTTAACTGATGGAAAAAGGAAAGCTGAAATCAACACTTTCTGGTAATATAAATGGAGAAAAGGTGTTGACCATTTAAAAAATATATAGTATTTTCTGCACCAGACCACAGTACAAGCCAGCATTATCTGTAGTGCATCACCAGTGTTATTTATTCTGATAAAATCCTTCTCTGGGATTTATTTTGCTTGTGGTCTGATTAAGACAATGAACCCTATTAGGAAAATTCACTTCTCTAACTATTATACCAGTCAGTCTTTATAGTAAGAAAGTCTATTAACTTTGTTTACTTAATTAGTTCACACTATACAGTGCAATGCAGTGAGGTACTGGAATTTTACTGGACACTTTGGTTTTGTTCATGCTTAAGTAAAACAAACCAAAGAACAGTCCAGCCTCAGAAATAAGGACTTTGCTTCTTGGAAGCTCACAGCTGTCTCTGAAGGATAAAAGATACCCCTGAACAGCAAAGATAAGGCCACAATTCTAGTCCCTCTAAAACATCTTTGAAACCATACCAGTATCATAGATAAGTAACTATCTCAAGGCTGACTTCAAGGACGTCTGGATCAACAGACAAGAGGCAAGAATGCTGCAGAAATACAGTTGCTTTGCAGAGTTTTACTATAATTAGATAATTATATTAGATGGTGTGTGTGCTAGTGATTAGTCAAATCACGCTGTACCTGAATGCTTGAAGGGTGTAAGAACCCTGTGTAAAACCACATTTGAGGTGCTCCAAGTTGGCTGGGGCACCTCACATGCATGAATAAATATCTACCCTTGCTATTCTAAAGTTTGTGTTCTAATTTCTCTCATTGGTCAAATGGCCAGTTGCATGCTTTCCCAGAAAACAGATGGCAGGTCTTTAAGGTAAATTGTCCAGCAGAAACATCAAGTGGCAGTTTTTACCTTGCATATCCCTGATTACCTGCATTCACTGGGTTCATAACTCAGGAGAAGCCAAAAAGCTCATTCTTTTTCAAGAGACTGTCTGAGAGTTTAAGCAAACCCCTCATTCTATATCTTTTTCTACTCTGTGCCAAGCCTCACCTACACTGCCAGGTTGAGCTACCCTGGGACTGCACTCACGTTCTGCAGCAAGGGTTGGGTTCCCTCAAACATTTTAATCAACTGCAATTAAGTCTTGGCACAGATAGAGTGATGAAATCAGCAACACTGGCACACACCCCTCAGCCCCTTGTACACGCTCAGCTGCCTCCAGCACAGACACTGACAGACTCTCTCTACAGCAGCAACAACTGCAGAGCTGCATTCACTCCAGGCTGAGAGACAAAGGCCTTTTGCCACAGGGAAGGCAATCAGAGTGCAATTAGTTACTCTTCATCTGTCATTTATTTATATTTACATTCAGTGGCTCTTGTCCGGCTCTTTAATATGCAACAGTCTGGAACTAATCCTGTGGGCAAGTACTATGGCAGACAGATGGACCTTCCCAATGAGGGGCCACATCCCACATCTACGCTACGCCAGAGGCCCCCAGCCTTCCCACTGCTCCTTCCACAGGGCACAGACCCACACCCTCTGGACAAGACCTCTTACGGTGTTAAGGTGGGCAAAGAAGGTGCATGGGTGTAAAGGGCATCTGTTTTCTCTCCGGTGCTCCCTGTCCCATCCCTCAGCATAGGGCAGCGTGGCACAAGTCCTGTCTGGACTTGTTTGAGACAGACTGAGCCAGGTCTCGGTGGTCAGTGCCCAGCCAGTTGGTAGGCTGCCCTCTTGCAAGGGCTGGGTGTGGTACCAGCAACCTGTCCAGCTGCAGCATCCTGCCAAAGTGAGCTCCCCTGGCACCGTGTAACACTCCCACAGTGAAATGTGTTTTGCTTCCCTATGCCCAGCTACTGCAAACACCAGGTGCCTCAGCAGATACTTCCACATTTTTGAATTCTCACAAACACTTCCATTAAAGATTTGAAAAACAGAAGTTAAAACTGCAGAATGAAAGTAACACCAATGCAGAGAGAGCTAGGAGGAGAGATTCATCTTCCAAACACACACATACATTTGAAGAGCAACACTTCCAAGCCTAAGTAAGGGGTGACTGTTACTCAGCAAAACCCCACTCATTTTCCAGTGTTTTCTGGGTGTTCTCAGGATAAGGAGGCCAAACAAACAGGCAGGTGGAATGAAAAGACATGTACAGCTGAAACAGGAATGAGAAATGTCACCAGAGATGAAGTTATAGGCAAAAAGAAAGGAAGTACTTATGTGAGGAAATAAAAATGAGATAAGAAGTTGGGATCATAATCAGTTGGTATGAGAACAAAGGCAACCAGGACTGAAAACGCTCAAGAATGCCTCCACTTCTTTTACTGATAGCTTTCCAGCACACTCATCCTTTAAATGAGAGGGCATGAGCTCATGGGAAGCACAAGATTCACAGGAAGTCTGCAGGATGTTGAATAAACTTCAAAAGCAGCAAATTATTTCATTATATAAAGGCACCTCCACCAAACCAGCAAGAGCTACAGAAGGGCCAATGTGCAGAGGCATGTAACACAAACAAGCTTCTGTTTACACCTAATTACAGATTACTGGCCATGCAAACAACGAGAAAAGCAGAGGAGAAAGTCTGCACAGAAGTCCTGTGGGAAGTAGTAAGAACTCACTTCAGTTTCAGCTGTTGCATATATTCCTCTCAGTGCCTCTGAACTTGATCGTGTGGTTGAGGTCAAACTAGGAGGAAAAGAAGTTAGTGCCAATCTCCTGGGTGTAACTCTAACCCCAACAGGGTTACTTTTCAACATCACAGCAAACATAAATAGTCTATTCCAATGTCTAAGCTAAGCATTTGCCTGGATTCTATCACAAAGCACTAAGTACATAACAAGTTTGTTCTGCACTAGCACAAACCAGCCTGGCAGATGGCCACTGGCCAACTTATTCTGTATCATGAGTTTAAAATTAGATCACTCCTGAAAGGCGGTGAATTCACCACCAGACAGCACCAAACATCTTAGCACTCCAATTTGCAAGTCAGAAGAGATCTCCTCTGCTGTGCACAACCAATGCTCAGTTCACAGCCATCACTTTGGCTCAGCATTTCTGTAAAGGCTTTGCCAGCGAACTCAAGGTCTCTGGCAGCAGTCAGTTTTCAAAACTAAATCACTAGTAACTGTTGTCAGTGTACCAGTTCCTAGAAATCACTTTCTTGCATGGCTGTAGTTGTCTGGGGGGAATCCTTTCTTGTTTCTTTTGATAGGAAACATTTCTTGCAGTCTTACCCTTTTAGGATGTGTAATGCTTTACTGTACATGCTGAGCCTTGGTAAGCAATGCTTCAAAAACACTCCCCTTGAAGGCCTTCTTATTTCCCCAGCTGCATGGTACACTTCAGAGGCAGGCTACATGAATATTGTCTGCATTCTTGAAACATCTCCCTGAGGCACTGGAAATGATCTTCTGCCATGAACTAGATCCATGGTACATGATATCCATTTATTTTATATCAGAGTTAAACAGAAGACATATGCACATTTGATAACAGAAGAGTAAGTCTCTTGTTTTCACTTCAAAATTACGAAGGAATTTCAGTATGTGAACTCTGAAGTGGACTGATTCAGAAGCAGAATTTGTTCAAAAACCTGCAGCAGACAGCCCCTGTCTCCTGGCAAGTTGCACAGCCAAAACACAAGATATATCACCTTTCAGTCATCAGCAACTTCCCATCCCAGAGTATGACTTAATTTACTGATGTGAGCTGCAGTAATACAAGGTTATCATCAAAGACACATGGGCACAAAGAGGGGTTTTCTTAGAGCAGATCTCTGGCAAATCTTGATGGCAACACTGTGCTCATCACTTATCCAAGGAAGCCCTAAACCCTCCCAAACAGTTTGTTTGTTTTAAAAACCCCCAACAACCGTTCATAGTCTCTGCAAGGAGGCTACAAAAATTTCAGGTAGATTTTTTAGGTCGACATAACTGCAAAGAGCTTCTCTTATGGAAGCGTAAAGCGAGGATCAAAGAACCCGGGGATGAAGGACAGGTGAAAATTTTTTCCCTCCATTTCTAGATGTAAATTGCTCTATTTGATTTTTAATGAGATATATTTGTTTCAAAAGTTGTATTACCTTGTAGAACACTTTTGGCTAAAACATCTGCAATTCTGAAACTGAAGAGAATATTAACTTTCCAGCTCAGCTCTATGCTATACCTCTCTGTGATTTTGCATGAGCTCTGCTATAAGCCTTCCCTGTTTCGACCACAACATTGTATTTACAGCGAGGTAACTACAAACCCTCAGACTTACCAAGAATATAAAATGCAGCCAAACAAAATTGTAGTACCCAAGCCAGTAACCAGGTTTTCATCTCTATGCAGGCCTTGACTGAATTCAGGTACACAGATTGTGATATTCCGATGGTTTTCATCCAGGACTTCACAAAACAGATCAAACAGAAAGAATAGTTTGCAAAGATCATTTCACTGCATTTCAAAGTAATCTTCAGACCAGCAGTTTTTAATGAAATATTTTTATTATTTCAGATACAGAGTAGGTACATTTCAGTTGTTTCTATCTATCTTTTAAAAAAGCTCATACAGGAAAAAAATCTGTAAAGCTGATCTGGCAGACTCTGTGTTTCAGACAAAACAAAAATGCAACTTACTAGGGTACTGAAATTTCCTATTTGACCATAGCAGACTAAAAAGGAGAAAACACATTTTATGAAGTAAGAAATTAGAAATTGGAAGTCTGCCAACACTCCACAGCCATATAAGACCAAGATAGTACAGACCTGAGACCAGAAATTTTTTTGACAGAAAGGGTGCCTTGAGGACAACTATGAAATTCACACACAGTGAAAAAAGGTGGTCAGTAGTAGCCCTGTTCTCAGAGGGATATACAGAAGACCAAGGGAAAAAAGGTGCACCGGTTCAGGCAATATCTTTTCTTGGCATCTAATCAAATCGTACTTCTAGATCCCTGAAATGAAACCACTTCAGTCCTCGATGTTCCAAGTTGCATCTGGCATTTTGATATCTTCCTGGAATCAAGGAAAGGCAGAGAGTAGCCTGCAGCATTATCCCAAAGCAAGAGATTACAGCTGCACCTTATCTCAAATCAAGAGGTTTTTGAGTCAGTGCTGCTTAAGGCATCTCCTTTTACTTTCCAACAGCCACAATGCACTCCCACCAAGACAGTACAACTGTTGGTAGGGGTAGAGGGAAAAATGCAGCAAGGGCTACATCCAGGTTAAAAATAAACTCAGTCAGTTCCCTGACCCAGCAGGGGAGGATTTTGCATGGCCCTGCAGTGCTGGACAAACAGCTTTATCAGGACACAGAGGGGACAGTGTGGAGTTGAGAGCAAAAGAAGAGGATAACCAGCCTGTATGAAATACCTTGGCCAGAGATGTGCAGATTCCCCCACCTATATCCATCAGGGACACATCTGCAGCAAGGCAGGCCCACTGTTTAGCAGGCATTTTAGTGATGTCTGGCACCAAAAAGCTAAGGTACATTATAATAAGCACAGATTCAAGAGACATAACATTTTGTTTGACCATTCTTTCTAAAGACATTTGCACCTCTTTTGGGTGTTGCAAATACTTGCAGCCTGTATTTTCTTCAGGACTTGTATGCGAGGTGTCCAGTTTGAAAGACTGACAGTTTGGAAATCCCTTTCTTCACAAATGAGGGTAATGCTTTAACATTAGGTAAGTTCATGGCAAACCTGAGTGACAGGGCATGGGACACCACAGAAAGTGCCAGCATCCCATACATTCTCTAGTACATGCCACTGTAAAAGCTGACAGGCCAGTATGAGAG
This sequence comes from Corapipo altera, assembly GCF_003945725.1. Classification (NCBI taxonomy): domain Eukaryota; kingdom Metazoa; phylum Chordata; class Aves; order Passeriformes; family Pipridae; genus Corapipo; species Corapipo altera. The sequence goes on along the minus strand of NW_020884875.1, from coordinate 10,421,164 downwards.
TCCTTATCACACAATCAAGGGAGGACGGAGCACCTCTGAGAGCAGATGACAACCATGAAAATTCTCAGTCATGGGAAGACAAGGAGGAGCTTCTGATTCAAGGAGGTCTAAGAGAGTGTGCATGATGCATAGTCTTTGCATACAAATATTGCACACAAATGCAATAACCACACTTGCAATACATATGAGAAGAATCAGAGGATTCATTTAACTGCTTAAGTCTTTGTCAGAAGCATGAAACAACCCGAGGCCAATGATTTCTTTCCATACATACTTTCTTCCCCTTCTTTTTCTTTTTACACTGTGTCAAGACTTAGGAGTAATTCAAACACCTTCTAAATTCAACTTTATATTCATTCAAAGTACTGCTTTAGCTCTATAAGTAAATCTTACACCTAAATATTGTCTGGTTTTCCTTTTTAACTCTAGAATACTTTTGTGTGTGTCTGTACCTATACAAGTGTGACAGAGATTTTTTTTTCCCATCTCTCCCCTTTCTTCTTGGGAAGTGTCTGTGTAAACTTTTGCTTCCTGCCAGTTGACTTATTTTCCTCTAGTTATTGTTGTTTCAACTATTCAACACTTACAGTTGAGCAGTAATAAAGAAGGGTGTTTTCGTACTAATTCAAGCCAGAAAAGCCATCTTTAAGTGAAAAGAATGCTTCTAGTCCAAATATGTGAATCTGATAGTTATCTGGGTAAAGGAAAGTTTAAGTTGTGCTTGTGAAGTCTTGTTGTAGTTTCACAGTGTAAAGACCTTCAAACTCTAGGGAGTTCCATACTCCTGACTTGGAATGCCAACAGCTAGAAGGCAAGTAGAGTTCAGGAAATCTGCTGAAGAACAGCATCATCTCTACTGCAATGTAACTCCAAGTCCTTTCTTTGAATGTTTTCTCTCAAAACAAAATATGAGTGGTACTCAAGTTTTTTCTCCATTAGGAATCCAGTGCTAAGGTGATCTAGCACACTTTAGCACACTTTTTCCAGAAGAAAAAAAAGTCATTTTAGTATATCCACTCTGATGGCCTGCATCTGCTAATTGGACCTAGTAAACTTCTGGATGGAGCTGATCACCCAGCTTCTTCCAGAGGCATCCAAGAGCCATTTGTCCCAACTCTTTTCCCATCATGTGATCAAACGCATTACATGTTGAGTCATATCCTATTGTATGAGAACATGCACTTGACATAGGAGGAATAGACTACATGACTTTGGGAAATTTTTCCATGGGAACCAGACTGAAATTGCTCTGATGCAACAGATGCAACTCATGCAAGGTAAGTTAAGCTCCCCTACACCAAACCATTTAAGGCACATGGAGAGTGCCAATTGCACAGTATCTCTGCTGCACAGATACATTTGTAGTATTTGCAATTTCTTCTGTGAAGGCCAGAACAGACCAACACTTCTATATCCCAGCACTCCTATATCCCCAAATTTTTTATTTCAGGTTTGCTAAATTCCTGGTTTTAGTACATGGCATGTCTAAAGGAACTAACGTAAAGTATCAGATAACTTACTAGTTTCTGGTGGCTTGCTGGATAGTGCTGAGAAAGTGAGGTACATGACGTAGCAGCTGATAACTCCTGACTGCAGTAAACCAGAGTGGGGCTGACCTTCACAAGAAAGACGAAAATAAGTTATTTGTGTAGACAGTTTGACAGAGTGAAAAAGAAATTAGTATCCTTCAAAGAACAGCATGTCAGTATCTTTTATTTTTACTTAGAGCAGAAAACAAGGGTTTGAAGCAGTTTCGATACAGTTCCACTGGCCTGCCAAGAGAAAAAAGCCAGCTCTGCTGGCTTTTTTAGAAAGGCATTAGAGATTCCCATGTAAGTAAAAAATCACCCCTCTGTTTTTGCCAAAAGCACCAGCTTTTCAAAAGCTATTGACCAGCTGCCACAATAATTTTATTTGCCTGTAAAATCTGTGTTAGAGTCACTCTACCATTTTCAGGTCCAATGTATGCAAGATACTAACAGCACACATAAAATACACTAAAGTATGAAATATTGCTGTCAGCTCCTCCAGGCCCAAACTTTACAAACTACAAAAGTAGTCAAAAGTAAACAGTAAAACAGTGCTGAATGAGTTTGACAGCTTTAACTGCTACCACTGCAAGATTAAGGTAAGTTTCACAACACAGTACCAGCCATCAGAGCACGAGCCTTCTTTATGGTATGACTACCTGATGGCATACCCCAAATGTCTCACATCTCTATAGTTTTAGCAGTATAGCTGACGACCAGCAACAGCACTTCATAATGTAGATAAAAAGTCAAGAGCAGCACCAGTTCTGAACTATCATTAGACTTCCTCCCCAGGCATGGCTCATGCCTCCAGGCACACAGCTGAAACAATACCAGACATCCAGGAGGAGAAGACATCAGTGGACTCACGATTCTGGACACAGGGCGATATGGCCACCAGTGACACAAAGAGGCACAGGCCCCCATTAACTCCAATCAGGACCTTGTTGTACATGCAGCCCTCTGAGCGAGTGTAGAAGAGAGCCATGAGGACCAGGGCTGCCACAGCAATGGAGTACAAGATGAGAGTGACCAAGGCAAGCAAACCACTCCACACTTGCTTGTGGTTTGCACCTGCAGTCCTGGGGAGAGAGAAACAACCACCTTATCTTTGTCTTCCCTTCCCCAAAACATAAAATTCTAATAGCTGAAGAGTTCACATCCTCAAACACGAAAGACAGTGTTTATTTTCCTGAAGCATGTGTGCTCACTACACCAACACAGACTCTTGCCAGGTTCCTCCCATGAAACAAAGGGAAATGTTCCTTAGCATGTGTTTATATTCTGTAGAATCATGCTCAGCCCTTTCTGTAATTATAGCCCAGCACTGACAATTGTAACTCCCAGCCTCTGTGATCAGCCCATCAGCACATCTCAGCTCAGTACTTCAGGGATTTCCTCAGTGGCAACTTGGAATGTCCCAGGCTCAGCTAGCCAGCGGTGGTCTCCACACAAAGAAAGCAGAGCCATACTGCCCCTCTTCTGCACTTGAGTTACTTTGGTAGTTTTAGCACCCTTTCACTCAAAATCCCTCATCTCCATTTGGGTCTATCCCACCAGTCTCCCTTAGCTAAAGCGTAGTCCATCTTGTTTTCCTCTCTTTACCTTCCAAACACTTCTTGCAAAGATCACCAGGGTTTAAGAGTAGCAACTAGAAGAGTTGTTTTGATACGATGGGATTTTTGATGTGTGGAAAATCTTTTTAGATTTGTTGTTTTATTGGTTTTTTTCGTGGTGTTTTTTTGAAACATGACTTATTTTAAAAGAATATCTAATGTAGGGAGAGCTAAAGTTAAATGCTTCTGCTAGAAATCTTTCATCCACAAAAAAACAGCTACAGTTATTAGCACTAAAAATATCTGTGGCATAAGGAGCTCTCACCTCTACCTCCCCAAAACCAGGAATCTAACAAAGCCTAAAAATTTGGTAAAACTCTTTCTTTGCAGATGGTATCCTAACTAGAACAAGAGAGGACTGCAAAAGTTTGTAGAGGAAGAAATGCGAGACAGAAAGGCGGAGGCAGGAGCTCCTGCAGTTATGTGGGAGGACAATTTAAATATGTTAAATTGATGAGAGGCTAAGGGCTTGGACGGTTATAGTAAACATACTTAAGTCAGTGCCCAAATGGGGTATATGTGAGTTGGTAATGGAATTTTGCATATCTAGATGATAGGAAAGAAGTTGAAGAGAAAGTAGCAGTTCTCATGCTGAGAAAAAAAAAATTGATGTGCATTAAGCTGACGCAAAAAAAGTAGGATTTATCAGCTTACATCATTGCACACAGTTTCACTATTACATTTTGCAAATCCAGTTTTACTCTCTTGCACCACTCCACTTCTTAGCAGGTGTATTTTCATAGAAAATATAAACCAACTTTCTCTCTTCAACTGAGAAGTTTTGCATCCCAACACACTTACTGGAAGCCAAGCAATTGAGGTAAAGAATAAATCAGCAGAGTAGAAGTGAACAACAAGGAAACATTTCCACTGGGAGAGGAGGAAGTAGATGAATATTGACATGAAAGTGTCTTCTTCCAAACGTTACATTCATGATACTTTTATACTCTTTGTTATGAGAAAAGTATTGGTCAGGAGTGCACCAGAATTTTAAGCAAATAACTACTTGCCCAACACATACCAATTTTTATTCCATTTGTGTGCGAACTCAACCAGCAGGATGAGCTGAATGACAATGAAAAGGCACCCTCCTGTAGCTCCTACGTAGCGCCAGGCTGCAAGGCAGAAAGGCAGAAAATAGGTCAAACTGCAGCTGCCTTTCCCTTGAGATAAAATGGAATTATTTTCAATGTAAGGAAGCTGTTAATGCGGTTTGAATATTTGAAGCCCACAGACATAGCAAGAGATGAGAGATTTCTGATGAAAGGCCAGCTCAGTTGACTCAAGATTAGCTCCCTGATGAATTCAGCTTGCAACCTGCTACACTTTCAACACAATCACATTAGGACATCTATTGAGTTTCCCTAACCTAGAGAATTTTTGTGGAGACTATGAGTTACTATATTCAGACAGAAAATACTGAGACCTTTATTTGTGACTGGCCGGAGGGAGGTTGGTGTGAAGGCATTGCACAGGAATTTAAACCCTGAAATTGCAAGGTACTGAAACCCAGCAGTAAAAAGGGAAATTTCTTCCAATACAGATTATAGCATCACAGAAAAACAAAGGTGGGGTTTATGTATTTACAAATGCTTTTCCAAGCCACTCCCAAAGAACACTTTGTATTCACTGACTAATTTTAAGACAGGTTGTTTGACTACTTAACTGTTGATCTGCATAGACTGTATTTGTGTAGCTGTTTGGGTACTTTGAACAACAGATCTCTTATGAGCAACATCAGAAGCCTCTGAGGAAATACAGATACCTATTTTAATGTTTAGCTGTATACAGAGCTTGTACTGCTGTGCAGTGCATAGCCTACAAATTACTCCAGGTGTGCAGTTGATTTCAGCGAAGAAGGAAATGCATCAGCAAAATTCAGCCACATCCTTCTATCGTGTTTTCTTTTTGAAAAAAGCTTGTATCAGTGAAGTGAAGATGAGAACGGTCAGGGCATGTTTCCATTAGCAATTCACACAGAGATTATTTTTTCTTCCTGTACCATAAACTTATTGAAAGCAAGTGAGCACACTGTTCTTGGAACATACAATATAAAAAAAATTGAATAAGATAGCGTGTAAAAAAGTACATAGAAAATAGACAGAGAACAAAGTGGCACGTGTGTTTGGAAGAAGTGGAGTAGGAAAAAGCAGTGTGGAATTAACACTACAGCCCATACAAATCTAGTGCTTGCATGTAATATTCCTCCTCCATGATCAACAAACTGGTGAGCATGGGTAGCACAACAAGAGACGTTTTGCTTTTTTAAGAAAAAATAAGCAGTAAGGAAGAATGCCCCCCAAACAAACAAAACCAAACAAACAAAACCCTAAACCAAACCAAACAACAGTGAAAGTTTCTTGATAGGAGGGAAAAAAAAAAGAGAAGACAACAACATACAATTTCCAACTCATCCGTAAATCTCAAATTCAGAGACTAACTAGAGAACAGTTTAGCAGGAAGCGCAGAATATGACTTTAGAGTGAAATGTCAAGACATAGGACAGGGAATAAATCTTGTTATGCTGTATCTTCACACTAGGTTAGACTGCTGTTGAGAATCAGCACAAAAAGTTCTGTTTCTCCTTTTCTGTAAACACATCAGTTCTTGAAGACTTCTCACCATGAAATGGGTCACTTGCAAGGATGACAGGCAGTCTTGCTTGCTCATGAGTACAAAGCATTGTACTGCTACATCTTTCTAATCCAAACAGTGTCCTTAGGTACTAACAACAAGCACATATAGTCATTCCATAAATTCACAGAGGAGAGGAATAGGGGCATCACTTCCGGGGCATCAAACTGAGCCATGACCAAACAAACAGTAAGAGGAAGAAGCTGAATTATACCTGTCAGTGATTCACTTGCAGTGCTTTTTACCTTTAGTTTCCCAGAGTACTGTGCTCATAGTATGTCTGCTCACTCTATTCTCTTCCTCCATATTACTCCTTCCTCTTTCCCTTTTAAACATCCTGGCTAAAGGAGACTGGTGTTGTGAACAATGTAACCGAGTCCTAGTGGAAGCAGACATCATATGCAAACAATCCTTTGCATTACTGATCCTATTCCTTTCCACCTGTCTGGACTCAACAGCTTGTGGGCTTTCAAGTATCTCTCTCATAAAAGAACAAATTCATGTCTGTACCACCAGGATTTTTGCTCCTAGCCCACAAGACTCCAGTGAGAAGCTCCCCTCCCAGCTGGCATTTAAGTACTGGGATAGTACCAGCGTGCTTGTGTGGGGCCAGGGTGCTTTCCAAAAGTGGAAATGCTTCTGACATGTCATCCTCAGCAGAGCACTTATACCATAGTCCAAGAAGTCTAATTTTACTTTATTGGATTTATGCCACCAGCCTGAAAACTAACAACATCCCAAATTCTTTTGGGTCACTGTGAGTTTTCAGGCAGCAAACACCAGCACCTGGCAGGTCACTGTGCCCCCTTGAGCACTGGCACCTCCCCAGAGTACAGCATGAAGCCCAGCTACTGTACTACACCAGAGCTACCTGCACAAGCCAAACTAACATGCCACTCTCTGTCCTTGAGTGAATAATTTATTTTGCACCATTACAGTTCCCTATTTCTTAAAGAATTCGCAAGATAGCACTGCAGTGGTATTGTTACCTACCCATTTGGCCTGCTCTTGATCAGAAAAAACATGCTCTTTCCTGCACACTCCCATGAAGACATGTCTGTGCGGGAAGACACAGTGTTCCCCCCAAAACAGCTCTGAACACTCTTTCTGCATCTGGCCCATACAGGCTTTACTTGAAGAAACATGGTGATACTCATGTTGATCAGACCTCTAGGATTTTTTAACCACCCACAAAATAGTACAGAACAAAGCAGAGTAACAAAGTAAGGAGGACATACCATTGAGGAAAGTGTCCTGATCAGGAATGAAGAAGGCTCCTGAGCACATTGCTGCCAGAACTATAAGTTTAATAAGCCAAAATCTGAATCAGAGGAAAAAACAAACAAAAAAAATCACCTGTTCGTAATAGGAATTAGAGGTCTTTAAATAAAGTACCACAAGAGATCTCTATTTAAAGCCCAACAAGAGGTAAAAAACCCCCTCATTACCACTTCAGTTAGTTTTCACTTGTACTATTTCTGACAATAGCAGTAAAATCAATTTTTTAATTGAAGGGAGTTTTTTACTACTATGACACCCAAGTGGAAAGTTGGCGGCACAAACCTCTAAAGAGATGTGAAAATTAAGCAACTGAACAAAAAACTCACCCGTTATGAATGTATGCTCGGCAGCTTTTGCTGCTGTTAATTTTGATGGTGAACAAGAAGAATAAAAAGAAGAAACAGGCCATTCCAAAACAGACTTTGTACACTGCAGAGTATCCCACCAACTTCTCGCACATCTCACCCGCCTGAATACCCTTGCACATCTCCTTGTAGAATGGAATCTGAAAAGCAGAACATGTTATAAGCTGTTAGATAGGACACAAGGCCCTCATAAACAAGCATGTCTGTGTCTAGGCATAATGGACTTTTCACTGGCTTCTAACACCTTTCACTCTTGACACTCCTTCAGCCCGGATTTAAGGGTTCAGGGGTTATAACAAAACGTAAAACACAAGGTACTTAAATTTTCAGAACCTCCACTCGTTCCAAATGCTTTGGGGTACAAGTCCAACTCCCTTCAGCTCTGTTGGCTCAAGACATCCCTGTTCCTTACTGTTTATCCCTTCCCCCTGGGGACCTTCTCCCTTCTTCCCATGCTTTACACCAAAGACTCTGATTGCCTCAGCAATTCAGCTTACATGAGACATACCAGTGGCTTGGGATGCCCCAGGTGGCAATGCAGACTGAAGCACGCCCAAGCATCACCAAACCTCTCCATTACACTCTCTGAAAGGGAGTTGTGCTAGTTGCCCTGATTTTGCTTAAAATTAACAGAAAGGCAGGAAAATTCCACCCTTCTCTTGACTCATTAAATATTTGCCTTTGAGGCCTCAGTCTCACCGCACGGGGAAAGCAAACAGCTGCACATTTTGGCTTCAGTTTCAGCACACGGACATGAGGCTGGGTGCTCAAAAAGCTAGGTCTATGTGGCCAGGACTCACTGCTGAGGCACCTCTGTGCAGAACCTCCCCCCACAGCCAGGGAACCATTCAGCTTCACAAAACCCCAGGCATTTAATTAGAAAACCACTGCCCATTTCAAAGAAAAAAGGGCCTCTGTATGCTTACAGCCCTCAGCTGAAGCTGGTGAGACCAGTTGAGCAGCACACGAAACCCTCTGGAGCTGATTGGTGCTACCTGTACAAGTAATTTGAGGAGAGAGAAGACAACATGTGGCAGGACACAACATGCACAAATAAATAAATAACTCTGGCAAAGGAAACCTCTTCCTTCAGCAGGCGGGTCAGTACACAAATCCAGGACAGTGAAAGAACAAACAGCGTTTGGGAGCAAGCCATTAAGAAGCATTCCCAGCTGGGTCGAAACCCCTCTGAGATGCAGGAAACAAGGGACAAACAAGTAAACTGCCAGCTTCCAGCCAACTGGGCTCTGAAACCCTGCCTCCTTCAGCAGGGTATGCAATTTCCACCCTGGTTCCAGGAAACAAACCAGTCAGGAGCTCTACAACCCTCTGTGCAGTTTCTCAAAGAGAAACTATTTTAGCAGCTCACAGCAACACTGAGTTCCTGAGCTAAGGATAGGAAACCTAACTACAACACAGAGCTGATCCCAGGTGAGATAGAACAGCTGAGGAGATGAAAAGCAGGTCTGAACACAGCTGCATGGTATTACAAGAATGGATTCAAGCTGGGCTACTGTGAGTTACTCTTTCAGCAAAAACTCAGAGATGAGTAGCCAATGTGTTAGAAGCTGGACATTAAATGAGTAGCTGTAGCTAACTTGCACCCAAGAGTTTTTTGAAAGCTCCTGAGAAACTGTCTGCAGCATCAGCAACACTTTTCCCAGGTCTTGAAAGGCAGTGAAATGTCAGACCAGGCAAATGTACCAGTATTCAAAATGAGCAAATGGATTGACTGGAATAATTATGAGAACTATCAATGCCACTGTGGTAGTTTGAGCCTCATTAGAAATCCAAAATTCAATTATTCAATTTCCAGGCTCCCCCACCCCTTCCCACAATTTATCCTAACACCGGAGAGAAACTTTCAGGCCAGAGGCTTCTATAGGGGAAGGGGAAAGTATACACATTTATTTACACAAATAGATATACTGTACAAACTAAAAGCAACTATATATATATATATATATATTTACATTTCTGTCAGTCCTTTTAGCCCCTCCCTTTAACTTCAGTCCAGGAAGAGCCTTTCAAAGCTGATATGTAACCAGTCTCTCTCTCTCGTGGGAGTGTTCTGGCCTCGAATGCTCCCCCCTCACCAAGCTTCAGCTGTTTGTGGCAGTTTTTCTCCTCATGAAGTCCAAGAAGATAGCTTTGAGTCTTTGTTCCTCAGTCTGCTGTGTGATCTCTCCCTCTCGGTCTCATACCTTGGTTCATAGGCTGCTGCAGTGTAGCTTATCAACATACGCATCCTGGAATCTTCATTCCTCCAAGTCAGTTTTCAGCTGTCCCTGGTCAGCTTTGGCAGGCAACTCCCGAGCTCTTGGCCCGTCTCCAATTTCACCTGGGATTCTTCCCCCGAGCACCAGGCCTGTCTCCTCCGGCCCGTCTCATGGCTCAGCTTCAGTGCTGAGCCTCTCCTCCACTGTAAGTGGAGGGAAAGAAAAAGCCCCCCTCTACAGCTTCACTGCAGAAAAGGAGGGGGGAGAGGGCTTGGTGCAAATCCTGCCTCTCTGCTCTTACCACAGGTGCTGTGAATTTCTTCTTTCACAGCACACACTCCAGTGCTGCCTCCAACTCCGGCCCAGGCAGAGCTGGGGGGGCCGCAGGGCTCCCCTCTCCCCCCCGGAGGGAAAGAGAAGGAGCCCAGCCACCCCCTGGCCTTCTCCACCTACACGCAGCAGACACCAACAGTAGAACTGCCAACCACTTCCAGTGCTGTGTATATATGATTTTGAGCAGAAGCGAACAACATGAATGGTGACTGGCTCTCCAGTGAACACTGCCCTGGCACCCAATCACCTCTGAGCCCCCCAGCCTCTTGGGGGGGGCCAATTTCAAACCATGACAGCCACAGTGACGCCAGGGCAAGCCAAAAGGCCACAGCAATGCCAGAGAAAGCAACTGGGCTGTCAATTAATGTTTTCCTACTCTTTGCTTATAAAAACTATCATTCAGCAAAGGTTAGAAAGACACATAATATCTAACTAACAATATTTCTGGGAGAATTACTTATCTGTTTTATATAGATGATAGTATTCACCAAGGGGACAGATTTCTGCAAGATCCGTTCTTAGTACGAAGCATGATTTTGCTTACAAGACTTACAGAATGAAACAAAAAACCCAAAACCATAGGACTTTAGTCTAGCTAACTAAAAACAAATTTCTGGGTAACCATAAATGGCCATCTTCTTTAATTGCATACTGATGGGATTTTTGACCCTATATGCTCTTTTCTCCATTAAGAAGTAATTTCCTTACAGATCTGGCTGAGAGAAAATAGACAGATTCACCAGAACAATAGCTCAGTTTGTGCCTACACAAATAAAGAGCTCAGCCATCATGTAGTATCCACAGCACTATGCAGTAATAAGTGATGGCCACAGGAATAGTCCTATGGGACTGAATGCCCCTTTAGGAGACCTGTCACCCTAAAGGACAAAACAAGAATAATACCAAATGCTTGGGGATGCCAGCAGATAATAAACAGAAGTACAATGCTGAGGACAATAGGACTGATGTTTTTGTGAGAGTTTGGTCTACTGCTGGAAACAATTTATCAAGGCTTATGTGACTTCACTGAAAGATAAAAAAGACTAACTTTTTTTTTAAATCTGTATCTCTGAAACATGTTCACCTGCTGAGAAACCTGTCCACCCTATATACCATGCTTTCCATGGTGGTTTACCATGCTTTCCATTTGCCGGATAGTTTTCACAGCTGTTAGGTCACAGATTACATTTGCCATGATACAGTGAAATATCTACTTTTATACCTTTAAAAGCAACATAAGCTAAATTCTTTGGTCACTGAGTAGAGGACAAAGCATTCTTGTCGCAGAAACTCAGTATCCTATCAAATAACATAAGCGCCTCAGCTGCTGTACAAGCAGTGATGTTACCACAGCTAAGTCTGTAATTTTCCAACATGCACTGAAGCCCTTTGAGATGTTCAGCAACTTCAAGCAACATCTACAGAAGCAGGGAGAGACTGCCCTGAACTTGCTTTGCCCTCACTGCAAGCTGCAGGCACCTGAAATAACAGCAGTGCAAAAAGCAAGCCAACATGGCCACAGTGCATCCAGGCACCAGCATGAGGGGGCTTGGCCACCTCAGAGGTTGGGTCTGTCTGCACCCAAACATGTGAGTACAGGAGTGTGGGAAACAGCGCTAGGGTGAGAATAGGAAGAAAGAAGTGTGTAGAAATGGGCCTGAAAAAGAATGCTTTCATCTGGATGTCCTCATCCAAAGATGGAGAATACGGCAGACAAACTTCATTATGGAAAAGGAAGAAGCATGAAAAAAAATCTGTGTAGGTGGAAAAACAAGAGCAAAAAGCCAGGTAAACATATCATGAGTGGCTGAGAAACTAAATAAAAAACTAAAAAACGCTTGGACCAAAACACATGTTATCTTGAATCTATGGCTGAATTCTTATCAGAAATAAACATTGGGCATCTGCGCTTAAAAACTTAGATTATTTATTGGTAGCAAATCTGGGGTATAACATACAATAATGCAGTTAAGGAACAAGACATAAACCTAGCCAAGGAAACAAGCCTGAAAGCATGTTCTGCCAGAATGTGTAACCATCCAGTACTGAAATGCTTTCACGCAAATGAAATGAGTTTCCCTGGTGTTTGCCTTCCTGAAAACATCTTTCTTATTTTTCCTTTCATTAGTTAAGTAGGATATTGATATTTTCAGACTGAAACCACTAGTTTTGAAATAGCTTTAACATTAAAAATTCAATTAAAAAAAAAACAATCAAAAATTTGAAAACATTCTTTTGAGAGACCAAAACAATTCTGTCTCTTTTCTTCTCTCAATTACCCTTTTGAAGCCTGTGAAATTCAAGGTTTTGCTTCAACAGACCACTTGTGAGTAAAGCTGTATCTGTTAAAAAAATCCAAACTTACATAACTGGAAAAAAAAATAACATAGGGATCAAGGCATAGAAGTACTTCAAGTTAGGTTCTGCTTTGCCTAATTTTGCAACAGAGTCAAGTCTCTAAACCATTTTGTGTAATTGCATATTGGTCTTTTCTGTATTTTTGTCCCCATTGCTAGGGCTCTCATGTCTTTATTGATGAACCACCCCATCTTTTGCCTTGATACACAATATTGCTTCGCTAAATTCAATTTTGCATCCTACTATTCAAAATATTTTCCTGGCCAAAACCAAGGGCTCCTTCCCTGCCCCTCCATTGCCTCTTGCTTCTTCCCCAGAGATCAAACACAAATACCTTGGTTTCATTGCAAATATTTCAGAGAATTTAACCCTTTAGGCCCCTCTCCCTTGGTGTCCTGTGGGCACTGGAACAGCTCAGGAGATGGAGAAGAGTGAAAACGTTAACAGAGAAGGAACATCCCCTCGAAGGACACTGTTCAATTCCTAAGGCTTACCACAGAAAAAGGATGTCCATAAAAGGTGCTGGTTAGATTAGGAACCAAGGTTTTGAAACAGTACCCAAATACTTCACAGATACCCTGTCTTCCCAGTGACACATTGTTTCATCTACCTTTCACCTTCGGTAGGGCTGTGGAAGCTGAGCTCCCTGGGACTCCTCTTTTTTCCAGCCATGTCATAGGGCACGGAGTACATCCTCAGCTCTGAGCTGGCCCTGTAAAGTCTGGCACCTTGGGAACTAAAAAAAGTCCTAAATGTCTTTTAATAGACAGAATGCATGACCATGGTGGTAGATAAATACTGCAAAACAAATACAAACATTTTTAAAAGGTCTCTGATTAAGGTGTCCATAAAAGATGTATATTTGCTGTTGCTTCCTTGCAAAATAACGCCAAAGGACCAAGTGCTACAATACCTTAGAACTACTTTAGACTCGGGAATTTACAGCAAATCAAACAAAAAACCCCCAAACCCAGACCCTCTCACTGACCAAAAGACAGAGTTCTGTCATCTAAGATCAGCATGAGTATTTGAACTCTATACTGATAAAGCAGACATGATTCCTTGTTAAGATTATGTCTCCATAAAGGACTGCACTACAGTTTGAAATTTTAATAGTTTTAATACAATTTTTTTTTTTTTTTTTAAATCTAATTAATTAAAATTCTGATTCCTCTCAAAAAAAGCCAAGAAGGTGAGGTCCCAGAAACATCATGCAAAGCATTTGCTTACAGTCTGGCTTCAGGAGCTAGGAGTGTTCCTTGATCCCACACTTTCAAAACCCAGTTCATCGCTGGCAAGCTGAGACTGGTTAGTTGGAACAAATATTTTCAAGGTGAGCACTATTACAACTGGGCTGAATTAACTTCAGGGGTCTTTGAACTTTTAACAGCTATAAACATAATTATTAAATTAGAGAGCAGATAAAGAAAGCCTACTTTCAGATAGTCCATTTCCCATTCAAAGACTTCAAATGCCCTAAACTAAGAGGGTGATTCTCTTTCCACTTCACACTAACAGCTATTCTTTGTGCCATTTCCTCCCACACTGAGCTTTCAAGACTATAAACTGTAAAAGAAATTTGGCAATACTGAAAAGCATGTTGTTGAAGGCTTCTTGAATCACTTTTCTGTTGGGTAAGGAGTATTTTTTTGTTAGGGATACAAGCTGCATCAAAACCACACGACTGATGGAAAACAACTTTATGAAATTTGGATTTGAGCACATAATTTGTCTCCCACACATTCCAGTTCCTTGGCTTATTCACTTTATTGCCAAGCTAAGTATCTAGTAAGTCAAAGAAACTCCTGGCAGGCAATTTCAGAACACACATGTTGAACAGTTTTCAAGTCACAGCTCATAGGGAAGCATCATGACTGTACTGGGTTCTCCTACAGGGTTGTCAACAACTTCTGGTGGTCTGGGATAAGAAGGTGGCACTAGGATAATTCACGCAAAGTGCTACTAAATGAAAGAAAATTAGGACAGAATATACAAAGAGAGTACAACGGGAAGAAAGAAAGGTCACTAACAGCAGAGCACAGAAGCCCTCAAATTAGCCTACCACAAGCCCACTGGTTCATTTGTGTTGCAGGGAGAGAGTGCTGCCACCAGCTTCTGGATCTGGGATGCTGTGGAGGAAAGTGTTTCAGAGACAACCAAAAACAAAGTGCAGGATTTAAGCAGGGCATCAGCTTGTCCAGCAACCGATTCAATGAGGAAACAGCCCTAATCATGCACCCACAGCACTCCCTTGGGAGGGGAACACAAAACAACTACATGCCTGCAGCGAGGGAAGCCTTCTGAACCTCCAGGACAAGCACATTCACAACCCTGAAGCAGGCCCAATGATATGTTTGGTGTAGAACCTTAATTTTTAAGAACTAAGCCATGCAGCCATTGTTCCGTCTGCTTAGAAACAGACTTACATTCTTGTAGTTGGCAGAGGGTGAGAGAGAGGACTTATGCTACTTAGGTGGCTTAGTGATGGCTTGTACCAAATATGTGGTACAACAGGTCCAGTGTGTGTGAGCGATACCAGGCTGGGTGAGCATTTCACTTAGGAAAGTTATATCAAGACTCTGAAAGAAACTTGAGTTTTAAAATCTGGTTTTAGCCACAGTTCCTTTCATGCTTTTGAATATCTTTAATTAAAAAGACAACTAGAGATTAACAATATTTGCTGTTGTTAGAGGTCAATGACTCAACACACACTGAAGAAAAGCCCTTGTAAAGGCTCTGCAGCACTGTACTTTGCAGTAGTCTGTCATACAGCACCGAGAACACAGAATTAAAATTATAACACTTGAAGAGTTATTTTCTAATTTTCTGCTTCTGCTAGCAAACAAGCTGCCAGAGACGAACTCAATGTTAGACTGAACTGATTTGTTCTACAAAAAGCTCCCTAATAAGCCTCTTGTGACACTACCTGTGCAGCAAACCTGCAATGGGTGCGCTCCAGCGGATTTTTGCAAAATAGAAGAGGAAGGCCTTGACACTTCCTGTTGTGAAACACACTCAGCGGGTGACAGGAAGAGGGTGAGCATGGTAAAACATCATGTCTTAGTTTGGAAGTGAATGGGTGGAGAAAATCAACTGCGTCTTCTGAGGAAGCGCCCCTACACACAAAGAATTGTGGAAGGAGCCCCTTTTCCTTCAAAGAGGCAGCAGTGAGTTGGTCTCTTACTTACGTGCATTTTCATTTCGTTAGCTACGGTTGTTGACATCATGACACAGCAGATGATAGTCACCAGGATGAAGTAAAGTGCGTACATGAAGCGGGTGCTGGTTGACTGTTTTATCTTTGGGCAGCATTTGCAGCACAAGGAACAAGCAGCAGTACCACAGCAGCAGGCCAACTGGAAAGTAAGACAAAAAAAAACACAAGTCAAAAAAACACCAAAGAACTCCAGCTTCAGGTTTCTGCTGCAAAAGTTAGAAAAGGAGGCTGGGAGATTTCTTGTAAAATGCCAGAATTTCTCAAGTTCTCTCCTTCCAGCTGAGCAGCATTTAACAGGAAGCAGACAGTCTTGTTTATGAAAAGTCACTACTTTTAAGCACATCAGTGTCTAGCTTTCTCACATTTGCTAAGGATGAGAGACAGAACTCCTTGTATACTTCAGTTCTTTTCTACTCACAACTGAGAGTCCACCAAGACAAAAACTACAAAGCATACCAAAAAGCATGTAATTACCTTATTCAACAAGGAAAAAGGTATGAACAAATCCTGAAAGGAATTTAGCTTGATGCTCATTACTTTCTTGCTGTCAACAGTATCATTAACTTTCAAAGAAGCTGGACTCACCTTCCCTGCCTTCTACTTTTAAAGAAGTGATATATAAAAATATAAATGTAAGCCTTATTTTTATACATTAGGCAGCACTGTCCTTGGCCAGGCCCTTCCTTGCAATAGGCAACAGCTTCATATGGTTTCTGTGCTTAACCCACCAGCCATAACCACAGGAGGGTTTTTGGACACCAACAGGCAGCCATGAGCAGGGAACCTCACTGCTGCCAACCCTGAATAAACTCACCCTGCTGTACTCCCAATTTCAAGGGACTCCCTGTGGCTAGGTATGGTGCCTGGGGCTCGAGCACACCAAGGCTGCTTTTTCCCAGTGTTTCCTGAGCCTCTGGAGGGGCCATGGGAATGTTCAGAGGACCTTCTGCTTTCAGTAAGCAGTTGTACAAGGTGGATTCTTGCTAAGGGATTCAAAATGCACAAGTGCCACCTTTGTGTCATCCAGGCAAACTTCACTGGCTTGTATGTGCCATCAGGTTCCAAACCACCACATGCTATTTTCCCCCCAGGACACTTTCTCTTTCAGCAACAATGACTTGTTTGATAAGGAGGAGGGGGTTTCATGTGTGTGTTTGCAGACACAAATATCTGATATAACTCCACAACCAGAATGACTGATCCAAGAGCCCCAAATCGTTTTGATGAAGTGTCTTTAAAAGACTGACTCCCAGCTTATCATTTCCTTGCCACGACTACCTCTGCAACACTCCAGCTCGGGCTTCCTGCCTTCAGCTCCACAGAAAGGGGGTGGCAGACAGGTCCTTCCCTTGTTCAGCAATGACTCTTCAGCTGGCAGAAGACACAAAATGGCAGCAGTCCAACCCTGTTCCCACACTGCTCTTCTCTCACTTCACCGCCGGATAACATGCCAGAGAAGGGGCCTCAAAGCACACAGCTGCTAAAACTGCTGCTGCTGCGAAACAGAAATCCTCCCCAAAACACAAAGCCCCAGCTGTGGGGAATAAACAGCATGGGCTCATGTTGGCACCAAAGCCAGAAATTAAAAATACTATGTGCAAAAGTACACAGTGCAAGTATGCTTTCAAAATAGAAGGCAGTGGTGGGCTAAATATCAATTTTATTTTTTTACATGTATTGAAATTAAGTTACCTTTTACAGCATCAACACAAGCCTGGGAAATAAGGAAGCTACGTCAAATTACCAATTCAACAAGCAAATGGAATAATAACAATTCAAAACAAATGCATACTAGAAAAGTATAATCCACCCACTTCAGATTTAAGTGGGGGGGAAGGTTAAGACTAAAGGTCCTTTGAACCTGAAAGGATTTGACATCAGTCAGATCCAAAGTCTCCACAATGAACTTCAACTGCTGGCCTTACCATAACATCAAAAACTACAGTACAGAAGTAAATGCAGCTTTGGCATTTGTAAAGGGAACGACATTTTCCTACACCAGGTGCTAGAGAGCTGTGTCAGTAATATCTCATCTACATCCAGCAATATGTCTGCTATTCTACTTCTGGGTCCCTAGAGCTGCTACTTAGAACAACAAATGCTTAAATAGAATTTATAGCTCATTTATGTACTGTTCCACATTACTTAGACTTTAATGATAGTTTCTAATACTGAGCACATACCCTATAAGTTGCAAATTTTGGTCAAAAATACCAGTGTCTTCATCTTTTTCCAGATGCACCTCTTTAAACAGTCTAAGTAGCCATGGAAACCATAGTAAGTTGGTTACAGTATTCAGCCACAGTCCCAAATTTGGTGGTTTGGGTTTTTTTGTGAGGCTTTTTTTTCTTTTTCTTTTTTAAACTCTGGTTGTAACTAAATACATTCTAGACTAGGCCAAGATGAATTAGGTGTTATCCAAAAATAAATGAGAACAGTCTCTGTCCCAAAGAGTAAAATGCTGGTCACATCCTACTGACCAAAGAGGTTTCAAAGATGTTATCTTTGGGTGACAGACTTCAAAGCTCCCATATACAAAGAGTTCTCTATTAAAAAGTTGCAGTCAATGTGCAGCTAAGCTACACAGATCCTCTGATGCTATATGCTTTACTGCAGGTATGGCCCATCTCACTTCACCTCTGCCTTTTGACTGCAGCAATGGTCTTGCCCAGGGGCTCAAAATCCACTTCAGCACTTGAAGCACTTTAAGCCAGTAACAAATTCGCACGTTAAAAAAAACAGGCTGTGAAAAAAAAAGCAAGTAATGTCAAATTTTTTACAGATTTATCTTATAATTAAATAAAAACTCCTCCAATGAATGTGTTCTGCAGAAGAAAGATGCTGTGCAGTTTTTAGGACAGAGACAACCCAAAAACCAGTCAAAGGTCTGTAACCACTGCCAGCTAGCAGGCCTTGAAAATCCACGTCCATACAGCTCCTTTGAAGTCCTCTGATCCTCCCAAGCCCAGGGTCTTCAAAAGCCCAGTGCAATGGCATCTGAAAGCCAGGCTTCTCTGGCAGGAGCTTGTCATGCTGCAGCAGGTTCTGGCTTCAAGTCTGTCTCGTCCAAAGGCTTCCACAAGTCAGGCAACAGCCACCCCAGCCGCCCCTCTATCTTTACATCTCCTCACCAGGTGAACATCACAGTCTGACAACAATTACAAACACTACACAAATATTTATGCTTTCCACAAATCCTTACCACCACCCAGCCCCCTCACACTAACCTCCCACGACTCCAGGTCTCTGTACCATAGACCAGCCACCTGCTTTGTTCAGTGCTACACTTTTGGAGCTCAAGGAAGGTATGGTGCCAGCTTGCCTGAGATCTCAAAACTTGAAATCCTAGTATACTTGAAAACAGACTGCTCCAGGATTTGAACTGCCTGGATGACGGCTGACTTGACTGGTTTCACAACAGCAGCTGTGGAAAGCTGTGTCGGGAACTTTTCTGTTAAAAAATATTCAAAGCACAGTTTCACAGACATTTCTTCTGGTAGCCAGGCTGGCTTAACAGCCCCTATCTCCCCTCTCGTCTGCCAGCCACTCACTCACTCCTACTGCACACCAACACCTCACTAGCCCTGACAGTCCTATCTTGTGGTGGAGGTGACTAAATAAAGCAACCTACTGTCTAAAAAAAAAAAAAAAAGGGTAAGGAAAATGAAAAAAATACATATCAATCCTTTTCAGCTGCTGATACAACAGCAGCAATGGTTCTACTATTTCATGTGAGGGCACAGTGCACGGGCAAGGGAAAAGTACGGGTGAATGTTTTGCAGCTGTCTTGAACGCTTTAACCCTTCTCTGAACAGAAGTTTCAGTGGCATTTTCCTATTGCCTCATTTGACTGGAGTGCAGTGGGTTCATGCCAATGCAGAGGAACTATAACTTTTACATCCACACAGAGAGGAGCAGAAGTAAGCAGACATGTAACAGCCCTAGTTTGTGCAAACCACTCTTCCAAGTACAGGCAGGCCTGGACATATTGCACACTCCCATCGTCCAACAGCCTGGGGAGAACCTGTGGTTAACAAGAGTTAGACAGTTTAACAAAACAGGGTCAAAGCAGGCTTACCAACTTGCACACAAACTGTCGGTTCCCTACAATGAATACTCCACCAACATACCCTTAACATCTGCCACACACTCAAGTCTTTTCTGCAAGCTGTGATCCAATCTGATAAATCAGCGGAACAAGGTATGAAAGTAGTGTTAAGCACATGTAACTGTTCAGACACAAGAGTGAGAAGTAAGTGAACATGCCCTGCCTGCTGCTTTTGTAGAGATAGTGACATTTTAAGAAGGTATTTTCCACATACGTTTCCAAAAAGATCTCAAAGGTCTTAAAAAATACTTTGCTTAATCATTAAAACAAAGTGAAGAGTTTCAGGATCACAGCCCAAAATAGCCTATGGTATTTTTAAATTATACAAACCATTACTTATCACAATAAAGCACTTCCTTTCAGGAGATTTCAGTAGAAATTGTAAAAATCAAAGTGTGATATGCAATAAAGACTAAAGAAGAGATAATTTGCTTATCAACATATATTTGCAACACTGTAACTGCGAACTGTGATATACATATTGATTGTATCATATACATGTACATTCTACGGGTTTTTGCTAAGTGTTTTATATATGGATTTTCTTTCCGTTAAAGCTAAGAGAGTTATCTCTGCAGCCAGTCATAGTTCATGTATTCTTGGACGAACAGGCGCCTAAAGATTTAAAGTTCTAATATATTTACAGCCAAAGCTAAAAGGGTTATCTCTACACCCCAGTTCTAATTCATGTATTCTTGGACTAACAGGCGCCTGGGGATTTGAAGTTTTGCTATATTTCATTCTTAGGATAGTGGGGAAGTTTTGGACCTCTTGACCTTGTGAGGGTCTGTTTTGTTTCTTTGTGGGGATGTAGTTGAGTTTTATAATCCATTTTAACCATAGTGTTATGTTACAATAATTAGTGATATTTTGTTATGTTACCCGTAGATTTTAGAAATATATATAAAATGATACTTAAAGCAATATGAGAGGGAACTAATTACATCAAGAAAAAGACTCGCAAAGAGAACAGAACTATTTCCCAGCGGCAAGCTAGCACATGCGCAGAAGCAGCTGACCACATCAAAAGGATGAAGTGAAGCTAGCCGAGCCTGTCTCCTAGCAACAAGATAACGCATGCGTATAGCTTCTCGGCAACAGAACAGAGCCGGCGCAGAGAGACCTGATGACGTAAAACAGAGGAATCAGACAAAAGGAGGGGACTTTGAAAAAGATATGCAGCTACAAACCTATAAAAGGCAGATTGAAAATTATTGAGGCGTGCCTTGGATGAGCAAGGAAGGCTCATCAAGTCACCCAGCGCTGTTTTGCTTATTTGATTTCATATAAATCTTTAATAAATTTTTTTTTACAATAATTAAACTTAGTGCGGTTTTTACTTATAACAAAAGGGATAAGAGCACAATGAGGAAAAAACCTTCACACTTTAATGAAATGAAGCAGCTATTTACTTCTTCCCTCCTAACTGACAGCCTGGCCAGAGCATCAAGAAGACTGCATGCCTTCCAGCCTGTCCACAGAGCATAGGAATGTGCCTTGCTCAAGCTTCTTTTCATGGGGGCCTAGAGCAGCTTAGTTTTTCATGCAGTGCTTGACTACTTGACTACCAGCATTATCTGGGCCATAAGATTTGCAGATAATGGAGTCACTGAGCTGTTAACAGTGTTTATCAAAAACACCCAAACATCTACTCTCACAGCTACCACAGCATCCAAGCAGGCTGGACAGGCAAAGCAGCTGGCCCTGCATGAATGATATCCTGAACAGGCTACACACTTGTCATTGCTTGGGCTTCTGCTTTCAGGAAAGACTGTCTAGAATTTTGTTAGTGCACTGGTTCATGAAAACAAGAGACATCTGATGCCAGGTGTCCCAAGTGTTAGGAGATGGTCTAAGACCATTATTGAAAACCTACTGCTGTTATGCATATGCATTTTCCATAGGCTTCTTCAACCAGTCACATGATTACACAGTGGTTTGTCCCTCACAAGTAACTAAATTCACCAAAGAGGCCTTATTTTGTCCTTATTTTGTCTGACTTAACTGGCTTTTCACTGCTTCTTATTTAATACTCAGACTCACCACGTGACTTAAGCCAAGAGATTTTGTGACCAACATACCAGTGAATCAACTGATGACCTATTTTAAAGAGCATGTCTCACACTGCAAATTGTGCAAAATTAAAACAGACTTCAGAGAAAAGTCATGCTGGCTCAGATGTTGCCAGAACAATGTTTTTGAGTGAGGGTTTCCTGTCTTGAGGCGAGTTTCCAAAGCAAAGGGCTTGTGCCTTGCACTACAGGGTAGAACTATCATAAGCACCAAGCAGCTCAAAACCTAGGCAATAAAGCAGCATCTAGGACAGGCAGAGGAGGGCTAAAGAGCTAAAATGTGGCCGAGCCACTGCCAGGCACCGGCAGAGCTAAAGTTAAGCTGTAACTGAGAACGATTAGCTTCTGTCTCTGTGCTCAAACATTACTAAGTGGTGACTCAGCTCAGCACTGGAAAATAATGTCACTGCAAAATGTTTACACTCAAGTCTGCCTAACTGCTCTTCTGATAATTTTGGAAAAATCAAGACAATTGTTTGGTCTGACCTGAGCCACACAGTGTATCACATCACCCAGCTACTTAGTAGTATAGCTAGTTTCCATTAGCATAGACCATCTGGATTTGACAGCAGTATGAGGCAGACTGTCCGTCCCTCTGGTTACTCACATCTGCCACTGAAAACAGAAAAAAACCCCTACCTTCTAATTTGTCTGCTACAGTTCTCCAAGCACTGGTTCTTGATGAGGCTTTTTTCACTGGCTTCAATTACCTCGTCTTTTCTCTCTGCTAATCAACACAAAAATCCAAAACATTTACACTCTCTCTCATTTGAAGGCTTTAGGACTTCTCTCAGCATCTAAGTTGCTGAGAGTTTTCTTTCTGCATCCCTTCAAATTTGCCCAGTCCCTCCTAAAAAATCATGTCAGCTCGACTGCAAACAGTCCAGCAAGCCACCTCAGTCCTCCCCCCGAGCATGGAGCTACACTCCATGCTGTGGGAGCTGCCTGCCCTCCACCCACACCTTGTGCAGACAACCACCTAGATGGCTGTACTTACAAAGGTATATTTTATTTACACTGGAGTCATGCCGTCTGGGTTACATCACCTTCAACAGCAGCCTCTGCTCCACCAGCCCTTCCATCACGCCTGTGTGCTTTTGGGAGCAATTTTAAATGCACTCTCAGGCCACTGATACAAACGGAACTGAATGTGAAGATTCTTTGCATTGATCCCTTGACATTCTTCACTGAGAGCACACTCCACTGAGTGACAGGTTCAGCTGCCCTTTCCTATAATTTCATATTTCAGTTTTCTCATCAGCAGGTAGTTTAAACTAATGTTGCAATCACTTCTCTCACTTTCACAGCAGAGGAGCTACTAACAGAGCAACTGGAACATGAAAGACATAGCAGCAATGGCAAAGTCTGACATTTGGGGCCATCACTTCATACCAAGGGCAGATTTTCTCCAGGTTAGCTCTGACGTTCAAGACCAGGACTCTAGAGGAAGAATAGCACACATAGATACAATGTGGTGCATCACCAGGTACAGAGAACAAAATGCAGGGCAGTAACTGCCTAAGTCCATGTACCACTGCAGTGAAAAAGCAGCTAAATGAAATTTTCATGTGCATTGACTCAAAAGCATGTAGCTGGAACAGCTGCTTCACTTCTGAATGAACAGACAGCTCTGAGCTGTTCCAAAAACATGCTGTGTCTTTAAAAGATGGTTTCAGTGCTGAGTCCAAGAAGACTTCATGGCAGGGAGTTAAAAAAAAAAAAAAAAGACATTAACACTTCATAAAAAGTGACAAAACTCAATACATTGGTACAAAACATTCACTATTTCTCACTGCATTAAGAACAGTTCCTGTCAAAATTCAGTACCAGAGCTTACATGTTGTTGCATTTTGGATTAGTCCTACTGGATAGAAGGAAGAACAAAACTCTACATTTTCAGACTGTTAACATTAATATGTTTAAACACTTCAGCACACACCATCTCTAACTGCTGGAAGATTCAATCGCTAAATGATGATGACATTGCTGGTATGTAAGACTTCCTTCAAAACAGGCATAGACCCGCCTTCCCCACAACATGCCATCACAGACACACATCACAGTGTATCCCACAGCTCTGGCTGGCTCAGTCCCTCACTGCCTCATGCTGTAGCACATGCTGATGCTGAAGCCTATCTCTTGGGTGACCTGAACAAAGCAGTAGGTTAAATTCAGTCAGTAGAATGGTTGATCACTGCCTAAAAATCTAGGCAGCTAAGCATTTAACATAACAAAACATATCAGGGCCTGCACACTTAAGAAAGACATGGAAGCACCATTGAGAAAGAAGTGGAAGCACCATTGACTTCGGTCCTTGAGAAGAACACTGGAAGTGACCTAAGGTCCAAGCATATTCACATGGCTAAGCTGAGAACACCATCCAGCATCAGCACGTGTTTGAGATCACAGCAGTCACTAACTCCAGATGAGACCTTCAGCTTACACTGTAGTCATAGCTCAGGCTTTCATTCAGTTGCTTCCCTGAAATAAATATGTCTTGCACCCACAACTGTGAGCGCATCCACTGTAATGAAAGTCTCAATTACGGGAAAAACATATCCTGGAATACCTACACTTGCAAAAATTAAAATAAAAGCAGCAGTTGTATTTAGGTCCTTCTGTAGAAAATAAGCTGGAATGAGAAAGACTATCTTCTACCTCTTATACAGTGACAGGGAAAGGTTTCCAACTGTTTTGCCAGTAGACGAATGTCGGCACAAGAAACAGAGACCCAATGTTAAAAAACAAGTGCATAAATTTACTATAGTGGTAAATAGCAAAGAATTACAAAAGGATAAGCTTAGCAATGCACCTAATCATTACTACAAGGAGTGTCTACAGTGATTAAGAAAAATACATCACCAGTTACCCTAATACATCACCATCATCATCCAGACCCGCACGTCAGCTGGGAACACCCAATCACAGCGAAGGGCTGGAGAACCACTCCCGGTAACTGGGAAATCGTATGCAGTGCATCCACTCATAAGTGAGGGCTCCATCTTTGCTGTGAAAGGGTCCAGCTTTTAAATTGTTAAACAAACAAGCTTACATCACTTATTTAGTGAGGTAAATATCTGGCTCTCTTTTCTCCTTCGGTTTCACCTAAAGCCTGGCCAGGGCTCAGAGGAAAATCAAGGGAGTCAGTTTGGACCAACTACTGTTGAATGGGGCCAACCGTCTACATCCTCAGCCTTGACTAGTTTCTAAATACAGAACGATGGATACATTTATATCTTAAATTTGGACCACCTACTGTCAAACAAAGCCAGGTGTCTACTTCCATGGCCTTGACCAGTGTCTAAATACAGAAAGACAGATACATTCATATCTCGTTAATGAACAGATACAAATCTTCACTAATAAGCGGATACCAATATATCTTACTAACAAGCATACATGTTTACACAGGTGTAGCCTTATCATAATATGTATTTTACTAATGATTATACAGAATTTTGGCTAATAAGCAGATACGTGGCTAAATAATAACATTAGGTTGGAAGGTCTTGCTTTATGGTGAACTTGCCACCGGCTGCCACAAGAGAGGAGCCCCAAAGAGAAGATACAAGGACTCCCTGAAACAACATCTCAGCCTTGGCCATACTGATCACCATAACTGGTCTACTCTGGCCTCCAATAGGGAGGTCTGGAGACACACCATCTATAACGCTGCTGATGCCTTTGAGAAAGCACGCAGGATCACCCTTGAGGGGAAAAGACAACGCAGAAAGAATCGTGTCTTGCAGAATATACCACCTAAGGAGTCTTTCTGCTGTGCCTTTTGCAACCGGACTTGTCTGTCTCGTATTGGCCTTTTTAGCCACCAACGTGCTTGCAACAAACATGGGTAGAGCCTTTTCCAAATCTTCGTTTGCGAAGCCCAGCCATGATGATGATGAGGTTGGAAGGTTCATCTAGAGGTCGACTCTGGCTCAGAGCCTGTTTTCAGGCCTTAGCACTTCACCAACCTAGTGATGCAGTGGCAAATAATACAACAGTTACAGAACCTCACTGTCTTTTGGTCACTTTTCCCTCCCTTTCTGATCACTTTTGAATCCAGCAGCAAATTTTATCCAGGTATGGCAGGCCAATTGGGCCTCAAAGATATGTTCTTATAGTTTCCTTGAAAAGAAGCAAAAGTTTTAGCAGAGAAAAATGATCTCTCAACCCTTAGGAAGAAAAAGGCTTAAACATGAGTTCAGTATTTATCAGAAAGGGAATCAACATGAGGTACCAACCTCAGTGGACAAAGCTGCAGAAAAACAGGTTTTGCTAATTCAGTTATTCAGGAAACCATTCATTTAAAGCAAAACCTCCATGTTTCTGCGAACAGGGAAAATAGGTCTTCTACAGCCTGCTTTTCCTAACTGCATTTAAGTGGAGTACACCACAGTATTCTACATCTGACCTCAAACAGCTAGTTTCATCTTCTGTCATGATTAATAATAGCAGTGGCAGGGTGTGGAAATACCCACAGGTAAATATTCAGGTTAAACAAACCCCTCTCACCCAGGAAGACCATTTGCAGAAGAGATGTGTTTTGGGGAGCACCATGTGAAGGAGAGCCAGGAACACCACCATCATCATCCCACAGCACTGCAGCACATCACACTACGCATACTCCCCACAATGCTCCAGCAACCTCAGAGGACACACAAACCTAGATGAGGGTGTCAGAATCATCCTTTTCACCATACAATAAAAAAAGGAGACCATGGGGACAGGACTGCAAGCTCCCTTCTCAACATGAAGATGCAAACAGGCAGTGCCAGAGAGGCAGGCAGCCCAAGACGGCACAGGGGCCTCCCTCCCTTGTCCCAAAAGCTGTGGGCCCCAGAAGTCATGAGGTCAGTCTTATAAATATAGACATGCCTTTTTTTCCCTCCCTCTTTAAAAAAAATTATAATTAGAGGTCTTGGTATAAAATTAAAATCTGATACTCTAACTTGTGGCACATCTCACTGTATTTACTACATGATATGATTTCTAAGTGCAGAAGAGTATTAAGGACATCACTCAAGATTTAACAGATCTACAAAAATAGGTTCATGAGCTTTAATAGCTACCAGTTCTAATTGAAAAATCCATCTTGTTGAACAACCCAGCTACAACATACTGTCCCCCCAAAATGAATGTTAACGATCTCAATTACATTTATTTAACTCTGGAAAAAACATATTCATTGTAATAAAGATTTTTTGCAACAGCTGCTTTCTTTAACCATGATCTCAACTTCATTCTCCTGAGAATAACTACTGAAGAAAAGCCAAATGTAAAATCCTGTTTCCTGTCAATTTAAGCAGATGTTTTTATGTAATCAAAAGCATTGTGGAGGCCCAAGCCAAACTGTATTCTCACTGCATTCTCAAAATAGGTCTACCAATGAAACAGTAGCAAAAGAAGAAACATTAAGTAAGCTTATTACAGCTCAGAAAACTAAAAATCACAACTGTCTTCAAAACAAGGTTGTACATCGCCCAATAAAAAACAACAGCAGAAACTAAAGTTTATAAATGGCCAAGTTCCTTCAAAGAAAGTTCCCAGGGTCTATTTGGCAATGATATTTTAAATTTGGCAAGATTATTTTAAATAATTTTTGACTGCAAAATCAGCATAACTAAAGTACACTGAAGTTTGGCAGCTTGCTGCTATATTCTTTAACAACAGGAATCTGGGCTGCAAAAGCTGAATGCATTTATTCTGACAGGCACCTTCAACTAGATAGTTACCACAGTTTGACCCAAAACTAAAAGTACTAACCACTCACTGTCTTCTCTTCATCAGGAAGATTTACTGGTATACGAATGAAGCAAAAACACATAGTCAAGTCATGTTAACTCACAACAAAACTCTGATATCAGCTACAGACACCCACCTACGATAACTATACTTAAACAGCTCAGAAAGACAATGCCAAAGTTCTCAGGCAGTTCTAAGAAAGCAGATCCACAGAAAGAGAGAGGCATATACAAGGTGTATAAAGGGCAAAAATACCACAAAAGATCCTCACACTACAGGATATCAAACCCATTAAACTAGTATATTTTAGGAAAAAAGCAGGGACCCAACATCAATGTTGTTTTTCAGAACTTTGTATAAAGTTCTATCTTTTCTCAAGCAATTCTCTTCTGTTTTTAGAGAAAGAGTTAACGTCATCTTTAGGGGAACACTGAGGGAGAGGCCAAATTCCTTCTTGATTTTCCAGCTTCATTAACAGGAACCACAAAACTCTTGAGAGAGCTTGGTTGAGACGGAAAGAAGAACTTCTTTTCCTTTTGGTTTTCTTGTGTATTAATTATGTTAAACAAACATCCCCTCATCAAGGTTGGAATAAATCAAGTAGCAAAAGCAAAGACCATTTTTCATTTTTAAAATGTAATCCTGCATGCTATTGAAACATAGTTTATGCCGTTTATCACCTTAGCCTATAAAAAGGTTCTCTACACTATGTTTGCTGGTGAAACTCCAGTAATATGCCATATTTACCATAGGTAAGTCTACATCAATAGTAAGTGCTTATTTTTTTTAGAATACATCTTCCCAGGGATTTTTGGCACTATGACTGCATCCACTTCAGGGCTTTTGCCTCATCTGCAACAACATTAAGGAGTTCAGTTTATTTACAGGCTCCAAAGTGACACATCAGTGTCAATAAAACACATTACTACCAGAGATTACTACGTGGGGTAGGGACAGAGGCTTCAAGAATGTCACAGAGGTCAGGCACAGTAAAGCTATGCCATTCCCCACTGAGCATCACAACAGTTTCATCCTCTTGGTATTAAATTACTTCTCCAGGAGCTACATCAAAAAAAGCAATGAAAACACAACAGCCGTGAACCACTGCAGTAACATTACCTACTAACAGCATTTCATTGAGCTGCTCCACAACTTGTTTCACATGCTGCCAAAATGGATGTGAAACAGCAGGCACTGTTGAAGCACTCC
This sequence comes from Corapipo altera, assembly GCF_003945725.1. Classification (NCBI taxonomy): domain Eukaryota; kingdom Metazoa; phylum Chordata; class Aves; order Passeriformes; family Pipridae; genus Corapipo; species Corapipo altera. The sequence goes on along the minus strand of NW_020884875.1, from coordinate 10,392,481 downwards.
CTGCTTCAAGAGGAATATTAAAGTTACTACTCCCCCCCACAACCACCCAGTGCTGTTTGGAGAGGTGTGGGGCAGGTCCCAGAGAACATGCAATTGAAAACAAGCTAAGTACTCCTACGATCCCACTGAAGATTGAAAGAACCATAGACAGACGACCAAACCTAGCTTGGGATTTCAACCTTCAGGAAAGATATAAGATTTTTTTTTTTTCCAGGTGGTTCATACAGAACCAAGAGAATAATCAGATGCTGAGGGTGGGCAGGGTGAGCAAAGCAATAGAAATATCAATAGAATTAGGTGTTTAAATACAACAGGAATAAGTTCACTGGTTAGTCTGTTGCAGACAGGAAAAGTGCTAATGAGTTTCTATTGAAGAAACGGAAATTTGGGAAAATGAAGCACAAATAAAGTACCTGGAGAAGATGTTTAACATCACACCAGAGAGACACTGTTAGAAACAGGAGTCCTTCCCTTGAGTGCAACCAAGGATGAGATGTGGAAAGGGTCTCACAATCACCCATCTCCTCCAAGCCATGGTCCTTCGGCCATGGAACTAATTTAAGCAGGAAAACAGGTGCACTGTGGTAACATATGGAGCACTGAACCCCCACCCCACGGATGCTGATCAGTGTAGGTCCTGCCCTGCCCTCCATCACCACTTGCTGTCATCTCTCACTTCCTCTGCCAACACCTGAACATGCCGAATCTTTTCACAAGTCAAAGTTAAAGGAGTTTGTGAAAGGGTTTGAGGACTGCCAGGAAGCCTGGGGCTAGGAGAGAAGTTAAGACCATTCCAATTCTTAAATCATGGGGTTTCATCTCCCCACCATGTGGAACCAGCGACAATTACCCAACCGACTCTCGTAGGTCTAAGCGATCTGTCGCCCCTTTAGGAATTCCTCCTTGCCGTGCAGGGCTTTGGGAAGGTCCCTTTCCATGTCGGCGCCTCCACTCGCATGCCGATGCCCTGGTGCGGACGCCCGCGAGCCCAGTGGCTCCCGGCTGCCCGCCCACACCTCGGGGGGACGTGCTGCGTCCAGCTTCCCTTCCGAAATACGAGGCGAATTCACCCAGGGAAACAGTAGAAACGCCACTTGGAGCACTTGGCGAGCCTGGACGGGCACCCGCGCTCGCAGCCAGGGCTGCTGTTCCCCTCCCGCGCCAATGGCCCCCGGCAGCCCTGCTCGCAGGGTGGCTGCGGGGACCGCCGAGAGCCGCGGCCCGGGGGCAGCGCAGGGACGGACCCCCAGCCCTTCCCCGCCCCGACTCTCTGGGTGAGCGGCCAGCCCTCGGGCCCCGCCGGGCACTGACCCGGGTCCTCGGGCCGCACCAGGGTCGCGGAACCCGCGGGCGGGCCCGCAGCGCTGTTCCCCGCGGGATGCCTGCCCTCGCTGAGCCCCCCGCCCCACACACCTGCCGGGCTCCCCGCGCCCCCAGCCCCTACCTGGCCGGCGCAGCAGCGGGCGGACATGCTGGCGGTGCGGGGTGACCCAGCTCCCTCGCTGCTCCCGCATGCGGAAGGGGCACGGCTGGGATGTCCTGTCCTGTCCTGGGCTGGGCTGGGCTGGGCAGCCGAGCGCGGGGAGCCGCAGGCGGGGCGGCACTGCCTCTGCCCGGCCCGGCACCGCCTCTGCCCGGCCCGGCTCCGCCGCGCGGCTTCCGCTGTCGTCAGCCCGTGTGTGAGCTCCGCTGCCCCGCTCCCCGGGCCGGCAGGGGAGGTGGCAGCGGCGACATGTGAGGTGGGTACCCGCACGGCCACTCTCGGCAGGCTGCCCGGCTCCCAACGACACTGCCGGGATCACCTGCCTGCTCATATAACACCTGGTTCTGGGTAGCTGGGATTTAATAAATTCAGTGAACGAGGCATTTGAATATGAGGATCTTAAAAGACCAAGCATCAAATTGAAGTTTAACACCGTGGTGCACTAACCCCGGATTCGAACTGCTGTGCCGCATCCCACTGCCCGCGCCTGCGTGGAAAAGCCATGTTTCCTCAGTGGACAGCGGGAAGGCCGTGCTTCTTAACAGGAGCCGAGACCTTTCCCAATGCTTCAGAAACACCTTTTCCAGCATCAGTCGCCTCTAACCATGTGCAGTACTAAGCAGGAGCTTAGGATTTCCCAACGTCCAATGTGACAATAGGAATTTACAAAGCCAAATTCCGATAGGAATTACTATTGCAAAGCCACCAATGAAGCAAGGAAGGTCTCCGTGGAAAGACTCCCTGACCTTGTCCACTTTGTGGCCTCTGTGTGTCTAAAGCATTCTAAAAGATAACTATTTTAAACTTTGTTTCTAGTCTTAACTACCCCTACTTAAGGAATTCAGTGCAAGTAAAAGCTATTAACCTGCATATGAGTACATATATATAGATAATTAGCAACTCCTACCAAGGGAACGGATGGATTGCAAGGTGTAAATCCCCTTCCTCTTTCCTCATGTGTGGAAAGGTGATACTCTACCAGGTGGATCATATGATGAGTCAGCATTTCACAATTTGGTATGGTACTGGGGACCGAAGAGACCAGTTACACAGGGGTACAGTTAATAAAAAACAGCCAATGTGCTTTGTTTTTAATGGTGCTCTAACAGCTGCATACACTCCGTTAGAGACAGGGTATTTACCACTCTTATCAGATTAATTCTGTCAACCAGATGGTTACTAAGCTGCAAAGGACACCAGTTTGCAGGTATCCAAGAGGGCCCCAGCACAGTTCAAGCACTGATGTGGCTGATGCTCCTGCTTCGTAGGAGTAGCAAAAGCCCCAGCCTCAGTTAAGGACTCCTCAAATCAGGAGTGGGGCTGGAGGCTCAGCACACCTTTTCCTTTCTCCAGAGGCAGAACTGCAGAGATAGGCTCAAGAATTGAACAACAGACAGGAAAGTAGTGTGGCCAGCCAACAGGCAAGGGAAAACCACTTGTGTTTTTAACTTTGAATCACAGTCAGCTTCCTGAAGCATGTGGTTAAGACGTGGGAACACATGGATCACAGCACAGTGAGAATTCAGCAGAACTGCAATCATCTTGTATTTCTGTTCCAGACTTCTTATACAATTGCAAGAAGCTGACTAGTCAGGCTTTGCTTAATTTCCACATCAGCAAAATCAACTCAAAGCACGAAGGAGCATCTGAGGTTTAATTTAAAAATGAAACTGTTTTGCAAAGAGAGACTAGTGCAGGTGACATACAGGTATGGTGCAAGAATATGAGTGGCTGTACCATACGTCAGCATGTCTGCGATAGCAGCAAGCACTCACTGGGTGGGGAATGTCATTAATTCACTGCTCTGTGCAGGTCTGTTAATGCCAGCCAGCACTGTTATCACACATAAATCTAGCTTCTGCACTATAGAAAACAGCAGAGCTCTGTAATGGACTTTCCAATCAGTGAGAGCACCTCAGAGCCTTGGGATGTGTGCCTTGGCTCTTTGGATGAAAAATTCGTCATCAGAAAGGCTTGAACTTCCCTGCTATGTTGCTGGCAAACATTACACAGGCTAATAGCAAAGCAATGTGCAGATGTTACTGCATGAAAAGAACTGTCACTCTAAAACTATCCATGCATTTAGAGTAAGGTTTATCCATCAAACACACATTCTGAAATCAGAGAAGACTAATCTGATTTACTGACCTGAAATCTTCAACCAGTAATTCTTGCCTTAAAGTGTTCTTTTTGGCAGCATCTTAAAAGAGATGCTGTCCTAGTTAGAACAGCTGGGACTGATTCATCACTGGATAGGTGTAGCCCAAAACTGTGTATTCTATAGCCTTCCATGCCATTTCCCAGAAACTGTTATCAGTAGAGGCCTGCGAAATAGGAAGATGTTCCTGTCCTCATACGCTTTTATGGAATTCTCTGCTCTGAGGGAAGGACTGAGCATTCCTGCCTGAACTGGAGAATATATAAACTTGGAGTTTCGGAACCTTTTTCCACTCGTGGGATCCAGAGGAGGACTGCAGCTCATCGCTCTCAACCAGACTGAGACCACGACCCTCAACTGGACTCCAATCACCACTTTTGACCAGACTGCAACAGCTCTCCCACCAGCAGGTTTTTCCCCTCTCCCTTTACTTTGTACTTGGGGGGGGCCCAAGGAACACCACTTTGTTCATGCCCCAGGGTGCTGGGTTATACATTTGGGTTTTGTGGGTTAAGACCAATTGTTTGTCTGTATAATCGTACTTATTGTATTATTTTATTAAATTGTTATTCTGACTTATAATCCCTCTTTTGAGTTGAGTTCATTTCCCCTACTGGTTAACTTTTAAACCAGCACAGATGCTAATTCTGATTTAGTGCTTTCAAGTGACAGGGAATTCACAGCATCAGTAGGGGAAGGCAAGATGATTTGGCCTTGCTTTGCATAAGTCTAACTCTGTAAGTTAGACTTACAGAGGTTTAATAAGTCAGGTAGAATAGGGACATGGAATGTTGCCACAGGAAGTAAGACAGCCAAGGAGCACTCAGGGATGGAGTTAAAACTCTGGTCTCAGTTCAAGTGCCAGGGAGTGAGGAACGAAGGAAAGTGCTCAGTTAGAAGTTGTAACTGTGTGACAGTTCTCCAGAAAACCCCTGGTCAGAAGCTAGTTGTGCCCAGGGAACAAGCCACTTTCCTCACCCTTGTGTGCACAGGCAGGGTAGAGTAGAAAAACTTGAACTCCCAGGAGCATGTCACTTTGAGCCACTTACCTTCAGGCAGCCTCCAAGACATCCAGCCCATTTTCATAAACACCAGTGACCTTCTGTGGCACATCAGCTTTGCTCAGGTCACCAGGACAGGCATTATTACCCTCAGATCCCACCTGCAGTTTTGCTTGCATATGTTGCACCTTTATTAATCCCCAACTCATTTCTACATGGACTGTTGTTACAGAAGCAGAGGTTCTCACAAACTCCTTCTCTGAGAATGAAGTATTACTACCTGTAGTGAGAACTCAAAAGTGGTGATGCAGAAAGCTTTTGGACACAGCACAGAGAAGTCTTAACAGGAATGCTCAAGGACTCTGCTTCCTCAATACTCACACAGCATAAACCAGCTCAGTGTATTTTAGGATAATGTTAAGAATTGTGCTGTTTTGTTCACACCTTCTGAAACGAAGCTACAACTCAAAATGATGCTTTCAATATTACATAATTTCAAGATTTTTCAATAATTAAAGGGTTTTGGTTTGTGTCAACTGGCAAAGTGAAGAGCACAAAAAGTCTGCATCCAATGAGAAGGAGAAATGTACCACTTGGCTGTTTTTCAGATGAAATGAAATATGGAAATTTTTTCCAAACGTAAATGCAAGCAGAAAGAAAACAAAACCAGATTGTCAAATACTGTGGTGGCCACTTACTTAAAATCAGTTCTTTTTTTATAGTGTAAATTTAGACGTTGTACGCCTGTTAAAATAAAAAAGGCACAAAATTGCTCTTCAAAGAAATGTATATTTTGCTTGAGCCTAGCAATTAGACACAAGGTTATGGGAAGGAGAGGAAATATCTGTGCACGTGCATGCATATGCTCTGGAAACCACCACTCAGATTCCCAACTAGACCTCTTACACAGCTAATTACCTAACTTCTGTGATGTTTGCTGTTACCTGTGGAAAAGGTATTCCAGTACAGGGAAGCATCATGCAAAGGTGTCATCAGGCAGTAAAAATTACTTATTTATCACCTCTAGTTTTACTTGTGTGTAGCTACAAGACCATATTTGTCATGCAGTCTAGGTAACTGCAGACCATAATAAACTCATGACTTTCTCAATTTTTTCCCAAGTATGCACCAGCCCCTAGATTATGTACCACTTCTCCTCACATCCTCCTGAACAGCCAAGGGTTTCCAGAAGCCTTCACTTTTGGGCATCTTCCAAAAGCCAGTGTATCTAGGAATTATCCCACGAGCAGCTGGCATAGCACAGTATATCCCAGCCCTAGACCTGACAAAAAGCAGGTGGGAATACCTGGGTACTTGTTACTGTTGTGAGAGGATGATCACCCTCACCACTACGCAAAGAGGTGTGAGGAGGGAAACAGAGCAACTCTAACAGCAACATGAGCACCAAAGGATCTGCCAGTGCAAGGCACGAACAACCTGCAGCTATAAATCTCCAAGGCGCAGTGATGACACAGATGACAGACTGACATCTCTGTGGGGCCTGACACACACGTAACTGGCCCTTCCAGAACATCAGGTTGACCACAATGCTAAAGGGTGGTATCTTCTACTGTATCTTTATTAGCATTCTGTAATTAATACAGATATTTTCTAGCTAGTAGTAGTTCTTAATTTTAAAAAAAATTATCCATGCATTTAAGTATTCAAGTTTGGTTAGATTCTGGTCAAATGAAACTTACTGGACTTTGAAAAAAAGCATTTCATAGCACTTGAAAAGTTTAGTATTAAAAATTCCACAAGGCTGGTATTTCCAGGCAAATTTGTTTAAAAAAAACTTTTGTTTGAGAACAGAGTTTAATAAACTGCTTGGTAGTTTTTTCACTCCAGTGTTACTTTAGAGTGGATTAAGATTGGCACTGTTTATTAAGGAAATGTACCAATTAAACCTTTCTGAGGAGGTTAATTTTTGTGACGAAAGCACAGAAGAGTGGTATTGCAAAGCTTTGCACCGAACTCTGTAAGTGCTGCGTTTGCACGCTCTTTGTTGACCCTTTTTTAGCACAATGTCATGCAGTGCCACTTATGAATGTCATTTTTTCCTGACCTCCCAGCCACTGGATGCAGTACAGCTTTTCCTGCCTAATCAGGATTTTATTACATGTCTCAGGTTTCTCAGTCACAGCTAAAATCCTTACCTTAGAAATAAGTGACATAGACATTTAACTTGGGTGACACTAAGGAAACATTGTGCTGGGAGAAAAGGAGACAGCAGTACTTCCGAGCATATTTACACATTCCTGACACTCAGGTAACCAGCCAGCAGCAGGGATTTTGGTGATGGGTGGGAAGCACTGAGTTTTACTGGAGTTAATGAGGGACATATGAAAGAAGGGAAGCTTGCATGTCCCTGATTTACCAGATAAAGTTAATATTAAGGATCTTATTAAAGAAGCTCTACAAGAATATTAAGTTAAACAGGCTCAAGCTGAGCAACAACCCAGTTTTCCACTCCTACAAGGAGCTACAAGCTTGTAGAATGATGATTCTCAGAGAGACAAGCAAGCACTAGGTTAACATCAGACCATTTTTACCACATCTGACCATCTGCCTTATTTCTCTGTCACACACAGCCCCTAGCATCAGGGAAAACCCATCTGGTTGTAAATCAGTATTTCAACTCCTACAATTAAATCTGTAGATTAAAATTCATTTCTACCATCATATATAAAGATAAAGAAAACATGGTGGCACTGTCCTTCTGCACTGTTGATTTCCTCAGGATGCTTACGTGACATAACTAGAGGAAGCTCCTGAACATACAGGTAAACTTAGAGGAGTAAGAAATAGACAGTTTTACATTTGTCAACCCAGTGGTAGACTTCTTCAGAATTGTTAGATTGCAACAACTTTGATAATTATCTCTTAATTTTCTTTGACAGTGAACTTTTTTTTTTTAAAATTAATTCACAGATGGCAAATTCATGCAGGACAGCTTAAGTACTCTTTGAGGATACCTGCCTACCAGCCTGGCTCAAAGTGGAGGTTTCCCAGAACCAAAGCACACAGCTCACAGCATATTGTTAAAGCGTGCTTACCATAACTGTGCTGACCATACAGCAAGCCCCTCAGAAAATCCTCATGCAGGACCTTCCAGCCTGTGGATTTGATTCTTTGGAAGGAAGAAATAGAGCCCCCCATTCCCCAACCCCTTGTACCTTTATTTGAAAGGGTAAGAGTTTCTAAAAAGAAATAAATAGAAATTTTCTGAATAAGTTTCTCATGAATAGAAAAAAAATGAAAATACTAGAATTGTACACAGATATATGAGGCTAGTTCAAAAGCATCAAAGCTGATATTTTATTCTAGCTCTGCTTGGGGAAGCTTGAAAATGACAAATTAACATCATGTGATGAAAAGTTTGGCCAAGTGGAGCTCCCAGGCTAGCAAGAGTTGTTTCTGGAGTCTTCCTGGTAGTGGTGGGCTACAAGAGGAACAAGCTTAATTCCCAACAGGTCTTTGGTAAAATGAGGATCAACAGGTAGGCAGTGCTGTATTTTGGAGCCAAGAAAGACAGCAGCCATGCATGTCTTTTCCCCAGACTCTCACACTACTGGATATGAGCAAGGTGTACGTCAGAATACAGCCTGCTAAGAGTGTTCAAAAACCTCTGTGTAGTTCTCTGAGAAGTTTTTCTATCTCAACCTGATACACTATATGCAGACCTATCCCTAGTTTATACTGTAATTTTATTACAGCCTTGTGGAGAGAATAGCTTAACTCAAAGTTTACATAGCTGAGTTTAACATGCCAGGGGGAATAGAGGGATTAAAAGAAAAGCAGGCCCAGCTATAGCATCTTCCTTCTCTCAGAGTACTAACGGGTCACAGGTGAAACATGCTCTGTAAAAGAATCATTAAAAGTATAAACATTTATGCATCAGAAGAAATGGCTGAGTTAAGTGAGCAGGGTACATGCAGTAATTCAAGAGAATGAAAACAGTAACAAAAGCCAAGAAGATAGACAAAAGCAAAGAATTGGCAGCGCTGCCTGGAGTACATCAAGGCCACACCATGTATAAAAGCACACCAAAAATGCAAAGCAGCAACTTTATATTACAACTTAATTTGGCTCTGAGCCTTCTTTGTCAATATAAAAAGGCTGCAAGGATCACATAGCATTACAATCAATCAAGAACCAAGGAGACAGATAAGAATGTGATAGCTAGCAGTCCTTGTTCTCCATGCCACACCACCACAACTAATCCTGGTATCTGTGAAAAAATGAAGTCAGTTTTGTTTAAAACAAAACTTTCTGTATTGTGTGCTCATACAATGAATTTTGCTACATTTATTGTGGCAGCAAAGTGGAAGAAGAAAACAAAGTTCTCATTCAATTATATAAACAATACCAGTAGAATGCATAGAAGTCACTCAAATTCCATCAAATCTTGAGGGAAATGCCATCATGTTTGCAAAGAGGAGTACTAACCTTTCAGGAAGAAACAGCAGTAAGACATAATAAAAAGACGGTAAGGGCAGAAGAACTGTCTCAACTCAAGAGAGAAGGCATTTAGATTATGTTCCTGTTTGCTCAAGTGTACCACTTAGACTTCTGCACAGGCATGCACATTGCAGGGTCAAACCACTCTTGATTGTTGTGGTTCTGAACAGAAGCCAAATAGATTGTAGCAGCTGTATATTCAACAATTTGGTGTGATAAGAAACAGACTGTCAATGCTGAAGCATGATTAGCACGATATAAAGCTTACAAACTAACAAAGTCATGAGTTAAGTTAAACAATATTTAGATGACTGATTGCACATGATTGCATATTATATTTACAAATCCCAAATATTTCCTCCAATGTTCTGACATAAATCACAAAAATTAAATCAAACTATCCAAAAGCCTGAGATCAAGAAAAAATATTGTGCTGAACTGTGCTTTAATCTTATCATACTCTACGATGTACATACATTTTATCTATGCACAACACCATCATTAAGAGCAAGGCAATTTTAGTCCCTGACACGAGCAGATTTATTCAGGAACTCAACCGAAAACAAGATTTACTGCACACCCTCATGGTATAGAACAGGCCCCAACCAAGAGTTAAATGAAGGAACACACAAGGAAGATGATGATTGCTGTTCCTCCACAAGCCTCAAAATCTTGTACTAACACACTTGTCACAAAAATTAGAAAACAGAACAGTGAAAGTGGTTTGCAGGTGGGAAAATGACAATAGCTCACTAGGTATCCCTAAGATCCACTGCACAACACTGGGCACACAATTAAGCTGCATCAACAGTGCCTATGGGCTTGTTTTTCTCCATTGAAGAAGTTTGGTTACCCAGCAGACCCTTTGCAACCCCACCACGCTGGAATTCAGGCAAAGCTGAGTCCAGTATCTGCACTACAAATTGCTCAACAGCCACAGGCTGACAGGAGGGCTAGCATAGTTTTCCAGTTAGATCTCCCCTCCATCTCTTATGCAATCTTCGGGGCTGTGAAGGAAACAGTATTTATATGCTTTTAGATTGTTATAGGTTTGAAAAGAGATGTTGGAATTTCTCCCTAATATCAATTACTGGGTAGCGTGCAACTACAATGAAAGGACATCGCCCCCCCCCCCCCCCTTTTTCCCGGGGAGGAGCGACGTCGCGCGCAGAGGGGCACGGGAGTGGGCGAGGGTTGTTTTTAAACTGGCTGGTACCAGGCACTGGGGCCTTTGTTGGTCTTCCTGCCTGTCACCCGACGGAGCCGGCAGCCACCTTTTTTTTTCCAATTCAACCTCCGAGAAGAAGCCTTCCCCTGCCTGGAACCGCCGTTGGGGATCGGCCCCAGTCCTTCGCCGGCCATCACAGCAACCGCCGGGATAAACCCCAGGAGAGCCCCTGCCGACCGTTTGTTTTGGAGCGAGGTTATCTGTCCCAGGCCCGCCCTGCGCCAGTGCTGCATGTCAGAGCATCTCCCGGCGGCTGCTGCTTGGAGCAGCCCGCCCGCCGCTGCGGGTACTTATTTCCTGAGCTGGGGAGCCCGGAGCTGTTGCCGAGGGCCGCGCCCAGAGCCCCGGGACAAAAGGGAAACGCCCCTTCATTGTTGGCAGCGGAGCCACCATCGCTCACGTGGCTGTGAGCAGTTGTTGAGCTACCGGGAACAGCCCGCGGACTCCCACGGGGAGCCGCGGCAGCTGCCACCTGGGGAAGTAGGACTTTGTTTTGAAAGTTTTGGTTGCACTACTGTTACTTATTCAGGTTTGTTAGATATATATATGTATGTGTACATATATATATACACACATGCTAATAAAGAGCTGTTATTTTCCTTTTCCACACCTTCCACCTGAAGCCTCTTAATGCTGAGATTATAATAACTTAGAGGGAGAAGTTTGGTTTTTTTTTTTCCCTAACCTGTCCTCTTTAGCAAACATTTGTCTCTTGTTAAACTATGACACAGATAATTTCTCCTGGCAGATTGGAATCTGTAAAAAAAAAAAAAAACAAAACCAAACCCCAAACAATTCATATTCAGTATGTGCATCATATTGTTTTCAAGGCAGTGGATATGTCCTTGGAGAGTCTTAATGCATGACTGCTGAGAGACTATATGCAAACTCATTGTAAACACCTGAGCTATTATCTGGAACAAAAAATTCATGCCCTTTCCTTAGTGATACATTTTTATTATGGGGTTGGAAGACAGTTATGTGTATATCTAAGCTCCAGGTGAGAAGTGTGTTATTTGTAGTTTTCCTCCTAAGGGTGTACATCTGTACAGGATAGCATGTAATTTTTACCACAGAGGTTCTGCAAAATTAGTCTGTGTAAATTTATAGTCTGCAAGCAGTTTTGACAGTTATTACCCCAAAGCACAAGTCAAAGTAACAAGACAGCAAATGAGATAAAGAAATTTTTTCTCTTCAATACAATTTTATTGTAATAAGAAGGGTTAATAAAACCCTTGTTTCAGTTAAAAAATATTAAATTCTAATTTTACATGTTAAAATATTATAAAACAACCATCCTGTGACTATTGCAGCATTTTAAAAATGGTTGGGACTCCGGTCATTTTCACTCATTTTCATACCCCATCCACAGCAATCAAAAAATCAGTTTTTTTGGTAATCCTGAAAAGTGTAAATCACATTGTTAGTAAAGTAAAGGGGTCCAGCCCTCTCCTCAAGATCTGATACCATTCTCAAGATATATCTACTCTGAACTGCTTAATGCTGCTTACTACAGTGGTAGTACATGACTTCTTCTAATGAACCTCAGAGAGTGATAGAATCAAAGCACACTTAGTGTGTACTCCAAATGAGTCACAAATTCTGCAATTAAGTATTAATTACATTTGAGATACATGTAAGTATTTTTCTTTGTTGATATAAAAAGCTAACCAGTCAACTGTTGGCATGAAAAGCTAAGCCTTAACCCTGTCCCACCACACCAACACTCTTAATAACTTTTCTTACATGCTGTCAGATCGAGGACAAATTCTTAACCTTAGATATGAATAGAATGGCTTTTGTTTATTTCCAAACTAATGTAAAATAGTTCTGATATTAGGTGGATTCATTATGCTGCATTAACTCAGGAAAAAGTTTAGTGTACCTACAGCTCTGTAGGAATGCAGATCAATAAGACTGCTTCCTGGGGAAGCAGTGCTGCGTTTGGTTAAGTGCCAGAGTGAAGATTGACAATGATGTCGTCATAATATCAGTGTCTCCACATACCACAGTGAACAGAAATAAGTGGCAGCAGCAGACAGAAAGTATGAATGTTTAATACTTTTCACAGGGAGTCATCCATCCAGTGACAGTTTTTCCCTAACAGTAGAGACTGTTTTGTGAGAAGTACTTAAGTTTGGTGGTCACGCCCCACAGGCTCCAGGGTTTTGTTGTTGTGGAAAAGCAGCACTTAGGGTGATGGCAGGAATCTTTGTCCCGACAGTCAGGTCCCGATGCCAATATTTTACAAGAGGTTATCCATCAGTAATCATTCAGTCTATTTTGCCAAGCTCCAGAGCGCTACCTGGACAAGGCTAAGGAAATGTATTGTGCAGGATGCAAGGGCAGGGCAGTCTAAAAATTTCAGGGAATACAACTTATTTTTCTTTGAGATTACTTTTGCATATTTCCACCCTCAATAGCAGTAAAAACATGCTGCCCTTCAATTTTTATTTAAATAAAGACTGTAGGATTATTCTTCCAAACAACTATTCAGATTTTAAGTGGTAATGTCATATAAGGATGGCAAATGAAATCCAGGGCAGCAGATTTGCTAGCTCTTAACATTGGCTCTCTCCTTAAATGTTTGTTGGCACTACCCTTGAGACCTTCTGATTCTGTCAGCCCAGCTAAGGCAAAACCAAAACATAATGGAAAATCCATATCAGAAAATCCATTTCATTTCTGTTTTCCACTTAGTGGAAATGATACTGCTTTTTATGCTGATACTCAAATGTCTCAAAAATTAATGCTGACTTCTTAAATGCCTCATTTATAGCTAATCTCAAAACTCCTAGCATTTAACACATAAGCTTTATTTCATCTTGTTGAAGATGAGACTTTTTGAAAGATATTAAAGCAATTACTGTTCTAGCTTTATACAGCTCTGGAAACTCTGCCCATTGTCAAATACAACAATTAAGTCACAGAAATCAAAGAAGCATTTCTCTTTTTCCTGTCCTTTAGTTAACAGGCCTATTTTAGGGCATGTACTCCAAAACACTAGTCACAAACCCTCAAATGATCTTTGCAAAAGGAGCTAAAAAGCTTAAATTAATTGCCTAAGCTACCATAACTTGACAAGTTCCCACACATCAGCTGACCGATGGTACTGGGGTCAGTAAACAGCATACAAGTAGTCAGCTGATTAAATTTTATTTTGAGGTTGAAATCTTAAGGTAGTGCTTTTTACTTCTAATTTGACACAGACTCTGAAACAACCATTCAAAGTGCCTAAAAGTTAAGTTAAACGCTAATCATGTAGTTGTCTCTCTGAACTCAAGAGGAAAAATACACTTCTATGGAAGCATCTCTATTACAAAAAGATACCACTTTTGAGTATTATTGAATCTTATACTGGCAATAACAAATGGCTGATGATAATCTGCTATCTAGCATATTCCAACTGTTAAGAAAACCAAGTCCAAGTTTAAGAACCAATATTTGCCTCTCTAGTAGAAGGTCTGAGTAATTCAGCATCAGATACAGATGTTGAGTCCTGAGCACTTTTCTTGCCACGAAGATATGAAATAATGCTACTGTTTGAGGAATACTGAAGGAGGGTCACAGAAATGTGCTTCATGTTCCTTACCCAGAATGGTCTAAACAATTAACTTGCTTACCTGATGAGAAAGAAAGCAGAAATCTCTCTGAATCTCATCTACATTTTCCAGTCTATCATTTCACAGAATCACATGCTATGTTTTGGACTCTCATACTCTGTACCTCATTTTGTTTTGTTTTAAGAGGTGTGAAGTTAAATTACTTCCACCTAAGTAAGATGCCTCAGGAAAAAAAGGCTCGTCATAATAGCCTATAATTTACTGGGCAGTATCACACACCATTAGAGCAATTAATGGAATTGGATATTTCTAACAAATAGATATTTCTAAGCATCATAGAAAAGAGTCTTTTTTTGTACTAATTCTGTCAGAACACAGTACTAAGTCATTCTCACCCCAAAGCATTTATCCTAAACCACAAATCACTGAAGGGTTTCAGCTGGTGTTGGTGCCCAAGGAATTAGTCCATTCAGAGAGTTTGTGTTCTGAAACACTGAAAACATCCCATTCTCTCTAAGCATGTAGCTCCTATTTTAAAATCAGTGAAATATTAAGAGGTTACCTTGATCTATTCCTTCTGTTTTTTTCCTTTTTAAATTTAAAAGTGCATTTTGTTGCTCCTTCACAGCTTCCACAGGACAGTTGGGTCTTGGCAGCTGATTTCCTGGAGTGGGTCCTGGTCGGTTACTGAAATACTTCTGTTTCAATGCCTTAATGATAACAGAAGAAAAATAACCAAGTAATTAGCATTAAGTGTCAGAATACTATTTATAAAGAAGTTATAATGAAATAAAGCACTTGCTATTGGAACTTAAAAACTACTTGGACATTTTTATACTACAAGGTGGCCTTGGGGCAAATCAAGTGTATGTTCTTAATTACTATCCACCCCACTTAGATTTGGTAAAGCAAGGGATAGAGTAGTGTTATTTTCAGCTAGCACTCAGACATCCTAACAAAACTCTAGACTATTTTGCAAAAGGTCTTGTATAAGCAGTTTCTAGCTCTGAAGAGCTCACATTCTGAATAGACTGAATAGTCTTAGATGAGACAAGAGTCTCATCTGAGTAAAGAGTAAAGTAGGAGTAAAGAAAAATTAAAGAAAAATTAAAGGAATATATCTGAAGTCTTGATCAGATCCAGGACTTGGACACCAGCTGTTTTGTTAGCTTTTAAGATTTCTTTACTGCGCTGTTTCTACCCTGTAAACTGTGAGAAAGGCACAATTTCTATCGGAGCAGAAGACAAACATAAGAGAGCAAGGTTGATTTCATGTAGTGGAATTGCATATCCTATTTTAAATTTTAGGAACTTTACAGCTTCCATAAAGTGTGGTTAACAAAAAGTGGCTAAGGTGTTTCGTAGGCAATCATTACTCTTGCTAATGCCAGTTACATGATATTCAATGCTACTTATAAATGAAACCAATACTGTAAGCACAAGTTGTTTCCTGCCTTAAACTGTGGCATTGCCAATAAATAGTCTAGACTGGAAAAATACACTGTCCTACAATATGATCTGAAAAATCACTTCATACATATGAATTGGTGTCCCAAGCATAGCAGAACTGATAATTTGGAAACTTATACTGAATGTTCTTAAAGATAGTGGCCAAAAAAGTCTAAAGGTGCTCTGAAAAAGTCTTCTATAAAAAACCCCCATAACTTCTACACTAATCCCCTGGATTCAGATCTGCCTTGTCTAACCAGCAATGAGGAAGCCCTGGCCTTAAGGGGACAGTTCTGTTTCTTGCATGCCTCCCTAACAGTGTAAAGTGACAGAAATACACTTTTCAAACTGCCAACTGGTATATCTTCCTCGTTACAGAAATCAATATCACGAACTAGAACATTTTGCAAGATTTTCCTTTGAAGTCCTTCATTTCTCACCACCAGGGAGTAGTGAAAATGAAAGTATAATGGAAAAGGATATTTAGACGAGCATCATGGTTTAAAATCACTACAGAATTTCACATTAAAAAAGCATCATGGATGTTTAAATGAAATTGAAGAAGACACTGGATGAAGTAAGTCTGAAAATCTTTCAAACCCAGGGAATAGGATATGTTATGTTAAGACTTAACCTTCAAGCTTTAAGTGATTGAATTCCAAATGTCAAATACGACTGTCTAAAGGCGATGACTCATACACCTTTTAATTGTCTACACTGGGAACAGAGATGACCAGTTAGCATTATCCATGCCTTTCAGAGTTCTCTTTCTAAAACACTGAGATTAGGTTTTTGGAAATTCATGTAACATTTCATTTCAAACCTGGCTTACTGGCTTCAAAACACATTTATTTGATATTAACAGTAGGTTAATGAACATTAGGACATAACTCAAGTGTACTGTACCTGAGTAGCTGTAACCCTAGTGCAAGGATTAAATGTGAATAAGCCTTGAAGAAGATTGAGCAGATCATCACCAGCCGCACTGAAGATATGTTGAAGTGGCATTCCAGGGAAAGATTTAAATGTGACGTAGTCTGGAAGACTCGTCATCCCCTACAAAGACCAAAAATGGAATATATGTTTTTTACTTAAGAGCTCAGTTTTTCACAGAAAGTGAACTTCATATGGCTGTCTTTCAGCAGAAGCAAATCATCTTTCAAAACACCTTGCTAATACTTGGTCACTGAAATAACAAATGTAGAAGTAATGGGTCATAAAGACTTTTTTTTTCTCAGTAACTGTTCCAGTTGTTTTACACTTTCCCCTTCCAAATGATCTGTCCTTCCTTTGCTTTAGCAGTGACCAGGCCAAAAGGAAAAACTGTTAACAAAGAAAGGAAGTAAAAAAGGACTTTAGAGTGGATGCAGACAAATGAAATAAAGGTTCCTTTTGTGATCTGACATGGTGGGAGGGAAAATATTCACAAAAGAGCAAGTCTTTCTCCACATTAATAAAATTAACTGCAATTTGAGCTACTTTTGAAATGCACAACTGAAAATTTATATGGGCTGTTGGAGGAGGGAAGGAAAATATACACCAAGCAGTTAAACAGAAGATGAACTGCGTACTGTTTCTCCTGTAGGTATGAAATCAATACCATTGTATTCAAATTCTAGCATAAAAATGATCTGGTAACAATTATCCAAATGTAACATTTTAGTAGTATTTTAAGTATTTAGTCAACATGCGTCAGCAAGTTTGTCCAAGCAAAATAAAATAACAATGAAGTGAAAAATGTGCTCAATCAGTTACAATCTTGATAGTAGAGTTTTTAATTATTGAAATGCTTGGGCTTGCAAATTAACTTCGGGATGCATCATCTCTGTTTTGCTAGCCAATCTCTTATTCACTCCTTTCTCCACCCATATCTTAACTCTTCCTCTCCAAAGAAAGCAGAAATGTCACTGCAAAAACCTTTATGTGTTTCATTCAGAATCCCAGAGCAACAGCAGAATTGTTTGGGGCTAGCAGTGCCTCAATACAGTATTTCTCCATATGGCTACAGCTCCATTTCATGATCATGTACCATAGCATTCCAGTACAATTCACACAAAGGAAAAGCAGCATGGAGAGGGAGCAGAGGTTAACAAGTACAGTGAGTGCTTCCATAGCTCAACAACAATTCCTGATCAGGGAATTCAGAACTCCTGATGCAAGTTGCTCATCAGAAGTTATGCCCCACTTCCTGTCAGTCTGCTTAATATCCATAGTTAGGTAGGTCACTGTGTGTCCTGACAGTAAGTTTTGCCTAGTATTACTGAATTTATTGTCACTTCAGAGATAATTGTACTACTAATTTGTATTTGTTACTGTACTGTTGCTGAGACAAATTGTTCATCCCTAAAGCTGTTGGTCTAGTGTTTCTTACTGTATTCCAAACTATAACTTACCTTGGCCAACTTAGATCCCTATAAGTGGTTCCTACTTATGAAAGTCATGAAAGGACACAGAAAGGAAACCATAAAGTGTTGTTAATCTTGCTATTGACCAGAGGTTTGTCAAGAGAAACAGCAAATCTCAGCTGCTCTGTGAGATGAGGCAACTGCCTTCTGAAAATCTACTCAAGTATTCTGGTATAACCTTTCATTTAATTTCAGAAGTTAAAATAGAGAGTATCAAGTAAAACTAATGTCAGTCTGTTAAACAAAAGGACTCACAGGCCACTGCTCTTCTGTTGGAGTGCCCAGTGTTTCAAATATTCTTGTTAGCTGGTCAAGATCAGAGTCTCCAGGCAAAAAAGGAACCTAGAAGGTAACAGCATGTGATTTAATTAACTTCTGAACTTCAGTTTTAGAGTGGAGCTTTGAGTGATCACTCATAAGTGCAGGGCAAAACACTTCTGTATACCATCTCTCCACAAAGAGCTACATTGAATATTGAGGCATTCTACTGATGTCCAAGTAGATTCTGAAAGTTTCTTGAACCTGGGCTTCATAATGTTGACTTGACAGCAGGGAACTAAACATAAAATTACACAACCACATTAATGTAAAATAACTAAACACAGGAAAGATTTTGCATCTTAGTTGTCAAAGTCATGATAATCCTTCCATCATATGTTCCCTGAAGTTAGCTTTTATGTATATATTCAGTACGTTTAAAGTGAATTGTAACTGGATTACAGAAGTTAGACTGAGGAAATGAGATTTAAGCATGAGGGAGACTAGAGACTCACTAGAATAGAAAACTGTCTTATCAGTATCACATGTTATTTAAACTAAGCAGAAGACTGAAAAGGGGGTATCTGCCCAGTTCAACTTGAACCTTGCACACCCTGCACACAATGGAAGTAAAAAGAAACTTTGTGACCAAAGCAAATTTATAAAGAATTAGAGACAGCGTTTAACTAAGCAACACAGAAATACCCACACTAAACTTTGGCATCATGAAAACCCCTTAAACATAAACTGCTTTCATAAAGCTCCCAGAAGCTGCATTGTCCTGAAAAAGGACAGATACATTTAAAAACACCACAGTGATAAAACTGAACCATAATACATTTTCTACTTTGTGAAAAACCAAAGAATCAGTTCAACAATTTATTTGAATTCAACAATTCAATAAATTCAACAACTTATTTGTCTTCTCACTTTGCTTAAATTTAATCACTTTACCAGGTCTAATGCATATTTATGTAAACATCACTAGTGTTCATTAAGCAGCCAATATGTATTTCCCTGTCTGAGCTGCCAACCAAATCGCACCAGCATACCTGTTTGGTGTGGCAAACGAAGGCAAAGGATTTCTTTTGAGGTGTTTTCACACAGACTAGTTCTCCAGTCTGGTTATGAGACAGCCAAAAAAAGCATTCCAAGTATGGTGAAGAAACCAAGCAGAAGCGACTTAGTCATGGAAGATAAATGATACTGCAGGCTACTTTGTGCCTTCAGCTGTGTCTGTCCCCTGCCCTTCACTCCCCCCCTGACACTTTCATGTCTTCTCCAAAGAGCTGTATAGTAAACAGTCTAGTTCAATAAAACATACTTAAAGACCATGACATCTGTGTACCATACAGAGGAGTGCCATAGGATTATCATAGCGTTAACCTTCAGCTTCATTCTAGTATTGTCAACTAACCTCATGGCTAGGCTTCACGAACGAAGATTTAGGAAGGCTCTATCCACATTTGTTACAGGCACGCTGGTGGCTTATGAGGCCAATACGTGACAGACATATCCGATTGCAAAAGGCACAGCAGAAAGACTCCTTAGATGGTGTATTCTGCAAGACACAGTTCTTTCTGCGTTGTCTTTTTTTCCTCGAGAGTGATCCTGCGTGTGTTCTCAAAGGAGACAGCTGCGTTATAGATGGTGTGTCTCCAGGCCTCCCGATTTGAGGCCAGAGTAGACCAGTTATGGTGATCAGTCTGGCCAAGGCTGAGATGTTGTTTCAGGGAGCCCTTGTATCTTTTCTTCGGGGCTCCTCTCATGCGGCAGCCAGTGGCAAGTTCACCATAGAGCAAGATCTTAGGGAGGCGGTGGTCCTTCATCCTGGAGACGTGCCCGGTCCATCGCAGCTGTGTTCTCAGTAACATGGCCTCAGTACTTGTGACTGCTGCTTGTTCTAGAACAGATGTATTGGTCACATAATCTGACCAGTGGATGTTTAGGATTGTACAGAGACAGCGTTGATGGAAGCGTTCTAGGAGACGCAGGTGGTGGCGGTAGATGACCCATGATTCAGAACCGTATAAGAGAGTAGACAGCACAATGGCTTTGTAAACACTGATCCTGGTGTTTTTCTTCAAGTGTTTATTACGCCATACTCTTTTGTGGAGTTTTCCAAAAGCACTATATGCCATAGCTAACCTGTTGTCTATCTCTCCGTTGGTCTTACCATCTGAGGAGATGAGGCTACCAAGGTAATTAAACTGTTGGACTGATTTGAGCTCTGATTGGCCAATGGTGACATGGGGATGATGGGGGACCTCCTGAGGTGCAGGTTGATGGAGGACCTCTGTCTTCTTTAAGCTGACTTCCAGCCCAAAGAGCTCAGCAGCATCTGCAAAGCAGGATGTTAAATGCTGCAGAGCTGCTTCTGTGTGGGCAACAAGGGCGGCGTCATCAGCATAAAGCAGCTCCCGGACAAGATGGTTTAAGGTCTTGGTGTGGGCCTTCAGGAGCCTCAGATTGAATAGACTTCCATCAGTACGGTATCGAATGTAGATACCGTCCTGATCATCGAGGTCTGCTGTGGCCCTTTGGAGCACCATGCTAAAGAAGACGGTGAATAGGGTAGGAGCGTGATCATCTCACTCCATGAGGATCAGCACGGCCAAGTCAGATATGGCAACACACTTTCTGTCAACTAACCACAGTTTAGAAAAAACATTGATCTTCTGTTCGTTATACATAAACCTACAATTAAGGTGTGGCGATTATAATTTGCAGTTAGTGAGAAACAATGTATAAGGAACAGTGTATGCATGTATCTAGGATGTCACATTTCTAGAGGGCTAGGAATGAAACTCATAGAAGGCTGTGTGAAACTGTAACACTAAGAGGACTGGAAGAGTTACCTGCTTGGCATCTCCCAAGGCAAGACTGTGACAGTTTGTTGCAACTTTTTTACCCGTTTTGAAAAACTTCCAATGCTTGTGGATGCTAATAAAACCTCAGTCTATTGCAAAACTTCACTTTCATTACAGTTAACAAGGTTTTGGAAACTTTCTTCTGCCCTAACTGTCTTTACCTGCTAATGTTAGCAGGAGAGAAGCAGCCCACATAAAAAGCTGTAGCGCACTAAAGAGCAAATACAAAATGCTTACATTTGAAGACTTACCCTGAGGAGCAGTTCAGCTAAAATACAACCAACAGCCCACATATCAACACCAACACCATACATTCTAGCCCCAAACAATAGTTCTGGGGCTCGGTACCATCTGAAAAGAAAACACATTTTGGGAAAATCACCTGGCTTTGCTCATGTCAAATGCTGTATATTGTAGCAATGCAAATACTAAAAAGAGGATGCTGCCTCTGCCTATATACTTTTCAGACACTGAAGAGCTGTAGTCTACCCCACAACGTGTTTTGTTTAAGAAAGACTGAAAAAATTTGTGCATTCCTCACCACAGGGTCACATGCAACCACAAATTAACTGCAGTTTCAACTGAGCTGATTACAAGCAATGGAATTGCAGACATGCCAAGGAAGAAAGTTTTTAACTTGAAGGTTTGCAGGTTATAAAACAAAATTTTCTTAAAATTTTATGTTGAAGGAATGACAGCAAGACAAAACTCCTTCCAGCTTCCAAAAATCTCCAAATCAACAAACCTAAGTACTGAGGCTAGCTTTATGCAAAATGAGCTTTGTTGTTTAAAAGAGCTACTTAACACTGCCTAGGAACAATTAGGTTTAATGCAATGACCTGATACACAAACTGCTCTTGAAACTACTGTGGAATTTCTGCCCTTTGAACAAAGATGTTAAAACAAACCAGCTTTGCACTAATACTTTTAACATTACAGCAGTCAGAAGGAAACACGTTGCACGTTTTGCAGCCCTGCTTTTTAAAGTATACTTTAAATAAGCATGCTATAAAACCCATTAATAAATATTTTAATTGGTTCAAGTGTTTGTCTCATAATAGGTAATGTGACTAGCTACAAAAATGGTTCTAGGTCTTGTGATTAACAGAAAGTAGCAGCTGTCTTGCTCCCAAAACCAGGCTTACAGGAAGATACATATTATTTCCATATATTTCAAGAGTATCATACCAAAGAACAACTCCCAGGGATGCATATTGTAGCAGTTCTTATGGAGATTTTGTTAAACAATGCTTCCCTGCATGTTCTTTATGAGGCTCTTGCCACATAACATGAACTACATGCTACTCTTTGAATATGTTGATATGACATGAGAGAAGTGCCAAGAGACACCTACAAAACAACGAAATAATCTCTGTCTAAGAAACAAAATAGAATGTCTTACCTTGTTACTACCTGGTGTGTATAAACTCTATTTGGGCTACCAAAAGATTTTGCCAGGCCAAAGTCAGCTAATTTTAAAACCCCATTTTCATCTAATAGCAAGTTATTTGGTTTAAGATCCTGTCAGTAGAGAAAGCAAATAATGAATTTTGTCAGTATTGATAAAAGCAGACATATAATGAATCTCCTAGCAGATGTATCATAAGAGTATTCTAAAATGAAAGCTTTTGATTCTATGTGAAGTCTACGTTGTTAGAAAAAAATAATAAAACATCGGAAATTGAGTATTTAGTCATAGAGGAAAATCATAGTGAGACACACCAATTTGAATATTAACACATTTAAGCTGCACACTATAAAAAAGCCACTTCATAGGTTTTAGCTTTGCTGCAGGACCGACAGTTTTGTTAACCACATAGATGCCAACTGAATAATAAAAAGACCTTGCAAATGTTTCAAATAACTGCAGAAATTATGGAAGTCATACAGTTTAATACAGTAGCAGTGTGTTGTTGGGTTGACCCCTGGCCAGTAGAGAAGCATCCACATAGCCATTTGCTCATTCCATTCTCATGCCAGAAGCCCAGGCAAAAGAAGACCAAAAGCAAGAACACTCTAGGCACACTATAAAGGCAATTTAACAGGTGAAGGAAAGAGGAAAAAACAAAAGCAAGCAATGCAATGGAAATCATTCACCATCTCTCACAAGCAGACGGATACACAAAACAGTCTCCAAGAAAGAAGCAACCTGGAAGGCAAAATCCTCCCTTTTTCTCTAACCCAGGTTTTTACTAATGATCATGGCATTATATGGCATGCAATATCCCTAAGGACAACTTGGGTCAGCTGCCCCAGCTGTGTCCCCTCCCCACTTCTTGCCCACCCCCAGCCTATGCATCGGGGCAAGGGCAGGGTGGAAAAAAGAGAAAGCCTCAACAGTTCACCTGCTGTGAAAAAAGTTCAATCCATCCCAGCCAGACCCAGTTCACAGTGATAATTCACATCTAACTGGAGAACCTTTTATATAAGTATCTAAATGAAAATTGCATCAGTAATTCTTAACATTTCTGGTACTTCTATTGTCTCTACACGTAATATGAAAGCATATGGAGTGAGAGTGCCTGAACTCCAAAACTACTTTCATCAGACTTTAGACTCAAACTTTATCCCATGTGAGTTTTGTTACAGCATAAAGGCTGTCAGTTTAGTACATGCTTACCCTGTGTAAAATCCAGTGCTGATGCAGATATTCTAATCCTTGAAGTGTCATCAGCATATATGCCTTGATGTGAGACTGTGTCAACACAATACTTGTATCCTTTATAATAACCTGTAAAGTTTTAACGTGACAGTAAAGCTCAACACACAAGATAAACTTATTACCATTCTTTCAGCTCAAAAGTTATCTCAGGCTCAAAGAAAAATTTCAAACAGCAGTCACAAATTCTCTATCATTCTCACTCTTTTTCCAGAAATATAGGTCTATTCTGGAGATCAGAAATTCAAATCCAGAGCCCAGATAGCCTACATGAACTCTTCCTAGGTCAGAGGGACCTCTCTGGAATTCCCAAGACAGTTCAAAAATAATTGAAGGAGGTTGTGCAATGACATCATCATTCTGGGATGAATCCTATCAGGCCCCATACATTTGCAGGCATCCAGCTGGAGCAGCAGATCCCACGCAAGTTCAGGGACAACTTGGAGTTGATCATTCTCACAGTCATGGGTCTCCAGCTCAGGGCACTGAGACCCCCTTGGTCCATCATCCGTGTTGAAGACAGAGGCACAGAAAGTGTTAAACACCTCTGCCTTGTCCCTGTCCCTATTTGTGAGGTGACCATCCTCATCCTGTAATGGGCTGGTGATATTTCTACACTGCCAGTTACCATTAATGTATTTGAAAGAACTCTTTTTATTGTCCCCCACATTTCTGGCCAGCTTCAACTCCAGCTGAGCTTTGGCAGCACAAATTTTCCCCCTACAGCACCAAGCAGCATCTCTGAATTCTTCCCGTGTCACTTGACTTTGCTTCCACTGGGCATATACACCTTTCCTTTTTGCCTTATTTCCAAGAGAAGATTCCAGCTCAGCCAAGCCAGCCTTCTGCCTCACCTGCTTGATTTCCGACATTTGGGAATTGCTGCTCCTGTGCCCTACGAAGGTGAACTTTAAAAAGTGACCAGCACTGATGGATCTCAGCACCAGCAAAAACATTTTCTCAGGAGACTTTCCCAATTCCATGAGCAGCCTGAAGTCCACTCTCCTTCATGTCCAGAGTTGAGGTTTTGCTGGCACTTTTATTCCTGTCAACAGAGATTTTAAACTCAATCCCTTTGCGGTTCCTGTGGCGAAGATGGCCACCAATCTCCAGTTTGCTCACAAGATCCGCTCTGTGAACAAACAGCAGATCGAGGAGGGCATCTTTCTGAGTCAGCTCCCTTAGGACTTGTTCCGGGTTTTTTAGGAATTTTCTGGCCCAGGTTGTACCAGGTGTGTGATGCTCTCAGGTAATTTCTGGCAAGTTGAAGTCCTCCATAAGGACCAGGGCAGTTGACTTGGAATTGTGCTTAGTTCCTCCAAGAATAATTCATTGGTGTCATCATCCTGGCTGAGAGGTCTGTAGCAGATTCCCACAATGACATCCACATTATATGCTGGCCCCTTGATTCTTACCCAGAGGCTCTCAACTGTGCCACTGCCCACTGTGAGCTCCATACATTCTAACACTTCTATTACATACAGTGCCACCTCTCCACCTCTTCTGCCCTGTCTATCCCTCCTAAAGAGCCTGTCACCATCCAGCAGGGCACTCCAGTCTAAGAATTCATCCCACCGGGTTTCACTTACACCAATGATATCAAATCTCTGGCATTGTAGCCAACACATCATGAACTAGATTGAGAGATATCATTAGTGCTTGTTTCCTCACCATCCCATGGTTTATCACTGGCCTGTGAGCCTGGTCTTGTCCCTTTACCCTTTCCAATCTTGTTTAAAGCTGTAACAAGCCCCACTAGTTTCTGTGTTTCAGGGCTTCCCTCAGTACCCAGGGCTTTCACCACCACCATAACAGATCAGGACTACAACCACCACTTTGACCAACAAACATCGGAATTGCAACAACCAAGTCTCATTGGTGGATCCAACAGGTGTCTTGTGGGTCTTTCCAGTCTCCTGGGGGATCCACAGCCCTGCTCCAACTGCCTCTACTGGCACTGCAGCCTTACTCCAGCACCACGCAAGCATCTCCTGGTATTAAATCCCAGCTATCCGCCATTTCCTGACAGCACTGACTCTTCAACCATTCCTGCCAGGTTTTCTGGGTGTGGGGATGGCGAAACACATGGAGGGGCGGCCATCTGGTCTCTGTCCTGTGGCCACGTGTGTTTTTTCCAGGTTGAGGAGGCTGGCTGCCATCTTCATTTGGCCTGGTGGGCAGAGCTTGGGGAGTTTCTCCTCATCAGTTGGTTTAAACCAGTTATATCAGTATTGTTATTAGCATTTCTTCTTGCTAAAGAGGTACTTTTTCACTTACATCCAAGTGTATTTGGTCTCTCTGTACTGGAGAAACCAGGGGTATTGAATCCAAGGGATAAGATTTCTTTCTGAGGTCTCCACTCCTCCAAATTGTCTCAAACCAAGACACACAAAAACGATAAATGTGTCACTGAACTTGAAATTATGTTCCCAGTTATTCCTTCTTTCTTCATGCAACCTAAGCAACTCATCTTTGTATTTACAACAGTCTCCTCTTCTATCTCCACAAAGACCAGGAGGTATGGCCACTTCACTGAATTTTAAAAAAAATACACAAGTTTTCTACATTCTTTGATTTTTAACGTTAAAAATCTATGCAAACACCCTGTTTGAAAGAATTTTCTCCACTATTCCTCAAAGCCTGCTTGTTAATACTAGTGTCCTGTTCAGTAATAGTCTTTCATAAGCTTTAAGCTGTTTGAGACTTATAAGAGACCTAAGACTGCACAAATTTCATGTATGCTACAATGCTTAATCACAACAGGCTGCAGTCCCAATGGCAGCCTGAGTGATATCACAATACAGTTTAAATGCTTCGTGTACCAGAGCATCACGTAGTACAAGAGTATTTCATTCTTCTTTGTATACTGATCTTCTTCAGCTCTAAATGTTGCATAGTTACTATGTAAACAGCATAAATCCTCTAAAAGTCTACTCTTTACTAACGTCTATTAGCATAACCTGATCTAACCTTTTCAAGTCTTGCATTCATCTAGGTTTCGGCAAGCCTGTCAGTACTTCCTTTTAATAATTCAAATGCTATCTCCAGTTCTTAGCAGCATATATATAATGAGCTAGCTTAACAACTACATTAATTTCAGTTCAGAGTAGGTATCTTGTGTGCATACACAGATCTGTCATGCATTGCTGTCTAGGACAGTCTTCCAAAAATGAAGATTCTCACATCGAAATGTCTCATACAAAGACTTAGGCAAAGACAAAGGGATTTTTGGTCTTGGAGAATGAAACATCTGTAAGATATTGATTTGCAATTACCTAGCATTACTACATTTGAAAAAAAATGTTTCAGGTACATGCAATTTTAATACCAGCTCATCACCTGGTATATTTCAGTAGCACACTTACCCGGACATATTTGATATTATGTTTAGCAATTGCACTCCAAGAAGCTGATCTATGACTGAGATTCTATGCTCTGACTGGAGTCACAGAAAACTAACATAGTAAACACAATGTGTTTCTTGAAGATCATGATGACAAGTATTTAATAGTAAAGGAACTAGTCAAACAAGAAGTCACAAAAACTGAAATTACTCAAACTACTATTAAGACAATCTTCATTAACTAACATAATCAAAGTCACCTTTCTAATATGGGCAAATATAAGCCTGATAAAATAGCATTTTCAGAAACCATCTGAAGATACTGAAAAAAAAAGTCTTTAAAAAAATCTTACCTCTAGATCTGTTTCCATAAAATCAAACACCAAGCTGATATTGGACTTGTGTCCAAATGCATCTATGAGCTGCAAAACAAAATACACTATGATTAAGCATGCTCTCATGTTTCCAGTTTTCTGAAATTCAGCATCACTGTAGACTGTACGTGGATTTTCAGCTTTCTGAGAATTGGTTTAAGCTTTTTGATTTGCAACACAAAAAATTCTTACTCAGTTCAGCTACTTAACTCAGTCTTCAAAAACTCAGAAAAAACTCCCCATTAAGTATGGTAATAACATTTTACACCACAATTGCCCCTCCTCCCTGGAGATAGGAAAAAAGAGAAAGAATTAACTTTATCTTACACTACAACCAGTGTATTGCACACCTTGTCCTCTCCCCAAACTTCGCTGTTCTACAAAACTTGTACTCTTTATTGGGTACATGACTTGGCCATGGATTTTGCCCATGGATTCAACTCTGGGTATCTGCTTCATGTACGTATTCTAAGTGTTAGGTTTATTAACTTCCTTTCAGATATTCTTAGGCGTGTATTCATCTTTGTAGCAATCTTTCCAGCAAAAATAAAACTCTCTGGAGAATATCCAAACAGTCCTTTCTTAGGAAGAAGTTGTGTAATGACAGAATCAGTTTTTAGTTTGAGATAACACAAGCATGATGCTGAGTGAAAACAAAGAGATTAGCTAGCCTGGTATTCAACCTTCAAGCTGTGGAAGGTACGAGCTCCACGGTGCAGATTATTCCCTAGTGTGATGGCCACGTGAACTGCCCAATTGCAATACAGTCGTTTAAACAGTCCATAACAACAGTGACTGTGCCCCTTGTGCTCCCAACATCCACAGAAGTTTTGTGAGGACTACTAAGGGGGCACAACATCGTCTATTGCTTTTAGCACCTGCTTACAGAACTGCTGATCATAAATTTGCCTAACTCCTTTTTGAACTGCTGATGCTATTTGCTTCTACAACGCCCCAGTCAACAGATTCTAGAAATTCATTACACACTGAATCAAGCCGTACAATTTCCACTCCCACTGCAAATATATTTTAAACACATCTCTTATTTTTAGTGCTACAGGGTTTGGAAATACCAGCTCTGCAGGGACTCCACCTACCACCTCAGTTTTGTAGACCTTTCCATTCCAAGCCTTTTCCCTTCCAGAATGAGGAATCCCTGACTTTTTCATAAAGAAGATGGTCCATCTCTTTGCCATTCTAGTTGTCCTTCCCTGCATATTCTCTAACTTTGATAGCTAAAGCAACCACTTTGAAAATAAGTTCACAATCCAGAAGAAAATTATACTTCCACTCTGAAAGAGTTAAAGTATCTGGAAAATTTGTATTTGGTCTAATATTTATGTAAGACTTTGTAATTATCGCTATGAGTTAACTTCAAAATATCTTTAGCTCCAGTTGAATACCTGTAGCTGTCAATTTATCAAAATGCAACTGAAACAATACTGATTTTACTCCTTCCAACAGAGATTTTAAACATCATATCTGTGTGCTAAGGCCTAATAAGCCACATGATCTTCCCTTTACCATTTCTTATGAAAGCCTGCTTTTGATTGTCTCCAGTTCCATATGAAGCAAACGATCAGGTAAATTCAGCACTGCATTCATTTGCAATTCTCTCAGAGAGATGCAAAATCAGGTAATCTAAATTTCCACAATTCTTCCCACCATTAATATCCACACAGCCCCCAGCTGAAAAGTGAAAGGATTAAAAAAACCTAATTTGCCTTTGTTATTGAAATTGGCATTTTGCCATTATAATTGTTGTACTGCCTACCTAGGGCTGGGGAAAAAAACTTAAATAACATTAAGGAACAGCTCCATGACCCAACTAGTTTTGAATTTCAGTCTGAACCTGTACCAAAAATATTTGAGGACTGATTCTAAAAGGAGCATTCATTTTACTTACACCAATAATATTTGGATGGCTTAGCTCCTGTAACAGCTTTATTTCCCTGAGGGCTGTCCTGTTGATTCCTACATTGATGGGAAGAAAAAAGAAGATGAAAGAACAAAACAAAGCTGGATTAAGCTCCAAATAAATGTCTTGTTCTGTTACTCACTGACTATTTACTACTACAAATTACATTCTCACCACTCAACAATTCGTTAAATAACAAGTACATTGCCATAAGTAAGTAAATTGCTGCAGAATAAAAGTTGGCATACGTTTTCTTCCACAGCACATACATTTTACACCACAGTAATCCAGTTTAGACTATGAAGCAACAAGTCTCCCTTTTGGGAAAAAGGGAAAGTCCTAGCAAAAGCCTAGGGGAAAAAAAAAGATCACCTTTTACATGGTACTGGAAGGCTTGCTTTTATTTAAAAAAAAGGGTTTATCTTGCAAATATCAGTTCTTCAAAATATCTCACTTTCAGAGGAAGGCATACTAACAAAGCCCATGAATAAACTTTTCTTTTTGACACAGTACTGTTTAATAACACAAGACATCTGTTTTTCTACATTCATGCTGTGGTATAAATAAGGCATAAAAGGTAATTGACCAAAACCTGCTTGCCCTTGTTTGATTCTTTTCATAGCCAGATTTTACAGAGGAAAAACCAGAGGATGATGGGGGCGAATGGTGCGCTTTGGCAGTCACACTGATTGCACTGCATCAAACCATGATTCCTGCAGGGTACAAATTCCTCCTTGAAAAGTGCTTATATATGTGGCTTGTATGAAATCTCACAGGCAAACGGTGGTACGTCATACAGGAAGATTTAGCTGCACATGAGCTCAAAATCAGTGTTCTCCTAAAACCTAGGATAAAATTCAATGATAATTTCTGGCATTGAAAGTTTTGGGCAAAGCTACATGGATTCCTTTACACTCCTGCTTTCCCTGTTTTAATTACCTATTTTGGAATCAAGTTGACAATGGCTGCTTTTGGGTGGGCAAAGACTCAGATGATTAAAAAAAAAAAAAGAAGCATGCCATGTTATAACACAGGGAAAGCAGATATAATCATTATTTTCGATAACATCTTTCAATTACAGCTAGACACTATACAGGCCAAAGCAATAACTGCCCCTAAGGGCCATTAACCCACTGAAGGCCAGTTGGATCATGACTCTTGGGCAGCCAGCTCAACTGTGAGACTCTGTGATGAGTTTAGAAGGTTTTTTTCCATAGAATGGAACTGGAGAGTTGATAGCAAAGATTGTTCACTGAAAAGCTGGTGACCTGATGCAGGATCCCAGAAGGACAGCAGCCTGCACACAAACAAAATTCTACTACACCACACAAGCTGTAAAAGAAGACCAAGATTAGTGAGTTTTAATTTGTAATATCCATGCCTAGAGGCAAGTGGCTGATCAGAGCATACACTCTACAGTGCTGAACATCAAGCAAACTCACATAGAGATAAAAGTTTTAAGATTTTGTCTTTAACAGAACAAAGAAAATACCTGAAAACAGACGCAAATACTCTCACCCATCTTAAAAATTTAAGAGATGCATTAATACAAAGAGGTATTTTAAACTCAGTGCTGGTGCCGTTATTATTTTATGCTAGATTCATGTCTATATTCCACTAAAATTGAGAAGCTAAGCAGTTAATACTCATATTTAGATATACACCATGCATGCAGGTATCTTTTGTGTGCCCCTACAGTTTGCAAAGCAATCCTCTGCTAGCCTTACACTGGTCACTGAGCTCATTTTTCCCAGATAAGGTATGGTATGTGAAATTAATGTACCAATTTATGAAAACAAAGCAAACAAAGCACAGCTTCTACAGCAAGAATTTGTTTTAAAACTCACCATCTTTAGCTTCCGATCTATGCCCCAGTTTAATCTGAAAATAAATGTTTCATATTATATAAGATTAAGACATCTGCCCCAACAGTGGGGAACACATTCTTTACCATTACTCTTGTAAGACAGAATGAGTTTCAGCATAATGAAGCACTTTACCAGCTAGGTTGCTTTTAGTTGTTTTGGGGTTTTTTTTCCTTAAAAAAATAACTGTTCTTACAGCATTAGTTTTTACAAAAGCTTAAAAATAGCCATGATGGCACTGAAAGCAGATATAATGCAAACTGACTGCATAAAATGCTTCACAGCCACAAAGCTTTATTATATCACTAATGAGTTTCTTCTCAGGGAGAAATGAGAGCTAAGTAATTGACAATCATCTTAGAATTATTCTAGTAAAATTAGCACAGGCTGTAAGCTTGGGCTGTAAACTGGACAGTCCTTCTGCCTCAATCATCTACTGCCTGAAATTTCGAGTCCAGAATCCCACCATGGATATTTCCAGATGACAAAAGTTAAAAAAATATTCTGATAAAACCAAGAATGCTTTTCAGAACAGCTGCTACCAGTAGCAATCATACAATAGAAGTATCACAATGCTAAAAGGGATTAGTGCATTAAACAAAATTACTTACTACTGATACAATTCAACTTGCTGAGTAAAGTAGGGTCTTTAACTAAAAAAAAAAAGTGCTGAAATGTGCATTTTTGTCCTTCACAAAGCATAGCTGAAGATTCATTTTTAATACAAAACCTTCCTGCAAAAGTGAAACACTTTATGACAACATAAACATTTTCATCATTTGTATCCAAACAAGTATGTTGCAGATCCAAGATCACTTTGATATTTTATCAGAAAACTACCATATGGGTAAGAGACATTACTGGAAAACTCTCAAGTCTAGTTAGGCCTTCTCATTACTATCCATTATTGGCTGCTCAAACTGGCAGCAATGAAATAAAAAAGAGAAGTCCGAGGGCAATCAAAAGAGAGACTTCAGGGCCCTGGAACGATTGGTTGCAGGATCAAGAGCAGAAGTAGTGATTTTCTTGATCCTTCTGGTAACAAGGAATAATATTGATAGGAATAGGCAGATCCATCAAGTCAATGAGGTTGGTGTAACCACAAAAATTTTTGGTTCTTTGAGTATGGGATGATCCACTCAACACCTCATCTACTGACACCTGATGAGATGCACCTATCTCAAAGGGGACAAAGAGTTCTAACACAGGTGCTAGTGGGGTTCACTAATAGAACTTTAAACTGGCTTGGAAGGGGGAAATGGATAAGACCAGCCTCACAGGCCAGTGATGAGCCATGGGATGGTGTGCCAAAACCTAAGAAACGAGCACTAAGGGCATCCCTCAATATGCTTCACAAGGTGTTAGCCACAAAGTACCACACCTGAAATGTTTCTACACTAATGTACCCAGCATGAGGAACAAACAAGAGGACTTTGAAGATTCGTCCCAGTCTCAAAGATCTGACATCACTCGCATAAGTGAAACCTGGTGGGATGAATTCTGAGACTGGAGTGCCCTGCTGGATGGTGACAGGCTCTTTAGGAGGGATAGGGCAGAAGAGGTGGAGAGGTGGCACTGTATGTAACAGAAGTGTTAGAATGTATGGAGCTCACAGTGGGCAGTGGCACAGTTGAGAGCCTCTGGGTAAGAATCAAGGGGCCAGCATTTTGGACAAAGTGTCCAGTATACAGCTGGATAACCGTGTTACAAGATGGTTGAACATCTGGCTTATGGGTTGGGCTCAGAGGGTAATAGTGAATGGCGTTACATCCATTCACCAGTGGGGTTCCAGAGGGCTCCATCCTCGGTCCATTTCTCTTCAACATCTTCATAACAATTTGGATGCAGAACATAAGGAATACTAAGTAAGTTTGCCAGTGACACTAAATTGAGAGGAGCTGTTGACTCCCTCGAGGGCAGGCAGGCCCTGCAGAGAGATCTCGACAAATTAGAGAGACGGGCAATCACTAACTGTATGAAGCTGAACAAGGTCAAGTGTTGGATTCTGCACCTGGGATAGGGCAACTCCAGATGTATGTGCAGACTGGGGAATGAGATGCTGGAAAACAGTGCCCTGGAAATGAACCTGGGGGTCTTGGTCGATGGCAAGTTGAATGTGAATCAGCAGTGCCCTGGCAGCCAGGAGGGCCAACTGTGTCCTGGGGGGCATCAGGCAAAGCATCATCAGCTGGTCGAGGGAGGGGACTCTCCTGCTCTGCACTGGAGCGGCCTCACCTTGAATATTGTGTGCAGTTTTGGGTGCCACAATATAAGAAAGATATTGAGCTCTTAGAGAGCATGCAAGGGAGGTTAACGAATATGGTGAAAGGCCTTGAGGGGGAAGCCATATGAGGAATGGCTGAAGTCACTTGGTGTGTTCAGCCCAGAACTGGACACAGCACTCCAGGTGAAGCCTCACCAGGGCTGAGTAGAGGGGTAGGATCACTCCCTCGACCTGCTAGCAATGCTCTTCCTAATGCACCCCAGGATACCATTGGCCTTCCTGGCCATAAGGCCTCACTGCTGGCTCATGGACAGCTCGCTGTCCACCAGGACCTCCAGGTCCTTCTCCACAGAGCTGCTTTTCAGCAGGTCAGCCCCAGCCTGAACTGGTGCTTGGGGTTATTCCTCCCCAGGTGCAGGACCTGCACTTGCCCTTGCAGGTCTCTTCTCAGCATATTATACGATTCTCTAAGTTCTAAGGAACTTAATCATAAGTAACACTATGGACCGAAGGAAATTAGGCACAGCATGAGGAAAGATTTAAAATAAAATAAAATTTAAAAAAGCCACTATCAAGGTCTAGTAAAGTCTACAGTTTGGAAATGTGTGTGTGTTGCTTGGTGTTTGGTTTTTTTGGGGGAATATACCTAATAAATACCAGAAATTCAAGTTACAGGTCATACAGCCTTTCAAAAACAGCAAAGCCACTCTCTCTTCCGGGGTGGGGTGTGCATTACAGACACGTGAACTAGATCATTTAAACCAAACACTCTGGAAACAAAAATGCATATTATCCCACTACCCATTAAGGCAGTTAAAAAAAAAAAAAGTCGTTACGCAGGTCAAGAGGAACCAGACCCTTAGTGACACACTGAGAAGACACTCTGACACTCACCTTCTTAATAGCCACGATTCGGTTACTGGTCTTGTCCCTGGCCTTATAGACAGTGGCGAACTAGCGAGAGGGAGAGAGAGAGAGAGGGGAGGAGAGAGAGAGAGGGGGAGAGAGATGCTGCCGTGAGCAGGGCTGACGGGCCGTGTGAGGGGAGGCCCCCACGCACCCGCAGGCCCGCCCGTGCCCCGCTCCCGCCGCGGCCACATGGGCTGCTCACCTGCCCCTCCCCCAGGAAGTCGAGCTTCTCGTAGCGCCTGGCGCGCGCCCGCGCGTCCATTGCCGGCGGAATCCGCAGCGCGGGCGCTGAACCACCCACAGGCTCGAAGAAGCCCCGGGATCTGGGGATCCGGGGCGGTGCTTTGACCCCGCGGCCGCGCCGCTTCCGGCCCCCGCCCCGCCCCGCCCCGGCCGAGGGTGGGGCGAACGCGCCACCATTTGGGTGCGGGTCCGGCAGTCTTCTCGGGAATACTTCGGGCTTGTCGCTGTACGTGGTTGCTGAAACAGTCAAGAGGTTGTCCCAGAAGCTGCTTCTGTTTTGATCCCAGTCTCAGGTCTGCTTTCGGAGAAAACTCCGCATACTCTCTGCATAGAGAGAGTACTTTTGTTACGCAATCATGGCTGGGCTTCGCAAACGAAGATTAAGGAAGGCTCTATCCACATTTATTACAGGCGCGCTGGTGGCTAATGAGGCCAATACGAGATAGACATATCCTATTGCAAAAGGCACAGCAGAAAGACTCCTTAGATGGTGTATTCCACAAGACACGGTTCTTTCTGCATTGTCTTTTCTCCTCGAGAATGATCCTGCCTGTGTTCTCAAAGGCATCAGCAGTGTTATAGATGGTGTGTCTCCAGACCTCCCGATTGGAGGCCAGAGTAGACCAGTTATGGTGATCAATATGGCCAAGGCTGAGATGTTGTTACGCAATAAACCCATTATTATTGTTTAGAAGGAGTGCTCTCAGCCACTTTATTAGATTTTACTGGAAAATCTTAATTATACTCTTAACACATCTTCCTTATGAGCAATTATTTACAATATAGTTCTTAAAACTACCATTCAGTAGCTATCAGAGGTAAATACTTACTGAGAAGTTTCTCATTTGAAAATTAATTTCCCTACCTGCCTAAGCTTTTCTGTTCTTTACTAAGTTACTCTGTGAAGAACAGCCATCACTTCCGAGAGTACATCACTGTGCCTTTCCTACCTGTAAAATCATTCCCAGTGAATCATCCTGGTAAGTCAGCCTCACCTCAATTCCTGGAAAGGTGATTGAGCACCTCATTCTGGAGGCCATCCATATCTACATGGAGGACAAGAAGGTGATCAGGAGTAGTCAGCATGGGCTCACTAAAGTCATGCTTGACCAACCTGATTGCTTTCTGTGATGAAGCACCCTCTACCTAGATGGATGAGGGGAGAGCAGTGGGTATTGTCTACCTCAACTTCAGCAATTGGACACTGTCTCTCACAACATCCTCATAGGCAAACTCAGGAAGTTTGGGCTGGATGAGTGGACAGTGAGGTGGACAGCAGATCCCAGGGGATCACAATCAGTGGCACAGGGTCTAGATGGAGGCCTGTCACTAGTGGTGTCCCCCAAGGTTCAATACTGGACCCAGTATTGTTTACCCATGACTTGGATGAGGGGACAGATGCCTCCTCAGCAAGTTCACTGATGACACAAAGCTGGGAGGAGTGGCCAATACCCCAGAGGGCTGTGCTGCCCTTCAGAAGGGCCTTGACAGGTTGGAGAGATGGGCAGAGAAGAACTGTCTGAAACTCAACAAGGGCAAGAGCAGGTCTTGCACCTGGGGAGGAATAACTCCCTGCACCAGCACAGCCTGGGGGCCAACCTGGTGGGAAGCAGCTCTGTGGAGAAGGACCTGGAGGTCCTGGTGGACAGCGAGCTGTCCATGAGCCAGCAGTGAGGCCTTATGGCCAGGAAGGCCAATGGTATCCTGGGGTGCATTAGGAAGAGCACTGCTAGCAGGTCAAGGGAGTGATTCTACCCCTCTATTCAGCCCTGGTGAGGCTTCACCTGGAGTGCTGTGTCCAACTCTGAGCTCCTCAGAAAAAGAGAGACATGGAGCTCCTGGAGCAGGTCCAGCAGAGGGCTACAAAAGTGATGAGGGAAACTGGAGCATCTCTCTTGTGAGGAAAGGCTGAGGGAACTGGGCTTGTTCAGCCTTGAGAAGAGAGGACTGAGAGGGGACCTCATCAAAGTATGCAAGTATTTGAAGGGAAAGTGTTAAGAGGATGGATCCAGGCTCTTCTTGGTGGTGCTGAGCAATAAGACAAACAGTGACAGGCAAGAAACTGATGTGCAGAAGTTCCACCTGAATACAAGGAAGAACTTCTTTATTGTGTGAGTGACCGCACACGGAACAGATTGCTCAGAGAAGTTGTGGAGTCTCCCTCACTGCAGATATTAAAAAACCACCGGCACACAATCCTGTGCCATGTGCTCTAGGATGACCTTGCTTGGGCAGGGAGGTTGGACCAGATGACCCACTATGGTCCCTTCCAATCTTATCCATTCTGTCATTTTGTGATCTCAATCGGTAGAAAAATAAAATGACTGCTAAATTGTTGACTTTGCAAATGGCTGATTAAAAAAATATTTTAATTGTGCAGACATCATATATATTCAATTGCTAGTTACCCACCAACAGAAAATCCTTCTCGGTCACAAATTGGTATCTTATGTGTTGTATCAACTTTGTCACCCATCATATGGGTTTTTATTAAAGCTATTAGTATACAATAATTTTTAATATTAAGGAAATGCCTTTATTGTTAATATAGTAAGTACTTCATTCTTCAGCAGCGGCCAGCAACTGTCTTCTACACTTATTCTGGACCTCCACGCTGTAGAAGAAAAGCATACAGTTAAATTTTAATTCTATTGAATGTAAAACTGAGATCAAATCCTCTTTTGCACTACTGTAGACTAATAAAACTCTAGCTTTAATTTCTGATTGAAACATTGATTTTTTTATCTGTATAAGAACACGGAGTGTCAAATATCAGCATCTGCCAATAACAGTTCAATTTTTTTCAAAGGAGAATAAAAAAAAATTAACACATGCAACCCACAGTTACAGCTGCTTCCACTTCTCCATCTCTGAAGAGACCTGACTCTTACCCTAGAAAGGTCCAACAAACACAATGGTAGAGAACACAAGTTTTAAAATTACTCTCACTGCCCACATTCCAAAGAGCAAAGTAAAAAAAAAAAGCCAAGGTGAGCCATTACAACCTTTATGAGAAACTAGAAAATTATTCAGTTCATTATCTTCCCAAACAAATTATTTTACAATTTAACTCACTGTTAAGAAACTTTATGCTAGAGGTCAAGAAGTGTATTATTATTAGAAATACTGATTTTGTTTCTACTACATTGATGCAGCCTACTCACATACTTTAAGGAAAACTGATTTCCTCTACTAACATCATTATGCTGTACATGTCCTTATCATTTAATAAAGCTTTGCAAGTCTCTTTTTATTTCAAACTCACAATCACTTCGCAAATTCTGTATATTTTGTGCATTCAGTATATACAATTAAGAATTCTTATACAAGAAGCAGGCTTTTCTTGCCTTTCATGTACAATGCCATATTTGCAAATATTGTAGAAAATACTTATAACAAATTTAATAAAATTTTTTGCTACCAGAAATACAAGCTCATTTACTAACATGGAACTTAGAAAACTAGTTTGAGAAATATTTTGGACTTTGATTACCTGATAATAGCCTTTGCTGCTCTAAGAACAGACTCCTGTGCTCGTGTCCAGCACAGTCAAATTACATATTAAACAGCTATTATAAAGCAGGTAGTGATGGTGATTAACATAGGCTATGACTGTCGCTAGCTTACGTGCACGTCTGTTCTAAGTCCACATCTCTCTGCTCAGCAATACCACAAGCTACTAATCAGCGCGAGTTGGGTATCTTCTGTTTTAAGAGTTAGTAGCTTGGGTATTGTGCATCAAAGCCATGAAAGATCAGAGCAGTACCCTTCCCAATAATTAGAATGTAATGCCATAGAAGGAGGTGTAGAAATAAGCTAAAGAAGAAAACTTACTTGAATGTATTCAATCTCTTCATCTGACATTTGTTTCCTTCTGTATTTCTGAGGTAAGGTTCTTGCTAATTCAGAAGTGTCTGGTATACCTTGTACTCTACTAACAGGTGAAATATTTTGAAATGCTGGTGATCTGCCTCCTATAGACTCTTGTGCTTTTGAAGCATGGAGAGACGGCACATATGGTTGTAGAGATTCCTGTACTGAAACCCAGATGGCAAAATTTACAGAAATACTACCAGTTTGTAAAATTAATAAGCAACCAATAAGAGATACCAGTGCTTGAAAATCTTAGAATTAAGTCACTCTTTTTCTCACAACCTGGTTTTATTGTTGTTAAATGCATCGAGTGCAGAATCTAAAAATTCTGACTGTAAAATAAAGCGTGTTTGGGTGGCAGAAACACTGATGTAGAAACAGAAGATATATCAGCATATACCCTAACAATGGCTTTTTCACTGGGAAGCTATACTTGGAGAAAAAGCATAAAGTACTATAATGTATGTTTGTGAGCAATTATGTAGAGAGATAACTAAGCCAACTAAGATCACTTTTCATTTATGACAACTGTAAAGACAGATAAATGAAAAAGAGGTAGAAGCTTACAAAAAGATAAGCTTACAACCACAACAGCAGACTATAACATGCAATGCAGTGCTGTACCCATCTTTAATATTAAAAAATGGCACCATATCAAATTTTGTTAGTCACGTGCAGAATGACCACCAAGTATCAGGCATCACCAGTCAATATTAAGACATCTCCTACTTTCATTTCAGATGCTTTGTTGATCCCAAAGGACTACTAAAACAACATACTGCTAATATAAATCTGAGGTTTAAATATAACAGTATTGGGAATACCATAAATATCAACATAGATACAGGTATAAAAGTTAATGGCAAAGATTGCAATGAAATTATTTTTTTCCTCAGCATTAATTAGTAACATGAGGAAATATTTCTAAAATGTAGAGAGGGATGGCTCTCCCAGCTATAATCACGTTTTGAAAATACGGCAGACACTGCACACTTCAACTAAGAAAAGATGAGGAAAATGCAACATCATTTCTGCAAAAATCACTGAACATCTAAAGCTGCTTCAAACTGACTTGGGCACAGTTATTTCAGGTAAATATTAGTATTTGGAAAAATGTGACTTTTATATATATAAAAGTAGAAAAGCAGCACTGGAAACCTTTGTGAATCTGTCTTGATCAAGCAATAAAGACATGATGCATTATGTGTGTACACAGATCTGTACACAGCCTGTAAAAGTTGCCTTCAAACCAAACCAAGCATGTTTCAAAAATCCTGCTCCAAATCAGTTGAGTTAGATAGTTGAAAGAGAAAAATTGTGTGCTCGTTCCTATATAAAACAGTCCATGTAAAGAAATGTGGCACAAGCTGTATCTATGCATGAAATACTTACTTTTAGGTCTGGGACCACTTTTTCTGTCAGGGAACTTAATTAATGGAGTATGTGGCTTGACTACCTAGAACGAAGCAAGGTAGTGGGAGAAATAAGAAGCACAAAATGTATTTCTAGAAGCCAGTTACCCTCTAAATAATAAAATGGAATGTACAATGTATTAAACAACCACACTATACTGCTGCTCTATGCACTACTCTGATATACTTACTACTTCTTAAAGGTCTAACTTTACCCCAGTAAATTTCACTTTTAAAGGTATTTCTGCACTCTGATGTCCAGACCACTTACAGGTGTTATTTTCCTTTTCTCACAGCAACATCGCTGTGTGCAGAAACAGCCACTGCTGTTGCATAAATGCAATCACGATGCAATCTGCTCTGGTGAGATCCCACCTGGAGTGCTGCGCCCAACTCTGGGGTCCCCAAAACAAGACCCGCTGGAGTGAGCCCAGAGCAGGGCCATAAAGAACAGAGGGCTGGAGCACCTCTTGTACGAGGAGAGGTCTCTGTGAGACACCTGGGGTTGTTCAGCCTGGAAAAAAGAAAGCTCCGGGGGGACCTTACAACCCAAAGAAGGCAGATTTATACTACATATAATAGAGAAATTCTTTACTGTGAGGGTGGTGAGGCACGGCCACAGATTGCCCAAGAAGCTCTGGCTGGCCCATCCCTGGAAGTGTCCAAGGCCAGACTGCATAGACCTTTGAGCAACCTGGGATAGTGGAAGGTGTCCCTGCATACAGCAGGGGGGCTGGAACGAGGTGACCTTTAAGGCCCCTTCCAACCCACACCATCCTGTGGTTCCATAAAGCTCTAGCAGACGGAACCGCGACCTGTACGTTCTGCCTGTACAAAATGCTTTCACCTTGGAGAGGGACAGCCTAGGAAGGAGCTGCCGGCCAGCGCCGCACCCTCTTCTATCACAGCACCTGCGACACCCGTGGGCGACACCGCACGCCTCTTCCCAAGGACACCGGCCGCTCCGGCGGCGTGTCCTCAAGCCACGACCGCCTCAGGTCTCCTTTTCGGCGGCGGCACCAGGCGAAGAGAGCCCCGCCACACGAGCCAAGGCTCCGGCTGCCTCACCCCTCCGCTGTCCCGAGGCCGCCCTTACCTGCACCGCCCTGGTGGCGGCCGCCATCTTGCTGCCCATGGTGACGAGCCCGGTGGGCAGCGCCCGGCCCCGCCCACACCGGGGGAACGCCTGCGGCAGGCGGGGCTGCGCAACCGAACACACCGCCTCAGCCTTGTCAGTGAAAAACACCCAAACCAAGCCTTTTGAGTCAAATCAACGTTTTATTATTACTATTCGATCAAAGCCCACCTAAAGTTGGTTAACCACCAAGTCAAAAATGACAATATACCCTAAGACAGAAAGAGACAGTACATATCTCGGAACATGCTATATACCCTAAGCTTCTATTTCATTTGAACGTCATATAAACAAAAAAAGAAAGCAAATGCTGGTGAAAATATGTAGAAAAAATGCTGCTTAGCTGCACGGTCGATAGCATGAAGTCACCACTTCAGACACAAGTGGCTCTCAGAAGAACTAAGAGCATAAAAATTCTGCTGTTTCAAATTATACGAAGCGCTTTAATAGCAAAAAAAATCCCAATTGTAAAAACTTGCTAAAAAGTTTTTCCATCTTGGGCTTTCCACTGGGACAGAGCAGAGTCAGGTACCATGCCCGAGCTCTGCAGCCTGCTCATCCCCAGGAAGAGGACAGCAGAGCCTTGGTTTAAGTCCACTTATACGTAAACGCTTGAAATACACAGATTATTCATCTTTCTTGCATTATTGCTGTCTTTCAGAGAGAAATGAGGTTTTCAGACAGGACAGCTATGAAGTGGGTCTTCAGGCAGTTTCATTTCATCAGTTGCATTACCCATTCAAACATTTGTTGTGTGTCAGAAATTTAATTTCACTTCACAGAGTTGCATGGACACATTCTGAGTCTCTAGAGAGAAAAACAACTTTCTGAAAGGTTAAATTGAAAAATTATTGATGTGTGTTAAAAATGAAAATATATTAATATGAATTAATATATTAAATGCAAATAAAATTAAACACTATTTCTCCTGATTCATGGAAGAAGGCTATCTTTTTCAAGCTGTAGAACAATCGCCTTTAAAGATGGATCTTCTGCCCAGTTAACTCCGCTTCCAATTATGATATTCTGTAAAAAAGGAAGATTTATTGATTAAAACAAGCCCAATAAAATATCTCAAAGAAAGCCTGTTTTTTATTTTTAATTTGAAAGTCCTTGAAATCCTCAACAGGGTTTGAAGTAGGAAGAATGGGGGGAAAGAGGAAAAAGGGAAATATTCGTTTCGATCCTCTTGTCAATACACAGCCAAAAAAAAGCAAAGCTTTTAATTTCCTAGAGATGCTTGCACACTACCCCTATTTTAAACACAGAAAATTAGAGGATTTTTTTTTAACAATATGAAATAAAGTTTGCCTCAAACACAAAATAATACAACTAGTATTCTCACCCTGCCATTTTGGACTGAAAATGGGAATTTAAATTTAACCAAAGATTTGCTCTACATACGGCTCAGAAAACTTCAGGAATACAAACCCAGGAGATAATTCTAGGACTCTACTCTTAAGCCCACTAAAATGTTTAATTTCTCATTCTCAATTTGAGATGTAACGGTGTGATCAATGCACAATAGTAGTAGCCATACCATGCAGTGCAAAAAGATGTGACACTCTGTTCTTGAAATTCTTTCTCTGCCTGAGGCCCTTCCTTCCACCCTACCCCAAATCATGAGGTTTTCTTCCTCACTTTGCATGACTCCACACTCCAGACAACCTGCCAGCCAGCTGCATGGATACAGACTAGTCAGCAGAACCTGACAGATGTGGAACTGAATGGGTGAAGGCTATGCTGCTGAAAAAATCTGGAGACAGGCTGTGGCTGCAGGCCAAGGCTTTCAGAGAGTTTCAGTGGATGACACAAACACAGAGGGCATGTGGGCAGAAGGAGCAGATGGAGGTTCAATGGTAATGTGGGATTAACACCTATTTATTTTTCCTAACTGTGAGATGGGGGAAGCTGATTTGGTGGGGTGCAGAGATGGTTCATAGTATAGGGAAATACAGCAATTGCTGTGACAGATGTTCTAAAAGAAAATGCATTATTTTTGTAGCTTTTGTACTTTTGAACAAATATAGATTAACAGACTGTCTCTAAACTCTGTAAATAATTACTCCAAAGAAGTGTGTGACCATTTCATGTTTTTAGCCTCTGAAGCAACAAAAGTCTTCCTTTCATACTGCAGTTTTTCTATTACTGCTGTTACATAAAGTGTTTAGAAAACCCTGTTTTGTGTTGTTGAAGTTACATTTGCCATACACTATATTATCTTGATTGTAATGAAAAATTGCAAACTTGGTTCTAAAAGACATAACACATTACCTGAAACACATTTTGAATTACTGTAGTCATCAATCTTTCTTTTTCTAAGTTCTGAAGCATCTTTGCTTCATCCAGGTTCTGATTTCCTTTTTCCTTCTTTTGTTTTTTCTGCATAGTCTGAATTTGCTGTAGTTTTCTTCTTTGGTCATTTTTTAGTGCTGTTCCATCATTAGGAAGATGAAGTGTTAAGAAGTAGTTAGGTGAGCAGTAGAACTAAAGATACTCTTTTTTCCTCATAGCCACCTAAAGAACTTCCACTGCAACAACCCTAGCTTCCCACTCCACCCTTTCCTTCCAATATGCCTCAAGATATTTCTTTCACATAAGAGGCAACACATGCTGTGGCTATCTGGTATCAAACTACATCAATTTGTTCCCTAGTTGTCAGCAGAACAGAAAGTACCTTGTCTGCTGTCTGCATTTCTCTTAGATAGGGAGACTGCAATTTCAACATGTGTCTTATATCCTGTTTTCGACTGCCACAACTTTTATAGGTCTTTTTATAGACTTTTAAGACCATTTTCCCTTTTTTAGATCTGGTTGAAATCAAATTCCAAAGTTGTACAAGGAACATATGGACATGACCATTGAATATTACTGTTTTTATAGGAATCCTGGCTAAAAACTAGACTGATTAAAACTGTTAAGGGACAGTTCATACACTGAAAGAATGCTGCAAAGCATGCCATCCCTTATTTGCAAGGATATCAAGGATGTTAATTTTTTCTATGAAAACAGTTATTTCATAGTTATTTCATTGTGCTTGTTCCTTACTATCAACATATACACAACTCTTTATGTGTGAACCAAACAATAGCTGTTAAAAACTGGTGGCAAATCTGGTCATGACAGTAGCAGCATTCAAAAAACACATTTACCTTATAAAGTTCTGAATATTGACTTCAGATCTAAATTTGACCCATTCTTACAAGACTATATATATGTACAATTATGAGAGTTCTTTATAAGTAAATCCCCTCCATATTCCGTAAACACCTCAAAAAGGTGCAGTCTGACAAAAAA
The DNA here is from genome assembly GCF_003945725.1 of Corapipo altera. Lineage (NCBI taxonomy): Eukaryota > Metazoa > Chordata > Aves > Passeriformes > Pipridae > Corapipo > Corapipo altera. The sequence goes on along the minus strand of NW_020884875.1, from coordinate 10,348,353 downwards.
AAATCTTTTAAGTGCTGTAGGGCTGATTTAAGTTACTAAATGATGCGTAATTTCCTGGGGAGCTTACACCAAATAATAAAATGCTGCCACATTGCTTTTGAGTATTTTCTTGCATCTCTCATTACATGTCAGTCTCATGCTCAAGTAGGCAACACATCAGTTCATTTCTTTAGTACTTCCCACGCTTTTAAGAAGTTTTATAATTGTGTTGAGAGTTTTGTTACTTCACATATAAATTAATATTGCCATAAGAACAACTTCAAAATATGAACTGTATGTTCAAATACAAAACAAAATCCATACAGCTAACAAACTTACAGAGTCTTTTCCTTTTAATGTCAATCAACTTCTGTTTCTTCTCATGTGCCAGCTGAAAGGAAAAAAAAAAGTATTTCCTAGACTCTTGTCTCCAAAAAATATTGAAAGACACTAATTCAATCCACAAAAGCAGTTAAGAGCAGCTGTAAAAGCAGACTTTCTTACCTACTCTCTTCAAGTAATCATTTCAGTAATTTTCATAGCAGTAAGAACCTTTGCACCACATACTTAGCTTTAAATGACTTGTGCAGTCCTGTTGCTTTCAAACTGCACTCCTGCCCATGCTGAGGTTGGTTCACCTGCACAACTGTAACAGAAGCTACAGTTGCCACTTACCTGCTGATATTTGATTATTGTCTGGCTGAGCGACACTATGCGATTCACTGTTTCCAGGATCAGACTAAGAAAGGAAACACAGTTGCATACCTTAAGACCACTAATATAAGTCAACATCATAAATGTTTTTATCAAGGTTATTTGGTTTAAATACAGAATTTCCTGTTTATCCTGACACCAAAATAATATTAGGTGTCTGCATCCTTTCTTTTTTACAGTTAGTATACTAAGTATCATTGTAGGGGCCAAATAGTCCCCTTATTTCCCTCCCAATTTGCCTCTCAGTTTCCCTAAGGTTTTAGTTAAATCTGTTTAACATTTTGAAATCACAGAGCATGGAAGACACCAAAGAACCCTAGCCACCTGGGAATGGTTATGAATTAAAGGTCCTGAATTCTAGCATGCGGCAGAGACATTACAGAGATGCAATCTCTTCAGCTGCATTTCTGACGGAAATTAAATTTCTCACGTTACACTTCATATGTGTGTACCCATTAATATCGGGTAGGAAATTAAAAGCTAATTTTAAACATGTTTATTCTTTCAGTTCTTTTTCAAAGTCTCTTTGTTCCCACATGAATAATTAGTAAGGACAGCAAAGTAGAGGCAAGGCCCAGTTACAAGCCCATAATATGTTCTCAGCTATTGTAAATGCAGGTAATTCAGGCCCCAAAGGCAAAAAAACCTCTCTTAGCTACAAGTAGTTTTCACTGGTGAATCAAAAGTTAGATCTCTATAATCAAAGCCTGGTTAATTCAGAGCCCAAATGTAAATCCATTGTGGGTATATGAGGTCTGATCATGTTGATTCTAACCAGATGGTAGACAGTATATCATTCAGTCAAACCTAGAAGAAGGAAGCCTGCTTTCAAAAGAGGTACAATGAAGTAATCTACAAATGTGTCACAATATGAAGTGCAAATTCCATTCCTTTCTAGCCATCTGACCCCAAAGAACACCTTACCATGAGTCTTCATCATTTTGATTCACTTTGTTTCTCAGGGCAGCCATCAACTGGATCCTGCATAGTGTAAGGAATAACATATGACTGATGAGAACTGATAAGAAATTGAGAGAAGCAGGAAACTGAAGGAAGCAGATTTAAATAAGTAACAGAAAAAGGTAATTTCCAAGATTTTATTTATGTCCACTGTCATATGGGAATTATATATACAAAATACTCAGTACATTTTAAATATCACATTTAAATAACAGAGCTTAACGCTCAGGACATGGAAGGAGTATTGATGATTATTTGTGAGAGTGACAACTCCTTTCTCTCTTGCCAAACATACCCAGACATGATTAATCCCAGAGTGTGCAGAAAGGAAGCTGGGCAAAGGTAGAAATTCAAATGAACAGCAATGTAACACAGGAGATGTCTAACACTATCAAATTCTACCTTTTCATATGCATTTATAAAATATGTCCAGGAAATATGCTTACTGATTTACACAGTCACACTCTCGCAACTGTGAGGGAACTTTTCTCTTTATGCATTTCATCTGGTAGGGGTTTTTTTTGGTTCTCTACAGCATGTCCATCTGTATTCCTATGGTTCGATGGTACTAAAATCTCCCCACCTCTTCATACCACTTTGAAATTCCATTTTAACAAGACTTACGTATATATGCATTTATGTGTGCACACACAGGGAGGAAAACTCCAAATAAAGGGGGAAGAAAATTTTACCTTTGCAAGGCCAATGTCTTGTTCCAGAAAGAGACTTCTGTTTCCTCTTTATTTGTTTCCAACTCTTCTGTGACACTGAAGGAAAAAAAAACCCAAAATAACTAGACAGATAAACCCAGTGTGAAGATAACAAAAAGCTTAAAAGTAATGTCACATTTTAACTTTTTTCTACATATATAATGTAAGAATTTTTCTTGTGAACCACAAATTATTAAGGCCAGGAGTAATTTAGCATGTAGGACTATATTAGTGAATTCTAGCAATCACATGAAGGACTGCAAATTTAGAAGCCACATCACATAGAGAACTACATTAGGAGACTGAGTAAAGCATTTCTTCCCCACATTTTCTCTTAATTTTCATTATTTTCACCAAACTGCTGCAATGTACTGATTGTTAATCCAGAGATTCACTAAGAAGGAGTAACTAGAAGAGAACCTCCAAGCTCAGCTTCTAACCCTACTCCTTTTTATTTTAAAATACATTAAAAGTTCAAAGTTATCCAGTGACATACCTTTGAATATGCTTTTCCTCAACAGCCTGATGGAGGAAAGTTGTTTCACCTGCAAAAAGAGAACATCACTAAAGAAAGTCCAGTGTAGACTTTTACATACAATCTATAGAGCATAAAGGATCAGCATTTTTTGTGCAAGCAAGCTATTTCTTATTTCTATCTCCAAGCTTTATAATCTCTTTTACTGTTACTGAGACTATATTATCAATCAGCTGTATCAGATAAATAATTAGATTTTAAAATATTTTCATTTAGCACTTTTTAGATGTGCTAGAGCTGGCTTGTGGCATTGCTTTATATATGCAGCTGGATGGTTCAGAGGAAGCGATGTACCCAGCCACATCCCGGGCTGCATCAGAAGTGCGGCCAGGAGATCAAGGGAAGTGATTCGGCCCTTTAACTGCCCTTGTGAGACTCCACATGGAGTACTGCATCCAGCTCCGGGGTTCCCAACATAATACGGTCATGGATCTGTTGGAGCAAGCCCAGAGAAGGGCAATGAAATTGATTAGAGGGCTGGGGCACCTCTCCTATAAGGAAAGGATGAGAGAATGGGAGTTGTTCAGCCTGCAGAAGAGAGACTCCGGGATGACCTTACCAAGTCCTTCCAGTACCTGAAGGGAGCCTACAAGAGAGCTAGAGAGAAACTTTTTACTAGGGCACGCAGTACAAGGGGGAATGGCTTTAAATCGAAAGAGGGCAAGTTTATATTAGATGAAGAAGGGGAAGAATTAGGGAAGAATTTCCTTACTTTGAATGTGGTGAGATACTGGCACAGCTTGCCCAGAGAAGCTGTGGCTACCTCATCCCTGGAAGTGTTTAAGGCCAGGCTGGATGGGGCTCTGAGCAACCTGGTCTGGTGGAATGTGTCTCTGTCCATGACAGAGGCTGTGGAACCAGATGGTCTTTAAGGTCCCTTTCAACTCAAGTAATTCTATGATACCCCATCTTGGTACCCTCCTTGCCGAGGCAGATAATGGACAGACCACCCTGGAAGTCCTCAGATGATTGAAACACCTTAAATCAGTATTGTTGCCACACACTTTGGCAGGCTTTTGGCAAGACTTCAGCCCCAGTGACCAGATTCCTGAAAACCCTCATGACATGTCAGAGGAGTCTAAAGTGCAAACCCAGAAAAGAGGGGAAAGGGCGACAACCATACGGCATTTTTGTAAGCATTCAAACACGTCTCAAGAGCCGCCTAGAAAACTCAGTAAAACGCGAAGCCAAGAAAAATATTTCATTATTGTAACGAGCACTTTTGAAGGATAATTAAAAACATATATATTAGCCACTTCGCATTATTAGACAGTGTAAGATCCTGCTAGGAGGAGGGGCGTGCCTACCGCCACGAACGGCCGCGCTGTACTCCATGAGATGCTGCTTCATCTGGTCCCGCAGGCTGCGGTGGGGGAAAAGCGACAACGGTCAGATGCTGCGCATCCCGCCATCCCACCCCCCCAGGCTGCTCCCCGTCCCGTCCCGCCAGCACTGACCGGAGCAGCTTGAGGACATCCAGGTCGTGGCCGCCCTGGGGCCACGCCTGAGCTCTGCCCTGCTCCTGCTCCTGCTTCTGCTCCTGCTCCTGCTCCTGCTCCTGCTCCTGCTCCTGCTCCAGCTCCTGCTCCTGCTCCTGCTCCTGCTCCTGCTCCTGCTCCTGCTTCTGCTCCTGCTCCTGCTCCTGCTCCTGCTCCAACTTCCCGGACATGGCCGCCATCGCCCTCACTCAAACCCCGCGGCTCCCGGCGGCCCGCGCGCTTCGCGCCTGCGCAGAGCAGTGGGGCGGGGCCCGGTCTGAGGGCAGCGCGGGAATGTGTGGGTGGTACGTGCAGCGAAGGCAAAAAAAGTAAAGCTGAGAGCAGCAAGCAAAGCGCAGTAATCCTCTTGTATGACCTACTGTTCTCCTAGAGGTAGAGCCAGCAGGTGTAAGCCACTAACACAACTCACAAGTATACTACCATAAATACATACCGAGTGAATAGACCTGCACTCTTTAAAACCATAGACTTCAGAGTTAAAAGAGACCTTTAAGATCAAGTGCAGCCGTCAACCCGGCACAGCCATCATGTTCACCATTAAACCATGACCATATTCACACTTTCTTTGGAACAGTACAAGAGATGGTGACTCTACCACATCTCTGGGCAGCCTGTTCCAAGATCTGACAACCTTGGAAAGCAGGTGTGTTTGTCTTCGAGAAGGTGGAGTACAGCTTCACTAGCTGACCTCCTCCTCAGAGCCCCCAATACTTCCCAGCCTTTCTCCTTCCTCTCTCAGCTCTGCCACCAGGCTGAACAGACCATCCACCTTACACAACTCTACGCTGCTCTCTGAGTCTAATCTGGCAGATGCTCTGCCACACATTAGCAGAGCCTGTACCAATGCTCCCATCTATACACCTCCAGGGAGGACCAGACACACCACCTGGGCTGGCCCAAGAGCTCACTCAAGCTCTCACAGCACTGGTCACAGCCTCCAGGGAGGTGCCTCAACTGTAGAAGGTTGCCCCAACTGTACTGCCCTCCTCCTCCCTCCCTCCTCCCCCCCCTTCCCCACTCTCCTCCCCGATAAAGCCTCACAAATAGTAGCACATCTTTAATAAGTTTAACACAGATAAGATACTTTATATATACAGTGAGGAGCATTCTGCTTGAGTTCACATGGAGTTCCAACTTTTTGACTAGAGGCTCAGCTAGATTCTGTATAATAGAAGAGCGCAATTGTTCAAAGGTGCTTATCTTGATATTGATGGCATATTTCTTCATCATTGCCTACAGGGAAATAAGATTATGTTTTCCCCTGTTCATGAAATAATGCTATTCCAGCTCATTTAAGAGTTGGTGGTCGAGCCAAGCCCATTCTAGCACACAAGCTCGGGTTACAGCTGGCTCACACCATTTGAGTGAGACAGATTTTCAACTGAAGTGAGCAGGTCTTATCCAAGTCTGACAACAGCGGCTCAGCTAAGGCAGCCCCAGCACACCACGTATTGACACTTAACCACACATACCCCCCACCCCGCACTGTAAGATTCTTACCTTCTGGTGGCAACATCCTTATTTACAAGGACTACATTCTTTGCCTCAGAACACAGGTTTTCAATGTAGTCAGTGTAAGGTGTGTTCTATGGTGGATTCATACTGGCCCATACAGAATAACTATACATTCTCTGTTACCTCTGTTGGGATCTGCAGGGGGATTAGAAGACTTTGAGATCAAATCAGGGAGAGGAGTAAGCAGTTTTGAGACATCAGGTCACTGCTCATAGCTGAGGTTTATGTGGTGCACACAACTGAAGACCACATGTCCTTTGTTGTTCAGCTGTATTTTGCTAAGGGTAACGTGTCCAGCTGTGGCTTATTAATATAATAAGTAAATAACTTACACAGACCTGACTAGCTTCTTGGGGGTGCAGAGCCAAATCCCTTTATTCGAAACAAACACCACTCTTTTATCATGGTTTCAAAGTAACACATGACTCTCTTGACCAACCACCAAGGGCATTTCACTGTCCATGTGTGGGAGCACTTTGGGACTTTATTTCCCAGGATGCCTCATCCAGCATCCTTCCTCTAACCCGACTCCTACATCTCCCCTCTTCTTTATTATTATGAGGAAGTACAGAATATTACATATAACAGTACATTTTAAACTTTGTAAACCCCCTTTAACAATGACCACTGCGGCACCTTGGTCTTTCAACAAACATACTTATTTGAATTTTTACCTGAATTCCTTGAGATTTGCTTGACATAAATTTGTACTTTCATTTCTTAAGGGTTTATGTGTATTTGGGATAAACAACAACTTTATTAACCTGAGGGTTTTTGCATAACTGGGTAAAATATCAACTCTCACTTCTCCAAGGGCCTGCATGTAATTGGCAACCAGGAGAAATTCAACTCCATTTTTAGAAAAGGGCCCTTAGAGAACAATTGTTGTGATGTAAGTGTAATTTGTTCAAGGCACATGAAGCATGCCCGTTCACACACACACGTTCACACAGCTTCTCTCATTCATACAGAAGTGGCCACTTCACTCGTACTCACCCATTTATACCTAGAATTTTTATTATGTCCCTATTTTTTAACTACACATTTTAGATTTATAAGTGGTTATTGGTTGCATGTTTTTCAATCTGTCACTTCTGGTAATTATGCCTGGCAACTGTACCTGTCTTGAAAATTTTAAAAGGAATTAATATGAAGAATGTAAGGCTTAACAAACCTAGATTATGTTTTACCTGCTGTCTTCCCCCCCTTTTTTTTGTTATAGAAAACTAAAAGTTAATAAATTCAAAGATACATTCACAAATTACTATCAAAATATGTTAACATAACTTAAAACTCAGCATCTCCTGCAAACAACTAGATCAAGTTATCATCACAATAACACAATATATAAAACGAATTATCATTATAAAATGCTAATACAGTTTGAAACTTAGCATCCTTTGCAAGTAACCAGTTTGTCTGTGGTTTTTAGAATGCAGTTAATTTTCAGCTTTTGTCCATCCATTTCTGTTAGCTGCTTTTTGCTTTTAGTAACAAACTTAACAAACATGTTAATAACAATTTAAACAGTCTCAGGTGGCTAGTGTGGAAGAAACAGACGTAGAGGTTAGGCAAACACGTAGTTTCTCTCTAGCTTTTTGTTCAGGAATGGTCTTTTTCGAAGTAAAGCAATAGAAGTCATTTTATGCCTTTAATTGTCGTTTACTTCAAAGTTGAAGGTTGAGGTAAAGGCTGCCTCCCCTCACACCTGAGCTCTGAAGGGGAGCCGAGCACACCCGCAGCCCTCCCCACCAAGCAGAGACTGGGGAGAGCGGTGGAACCCAGAGGGCTGCCCTGCTGCACCCCTCTCTGCCCTCCGAGCTGAACGGAGGGAAAGGGAAGCAGGGAGCAGGACACAGAAGGGCCGCGCGGCTGCCCCCCCCCCGGCCAGGACGACACCCCGCTCCGCACCCCCGCCACCCCACTCTGTGCCGGGCCCTTCCCGCACGTACTCGGGTGGCCCTTGTGGCCGTGGTGGAGCAGAGGGACCGGACGGACGGGGCTCAGCGGCACCAGAGAGACAGGCAGAGCCCCGGCAGGATCGGGCAGACGAACCGCGAGAAGAGACGGAACTCCAATAGGATCCGATGGATGAAGCTTGGCGTGACGGCCTCGCAATTAAAAACTCCCACGGCCGCCATTCATTGGCCGCCGCGGCCCCGCCCACGGCGCTGCCCTGAGGGCGGGCGGGTCGGGCCGTCTGTGCGGGCACCGCCCCCACTTCCCTGCCGTCCTTCCGTCTCGAGTGCTTTGGTAACTAGAAAAGTCAAGATGCAGTAAATAAAATATTACTGAAAAACATTAACTTCTTCCCCGTTACGTACACACATACTGCTTGCTGCAGGAGTTTCCTTTAAACTTAATTGTTCAAAGCGTTTTGTTGCAACTCTGCATACAAGTGACTTGCCTGTGAATTATCCAGGTATGAGCTCATCTTCACTGCCATGATCGTGGTCCCAGACACCTAATTTGTTTTGGGTTCTGCTGCTAGCAGCTGAAGTAGGAAACTGGCATTTTGCTCAGAGGAAGCTGTGGCAAGCACAAACGCTTTTCAGTTATGTCGACCTAATGATTTGAAAAGACAGAATCAAACCCCCCCTTCCACTTTTCACCTACCTGTGACAATGAGGTTTGGTGAGATACTGTAAAATCCAGTACAATCCTCTCAAAATAGGAGTGGCACATGTAAATATTAACTGAAGCTTTTTGTTTGAGAATGGTTTTCAAAACCAAAAGATCCACTCTACTTACAGGCTGAGCATAACTGTAGCACTGCTATTCAAGTGACAAGCCTTCTGAAGGAGACAAGGTGAAAAAAACACTGCCAAATGTGTACATGGACAAAACCCAGGATCCAGCTTTGAGAAGGCTGCTGGCTCTGCAGCACTGTCCTGAGATATGAGAAGTTGTGATTTATGCACACATTCTTCATTATTCAACACAAATGCAATTGCAACTTCTAGAAACTTTCTGACCACAATTTTTCAAGTCAGTCTTGTACTGCAGATGGCATTTTAACACGCCACAGGAGGAACAAACTCACTTAAGAGGGACAAAACAAACCACTCAGTTTGTATAAAAAGTTCCAATCACAAGAGAAGCACCTACGAGTTAAGAAATCACAATTTACTGTCCATTTCAGCAACTTGCCAGGTCCCAGACTACAGTCACAATTCGGTATTCTAAACCTGGACTGCATCCTTGCGTAATACACAAAAGTATCGCTGGCTACAGTACATCTGCAGCTGTGTTGTGGTATTACTAAAACAATTAAGTAAAAAAATTAAGTAAAAATAACGTATCTTGAAGAGACAAAGTTTAGCTGAGTGCTAGGATGCTTTTACACTTCAAATTGTTGCATTTCCAGTTATTCATACAAAAAAGTACAAAAGATTTATTTTACAGAGTTGTTTGAGTTATGATTCTGAGTCTTCCCAGGAAAGAGAAAAGTGTCTTCATTTTTTGCCCCTCCCAATTTCTCACTGTTAACCTGTGGATTTCTCTTCTTAAAAAATAATTTGATACAAATGTAACATGGTAACATGTATTTGCTCTGGTGCATTAAGTTTAGAAATCAAATTTGTATGCTGAGACATAATAAAAAAACTGTAGTCTTCTATTATCTACCACAGTGTGCAAAACAAATGGCTTCCTGATTTTCACTCCCCATAATAAACATGTATTTTTTTTCATTCAAAGTCTTCATGCTATCTTTGAAAAAAAGAAAAATATTCTCCAGTTGATCATGTTTGCATTCTGATATAAACTATTTCCATTTCCCATTGCTAACAAAATACAATACAAATGTTCCACATTTAAGAGAAAGTATGGAATATATCCATGCTCAGCTAGAAGTTGCAAGACTTCTGTTTAATAAACTCCAAGTACAGTATTTAAGATTTCAATTATTTTCATATATACAGCAAATATTCAAGTCCTTATTTCCTTTATAAAAGCATTCTGATCCAATTAAGAAAGACAGTATGCTTAAAAAAATTCAAATATATAGTACATTTGTTCCTGTACATGTATGTTCAAGATCTCCTGGCAAAAATACAAATATGGAATCTAACAGTTTCACCATTTACACCTCCTGTGGTGAACACAACTTTGTATCACATGATATAAGTACCATCTTTGTAGTATTTCATGGATTCTAGTTGCTGAGTCATTGCAAGGACATCCTGAAACCCTGTACTGAGTCCGGACATGTGTTGAAAATAAGCCTCCTTCTCCACTTGGACAGTTAAGTTGTTTACACCAGCATCTTTCAGAATTGCTGTGACCTGAACAGAACAGTATGGTTAACATTAGTATTACACTTCATACATATCTCACTTGCAGTGTTCTGGCTCTGAAATGCTGTACAGGAAAAAAACCCCTATCATAATCATTACTTCAGCAAAGCCTTTGACAGCATCTTCCATACCATGCTCCTGGAAAAGCTGGCAGGCAGCCCACGGCTTGGACAGGGGCACTCTGTGCTGGGTTAGGAACTGGCTGGAGGGCCGGGCCCAGAGAGTGGTGGTGAACGGTGCTGCATCCAGTTGGCAGCTGGTCACTAGTGGTGTCCCCCAGGGATCAGTGTTGGGCCCAGTTCTATTTAATATCTTTACTGATGATCTGGATGAGGGGGTTGAGTGTACCATTAGCAAACTTATAGAGATGACAGCAAGCTGGGGGGGAGCGTTGATCTGCTGGAAGGCAGGAGGGCTCTGCAGAGGGACCTGGATAGTCTGGATAAATGGGCTGAATCCAATGGGGTGTGGTGTTTAACAAGGACAAGTGGAGGGTCCTGCACTTTGGCCACAACAACCCCCTGCAGCGCTACAGGCTGGGCACAGAGTGGCTGGAGAGCAGCCAGGCAGAAAGAGACCTTCGGGTTCTGATGGTGGGAAGCTGAACATGAGCCAGCAGTGTGCCCAGACGGCCACAAAGGCCAATGGCATCCTGGCCTCTATCAGGAATACTGTGGCCAGCAGGACCAGTGAAGTGATTGTTCCCCTGTTCTCAGCACTGGTTAGGCCGCATCTCAAATCTTGTGTCCAGTTCTCGGCCCCTTAGTTTAGGAAGGACATTGAGGTGCTGGACTGTGGTCCAATGAAGGGCACTGAGGCTGGTGGAGGGACTGGAACACAAGTCCTTTGAGGAGTGGCGGAGGGAGTTGGAGTTGTTTAGCCTGGGGAAGAGGAGGCTCAGGGGAGAACTTATCACTCTACAACTCCCTGAAAGGAGGTTGTAGCCAGGTGAGTATCAGTCTCTTCTCCGAGACAACCAGCAGTAGGACAAGAGGGCACAGTCCTAAGCTGTGCCAGGGGAGATTTAGTTTAGACATTAGGAAGAAGTTCTTTAGAGAGAGACTGGGCATTGGAGGGGGCTGCCCAGGGAGGTGGTGGAGTCACTGTCTCTGGAAGTATTTAGGAAGAGACTGGATGTGGCAGTTAGTGCCATGGTCTAGTAGACAAGGTGATGTTAGATCAGAGGTTGGACTGAGAGGTATTTTCCAACCTAGCTGATTCTGTGATTCTGTGTGATAATGAAGAATTCAATTTTCTGGACAGCAAAGACTAGCTTCAGAGGGTATGGCTTTGCAACTTCTGCACAGCGGATAATTCTTAGTGTCTTGCATAAGGAAATACGTATCTTTTGAAGGAAAAGAAAAACCCAAGGCAGATAGGTAGCGGTAATGCAATTATAAACTCATGATTAGCATCCAGATATCCCTACTGTTTACTGCCTGTTTTGCAGGCCTGTTTTTCCATGACCCCTTCTTTTCTCCGAGCAGATGTAGTGCCACTTTCAACAGTGAGTGTTCAGGCAGATGTTCTAGCAAACAACTCTTTATGTAGCTGATTCCAAGCTAGCAGGCAAGGGGCAGTACAGTGTTAGAGACCAGCTCTGAGACATTAATGGATAGCTACCAAAAAACATCATGCACGGCAGCTTTAACTTCAGTCTGTGACTGAAAAAGGACTAATGAGTAGGAAATGAAGAGATTAGAGTCCAAAAATTTTGCACCTTACCTGCTGTACAATTCTCTGTTCCATCACATCCGATACCACTTGGACATGTATTGTGCCTGCCACAACACTTGCAGAGTGACACCAAAAATGAGGATCTCTGTAGGATATGACTCCCTCTATTTTTTGAATCTGAAAAGAAATTACATTAGCAACAATTAAGAACTCATTTTAAAATTGTGTATGTTCATGGATATTGGTGGATAATATTTCACAGGGAAACAAAGTTGTGTAGCATAGCAGCTTTTCAACTAAGCCATATTCATAAATATCTAGTATTGAAAGGTCACCTTGCTACTACTGTCCAATACTGGAGGGTAAAAGTCAAACTAAATGAAAACCCCAGAAGAGCACAACGCTAAACAGGATGAGAAAACCCCCCCCCCCATATTTAGTGTACACATCACAGGAACATACATGGACAGAGTAACCAGAATGTGAGTTGGGCATCTCCCATTTCTAGGGCACCTGTTACCTCACTATTTAGCAGCTATTTAGTTACCACAGTTGAACTTAATTCAGACATAAACTCTTTCTACAATTTATAATTTTTCAAATTGATCTTTGTTCTGAGTCTGATTGGGATGGTTTTTCACAGCAGCTGATAAGGCAATGTGTTTTGGATTTCTGCCTACAACTCTTTTGATAACACACAAATATTTTGGATATTGCTGAACTGTTAAGTCTTTCTCTTTTGTACTGGGCACCGTCAAGGCCGTCTACTTTTCTACTCTGCCTTTGCCTGATGGGTAGGCTGTGGGTGAGCAAGAAATAGGGACGGGACACAGCCAGGGCAACTGATCCAAGTTGTTTAGAGGGATATTGCATGCCATATAATGCCATGCTCAACAATAAAAACTGGGGTAGAGGAAGAAGAGGGGATTCTGGCTTCCAAGGTGGCTGTTACTTGAGACTGCCTGGATATTGGCCTCCTTGTGGGAGGTGGTGCATTGCACTTTTCCCTTCCTCTACCTGTTAAATTATATTGTTTCCAGAGTTTTCTTGCTTATGCTCCCCTGTCCCACTGGCAGTGGTGGTGCTGGTAAAGGAGGAGAGTGAGCAAGTGGCTTGTAGGAATGCCTGGCTGCTAGCTGGGGTCAACTATTGTTTTATCATCATGTATTTTTTAAAATGCTTTTCCTATTACCTTTTAATGAATTGCTCTTTGATTGTTTTCAAAAAGTGCCTTCTTTTTCCCCAGCCTCTCAGAATTACTTCCCTCATCAAAAAGTAAAACCACTCTCTGCACCTCACTTTCCTGTCACTACAGAAGTCTCTCGCAGACAAGTTCCATCTGTCCTTTTCTTTCTCATGTAGAAAAGAACACATTTCCCCCTCTAATAACTGACAGGACACATTCAGGATAGTCTTCCTTGAAGCCTCTAGTTGATGGTATTGTCAAAGCACTTTTAACTCTTTGTTTTACAGAGAGGAGTTCTCTACACTGAGATCCACACTATATTCTGGGCAGGAACTTAAAATAAGCCAACAGCAAAGACCGAGTACAGCCTCAAAGCAGATGCTGTACTGAAGCAGACAGAAAAGAACTATCTAGAATGAGAAAGTAATTAGAAAAAACAGTTTAACTTTTGCCATCCTACCTAATGTGAACCAGTATGCCCTTCGTGATATGGACAAATTAGAAAACCTGAAATTACAGTCTCATGATATAATCCTGTAGTCTGAACTGTTCGCTGCAAGGTTCAGGGAACTGCCATGTTACTACTAAATACGTTTCCCACACTGTTACCATACTTGTCTTACATCATACCCATAAAAAGCTACCCATAAAAGCAAAAAGCAGTGCGAGTCTTTTTAGCTGCAAAACAACTTCTATCAGTAGAACTACTAATCCTGTCACATCTCCGCAAAATAGATTTTAAACAACTTGAGACATGAAGCTAAGACAGTGGAAATTGTCAGACTGAACTACCTGAGTTTAATAATTATTAAAAACAGTTACAGTTTTGTATGTTTGTATACGAAAACATTTAGAATTGTACCTTTTCTAAAGCAGCATGCAGATCTTTCTCCTGTTCCGGAGGTATCCTCAACAAAAGCACCTGACAGGCATCTTTCAATAGTGGGATAACACTAAGAAAAATCAATGTAGCAATAAAGAGAGAGCAGAGTGGATCAGCTATGAGCCATCCAAATTGCTGAATAAATATCGTGGATACAATAACACCAACACTGCCAAGAGTGTCTGCTAACACATGCAGAAATACACCTGAAAACAAAATAAATGCAGTGATTAACAATTCTGTCTAAAGTGTATGTATATGTTCAATAGGAAAAATACAGTAAAACTTATTAAATATTCTCAAGCTAAACCAAATATCCTCTGCCTAACCTGGGGCAAAATACACAAAACATTTAGCTTTTCTAATGTTTAATTATAAATTATCATAAAAACAATTTTTACTCTATAGGCCAATGATCTAGGCAGGCATCCACAGATTTAACTAAATGTCTTTAAATTGTTAGTGGGATTTGTACTGTAATCATAATCATTTAACTCTCTATAGAGGGATCTGTTGATCCTTAACCAGGAATAAAAAGATCAGTGTACATGTACTGACTTGTTAATGTGGACATATATTAACGTATTGTTCAGTTTTTGTAAGCCAATTTTGCTCCAGTTTTACAAGAACATTGTCTTTTTGCTACTGGTAGGAATTTTATATTTTATACTGCTTTCATTGTGGGTTCATTCTCAAGGTACACTCAATGGGCATAGAAAAATACCCTCTAAGCATTTTTAAGATTAGTGCTAGTTAAGTGTTAGAATTGTACAGAATACTAAAATACGAGTACGGGCAGACTTTACAAAAATGGCAGACATAATGAGTATGAATAACCAGGATAACCAACTGAATTAGGACATAAAATAACCAATAAAATATGAGACTATGACACATCCTGACAGGCTAACACAAACCCCATAATTCCTTTATATATTTTTTTTCTTATAGGCCAGACAGTTGGCAAATAACTACTTTTTAACTACTAGGGAAAAAATTCTATGTTGAAGTTTTATATATATTGCCATCTCTGTTAGCTTATGATTTCAGATTTGAAAGATTTGTATTTACCACCTTAGCTTCTGAGTCACAAATAAAAAATCACAATAGTCTAGACTCCTGGTCTGCATTTGTTCTCCTGCTTCTTACTCCCTCCCCAGTGTTTTTACAACCAGCTGCCAGATGATACCTACAAACATGGTAGTACCTTTACAGACAGAGATTTGGTACTTCCATTTCCAGGTTGAACTTAGAAACAAGGACTTAAAGCTTATAGAATAAAGTTTAGAATGGCCATCTACTAATGTTGGTGAAGACTGTAGATTACTGCTTTTTATTGGTCCTTTGGTATTGACCACATCTAAGAAAGCCACGAAAAGAAACATTTCAAGTTAAGTTTCTTTAAGTTAAATTCATAAACGGTTTGAGCAATTCCTGTCTACCACATCTAAAGGCTGTCAGATTGCTCCTGGAGAGTTCCTGATGCACAGTACTGGGTATGATTCTGAAAATCTTCAAAGTCTGCTGGAAATCACATACATCTTTATGATTCAACAATCTGTACTTGCCTCTCATGTTGGTATTCATGCCTCCTCCAGAAGACCCATGGGAATGTCCATGGCTGTGCCCATGATCACTGTGGGAATGGCTGTGCCCATGGCTGTGACTGTGCCCGTGGTGAGAATGGCTGTGATCATGGGAGTGACAGCCTCCCCGAGAGGCTCCATGGGAGTGTGCATGGCTAAAGGCACAGATACCGACAAGGTTTACGATCAGCCCTCCAACAGAGACTGGCTGTGAGAGGGAAAAAAGTCTTTAACTTCACTGCATCCTCCCAGGCAATCAAATTTGTTTTCCAGCAACACAAGAGTTATTCTAATATGAATCCCTCATCATATTCCTTTCACTATAAAATGGTTTCAAAAAAGTTTTCTTCCTCTTGCAAAAAAATCCACTTCCCACCAACCCTCCAAAAAAATCCCACCCAAACCCCACCACTTAAATGCAAAACCTAATATTCACAGATCAAGACCAGATAACAAATTTTGTTTAAGAAAGGCTGATCAATTTTATTTCATTTCAAAAAGAGATACGGTGGTCTGAATATAAGCTTTCCCTTGCTTTCACTGCCCCCCACCAAAAAAAAAGAAACTTTCATATTTTAACAAGGAGATACATAATTTGTACTTAAGACAGCAACTAGTGCTTTATTGGTTGAATTGTGGTTGAATTGTGCTTTTTATCTGCTTGCTTATTTTTCTATTCTTCTCTTGAAAAACTAGCAAAGCAGTAAGAGTAATTCCAGCTAATGAAGTAATTAAACAAGTCCTGCTTAGAGGTTAGTAGACCTTTCCTTGGCTATGCAGACTGCGCTCATGTTGAGAGGGTAACACCATCCATTCCCAAGAAACAGGATCAGTAGTGAAAATGGACCAAATGGTGAAGATCAAAATGAAAGCAGAAATAAAAATCAAGCCTTGATTTCAGCAACACACATTTATTTTTGTGCCTACAAAAAAAATCTTTGTTACAGAAGAATGCAGGAGAGCAAAAATTCTTGCGTATGTGGGAGAGCAAACAACTGAAGCTGGAAACGCAACCAATAAAGGCTTAGATATGCAGAATTCCATAATAAAAATAATTTGAAGAAAATGAACTATTGTATTAGAAAGAAAGGGATGCTATCTTGAAAAATTAAGAGGGGAGCCCCTGAAGAAGCTGTGGAAGGTAGAGAGACACAGGTATAGTTAAGATTATCTATGCAGATCATCATAATTGCCACAGTAGCACAATCTGCATAATATTATGGGTTCTGGTCCATTTTTAAGGTTTCTCAGATACTAAGCTCTTAGTCTAGTATTTTAAAATCTTTTCTGTAATAACTGACATTGGTATACATAACTGCAGAACCAAATTTAGTCTTGTACAGACTATTTCCTTACTATATTTTATTGTAGAAAGACCATCTTCTAAAAAGATTAGAGCTCCAACATCTTAGGAACAAAAATCTCTCAACTGTTATAATAAAATTACATTCAACCCTATATATTTTCATATTTTAAAATTAGATGTAGTTTGCACTTTAAAATTATAATCTGTTAAAAAGTCAAGGCACAGTTTAGATCCCTTGAGTATGCAGTTTTGATAGAATCATAGAATGGTTTGGGTTGGAAGGGACCTTAAAGACCATCTATTTCCAACCCCCTTCCATGGGCAGAGACACCTTTCACTAGATCAGGTTGCTCAATGCCCCATCTGGCCTGGCCTTGTACTCTTCCAGGGATGGGGCATCCACAACTTCTCTGGGCAACCTGTGCCAGTGCCTCACCACCCTCAAAGTAAAGAATTTCTTCCTATTCTGATTCAGTTTAAAGCCATTCTCCCTTTTCCTGTCATTCCATGCTTAGGTGAAAAGTCCCTCTACAGTTCTCTTATTGGCTCCTTTAAGTCTCCAGAAGGACTCAGTAAGGTCACTCTGGAGACAAACATAAACAAACCATAACTGCAAAACTACATTCAAACAGAGTGAGAAAACTTACAGTTAGCATGTTTGTATCTATGTCTGGAGGATCCACCAGTCTGGTCACTGATTCCATGAAGACAAAGAAAGCAATCACCATCAGAAAGAGGCCATTAATAAATCCAGAGAGAATTTCTACACGTCCATACCTGAAAGTAAATGTAGGTACTTTTTAGAGTAAAGAATGGGTATTCTGAACAAATCTCAGTTATAATAAATAAAATTATATTTAATACAGCATTATGATAGCTATGATATTTTTCTTAATGCCACAAAATCATTCCTCAATTTCTGAGGTTTTTTATTTCTAACCAAGAGGTTACCAGTTTGCAACTGTCCAAACTTCAATGGAATAAAGCACTATTAATGTAAGTATTTTTTCATATATGATGCCCATTCGTGGCTTCAAATTGCTAAACTGCTATGCAACCATATAAAGCTTGATTATTTCAACAGAATCTAAATCCTTAGCTGAACGCTGACTTTTAACATATATTTTTGTTTGACATACATGCATATAAAAAATGAGGTAATTCCTAAATAATATTCACAACTTGTAGAGATAAATGAAAATTACATTCCAGGCACATTTTTTACAGGGGTAAGAAGAGAACAGCATGAGTCCAAATGGAAGAGAAGAGATACAGCAAAAAAACCACAGAAGCACGCACTAGTAAAACATCCCAAACATGGCGGGGCATTTTGAAAATGAGCAAGGAAAGTAAGTTGCAAATAGTCTTTAAAGAATCCAATGCACATACCCATAGGAAAATATGCGAGTTGCTTTCCATCTTGTCATCAGAGCTGCAAAAAGCCCCATCACTAATGCAGAACAATCAAAAAGCATATGAAATCCATCAGAAATAAGGCCAAGGCTATTGGTCCATACTCCATAAAAAAGCTCCACAAAAGTGAAAGCCTAAAACAAAATAGAGTTTGAATTTTTCCTCAAATATTAACTTGTACATTAATGTTTTGGTAGCTAGCAGAAAATTCTTTTCATAGAACACTCAATATTTTTCAGAAGTATTGTTCAAAGTATTTCTAGACCATTTTTTCTCTCCTCCAGTGAAATAAAAGTGATACATTCCAAGTCTATGAAGACACATTTTTGAATCTACCCTCCTTAAAGTCTTACACTTTAGAAAACAACCCTCTGCAGGAGTAAATTTAAGTTTTCATTTAGAATTTTAAACTGACGTTCTGCAGATAAAATTTTAAGCATTTTGCCATTAAACAGTGTAAGAGGTCTGACCTGATATATTATTAGTGTAAAAGCCATGCTGTCTATTAATCTGTTACGTAAACATTTTCTTCACCGGTTGACTGTTAAATCTTAGGAATTAGTTTTGAGAAGGGTACACATGGAAACAATTTTAATACATACTTTCCCTGAACAATTTACTATGATTAATATGTCTGCCTAAAAACTTTTTTTCCTCTCTTTCACATTCCATAATGGAACACCATAAAATTATAATGGATGTTTCAGGTTTCTCCCCTTATTTTCTTGGATAACTGGCTAAGAATGAAGAGAGACCTCTGCAAATGAGGTTCTATCAATATTGCTTACTGCATTATCTTTACCTATTCGATAAAGAGAGAAGCTAGAAATAAAACCAGCCTACTCCAAAATTACACTAATCAATCCCACACCTTCTGTTTTGTTGTGTCCATCCTTAAAGGCCTTATCAGTTTCAGCTTACCTGCTGGCAACACTGAGATGCGTTAAACACAGGGTCAGACAAGTATTTAGTTAGTGGTGTAACAGTTACACATAGAACCAGTGCTGCCTGTGGTAACAAATCAGTGACCTGCCCCTTACTGTAAGATTAGTATAAGAATCTTTTATTTTAATGTACCATCTAATTAAATTACTCTGTCAAAGTCTCTTTAAAAACAATCAATTATGGAAACCTTTTAAATAATAACTCTTATTTCTATATTATGTATGCACTACTATGACTGGGTTTGAAGAAAAGACCATGCACTTACCAGATTTAGGCACAAGAAATAGAAGATCTGCCTAGAATCATACTCCTCAAGAATTTGTTTCAGTGACTCCTTAATAAACCGGGGCAATGACTGAGAGCTCTGCTGTAATGCATCACCCATGAAGTTATAGAGAGGAGTGCCTTCAGGGGAATAGCCAATAAGGGTACCCTTCTGCCCCTTCCTGGAGGGGGAGGACAGGATATTGGCAGCTGCAAGGAAAGCATTGAAGTGTTTGTTGCCGTTTCCAAGATTTACAGCTTTTTTATAATTTGTTGAATCGGTAATCAAAGTCTGTATAAAATCTGCAGGCAGCAAAGTGACTGTCAACTTCATCTTGAGGTTTATCATTAGATTTCATTGCTATGTAAGATTAGATCAGCACTTCCACAACAGATCTATTACCTTCTTTTTTTTTCATACAGACAATAAAAGAGCAAAATTTTACAGGCCCTCTTATTAAAGAATCCATAAAAGCTCATCCAAAAGACTTCTGCACACCTTAATTTTCTGATTGGCTTCCCAGTCATAAGGACAACATTTATTGCAGTTTAGATAGGAATACCTACACAAAATGAAGAAGACAGCACTCACTACCACCCCTCCAGAAAGAACATGCTCTGTGCTTTCATGGTGTGGTGGCTTGTTCATAGCTCGAAGCTGGTCTGTTATTGGATGTGTCCAAAAGTTTCCAAAAAGCAATGCACTAATGAAAGTAAGAAAGGATCCGTATCGAGCACATGTGGAACCTTCCATCTTCACAGAACATATGGACTCCACGTAGAAATCCAGGATCACAACAAAAAAGATGACTGTTATGAAAGGCATGATGAGAGAAGACCAAGACTCTACTTTACTCTGTAACAAAAAATAAATTTCAAACAGGACTGCTCACCTTTTGATGTGATTGTATATACAGTATTACATGTAGTTCACTTGAATTACAAATGTTTTCAGTAATCTATCAAAACATAAATACTTCTATACTTTCAATTTATCGTATAAAACCAACATCTCAGATACAGAAAGACACATATATCTAAAATGCATGACAGTACCTTATTTTAAATACTTTCATGTTCTTAAAAGCAACACCACATGCAACACTATGTTTGTAATGGTCTACTCTGCCTACGCATGTGGGCATAAAGAACATGTTTTTAAAACACAATAAATAATCTACTCCCTAGAGATAAAAGAGTTCTGTATTTATATGGTTGTTAATACTTGTGGAATATTTGTAGACAAACCCAAGATATAATATCTGTGCTAGAAGGATGAAATAAAGTTATCACACAAAAGAGGAAATTAAGGTATCACACAGATAAAAATCAAAATATAGAAGGAAACATAAAGAAAAAATTTCAAACGGAGCTTACTACAAAAATAAAGACATGAACTTCGGTAATTTTAAAGATATTTTAAAGGAAATATTTAAATTTCACTTGTCAAGCATTACAAAAAATTATTTATCTTTGTACTTGTTATCTTACCTCTGTTGTCAAAGACAGGATAATGACCCATGGGCATAACAGAAGGACAGAAACTAGATGAGACAAAGCTTGAAGACGCTTGGCTCCACCTACGTCTACGGACAGTTTTCGGGAAGCCATGTGAAAACCAACCTTACAGCACAATGCCAGTACCAGAAGCAGTACTCCGCCCTGGAAACATAAGGGGAAACTGTTAGCATTTCTGAAGACCCAAAACCCCCATTCCAAACACAGTGGCACTTACATGGAGAAAAGATTAATGTGCTTTCCTTAACTTGGCAATAAAAGCTAAAGACAGGATATTTCCCGTAATTGTTGCTTAGTTAAAAACAGTAACATGGTTATACCTTAGCATTATTCACAACAGCCTAATATGACTTGAATTTTAAAACTCTCAGTAGTGTCAGTTGTCATACAACACCAGTGAAATGGTAACAAACAGCACATTAGGAAAACGAAAAATCTCACAAAGCTTGCTTTCTTATCTTCCATTATTAAAAACATGTTGAAAGTATCCATAAACCCCCAAAGGTTCACATCACCTTGACCTCTAAGCCTTTCATAACCTTTCATCCACTTACCTTTAATCACACCGTATCATATTTCTCCACATTACTTTCTTTCAAAATTGTTCTACAAATTAGTTACAAGATGCACACACAGCATCTTATCTCCCTCAGATCACACTTGCTTTTGTGCACCATTAACCAGTCTAACATT
Organism: Corapipo altera; assembly: GCF_003945725.1. Taxonomy (NCBI): domain Eukaryota; kingdom Metazoa; phylum Chordata; class Aves; order Passeriformes; family Pipridae; genus Corapipo; species Corapipo altera. Next base: position 10,326,672 of record NW_020884875.1, on the reverse strand, counting down.
TATTTTTTTATTGATACTTTCTCAGCTGCTCTGTATTTTTTTCTTGTTTTAGTCCTCACTGCAGCCACTTTAGCAGCAAGACTAAGCTAACACAACAACTCAATCAGCTGGATCAACCCTGTACAGTAAGATTACGATACTCAGCTAGTCATATCACCAACTACAATAGGACTATGCTGCTGAGAAGTATCAACATCTGTGTCTTCAAGTACAAATCTAATGTAAAGGAAAGACTGGGGAAAGATAAAGAAGCAGCAACAAAACACAGACTCCAAAAGTAAGTAAGAAATGGCTTGTATGCAAAGCATTATGAACATCCAGAACATTGATGACAGAATACTTAATGATAATTTTAATGAGATTTTTTAGGTTATGCATTACAGCAAAGTCCTTATCAGCTACAGAGGTTGAACACTGTACAGTTTGGCTTGCTGTATTGAAGCTGCTCAAACTCCTATCAAGATGTAAAAATTCCAGTGCTAGTTCAGTTCCAATATGGGGGGGAGGGATGCTCTAATTTTGGGTTTGATTTAGGTTTGGATTAGCTCTGAGCTGGTGAAATTCTTACCTACAAAACTTAGATAAATATTAACCTTCTACAATACAAGTTATTTACCTTGTGATCTGCAACACCCAGGAAAGCAATGATTGTATAGAGAACATGGGTAAGAGCACTGTCATGATGCCCCTCAGCTAAATTAAAAAAAATTAAGGAAGAGCTTCATTTGATCATTTTGTTTTAAACCAAAGAACAGGCAAAGTAGCAAAAGACCACAGAACGCAGAAGTAAGCAAACTGAGCTTTAAGGTGTGCTGGCACATGGAGGACAGTCAGTGGATCAGGCTCAGCCCTCAGGATGCGTTTCTGAAAGGCATGTCCCGATTGACCAACCTGATCTTCTATGACAGGATTACCTGCCTAGTGAATGAGGGAAATGCTGTGGAAGTTGTCTGCATGGACTTTAGTAAAGCCTTTGACACTGTTTCTTACAGCATTTTCTCAGAGAAACCAGCTGCTCATAACTTAGATGGGTGCACTGTTCCCTGGGTAGAAAAGCTGTCTGGATAGTTGGACCCAGAGAGTGGTGGTGAATGGAGTCACATCCAGCTGGCATTCCATCACCAGGGGGGTTTCCCAGGGCTCAGCACTGGGGCCAGTCCTGTTTAATATCTTTATCAGTGATCTGGATGAGGGGATGGAATGCACCCTCAGCCAGTTTGCAGGCGAGGGCAAGCTGGGTGGGAATGCTGGTTTGCTGGAGGGTGGGAAGGCTCTGCAGAGGGATCTGGACAGGCTAAATCCCTGGGCCAACAGTACGAGGTTCAACAAGGCCCAGCGGTGGGTTCTGCCCTTGTGTCGCCACAACCCCAGGCAGTGCTACAGGCTTGCAAAAGAGTGGATGGAAAACTGGGGGTGCTGTTGGGACAGTGGCTAAACATGAGCCAGCAGTGTGCCCAGGTGGCATCTTGGCTTTTACCAGCAACAGTGTGGCCAGCAGGACCAGTGATTATCAGCGCTGGTGAGGCCATACCTCAAATCCTGCATTCAGGTTTGGGTACCTCCCTACAAGAAGGACATTGAGGTGCTGGAGCATGTCCAGAGAGGGGCAATGGAGCTGGTGACCATGTGTGAAGAGCAGCTGAAGGTGTTTAGTCTGGAGAAAAGAAGGCTTAGCACTCTCTACAACTAGCTGAAACGAGTTTGTAACAACATCAGTTTTTTCTCTCAAGTAAAAGGAGAAAGGACAAGAAGAAATGGACTCAAGTAGCACCAGGGAAGACTAAGACTGAATATTAGGAAGAATTTCTTCATGGAAAGGATTGTCAAGCATTGGAACAGGCTGAGTCACCATCCCTGGAGGTAAGGTATTTAAGAGACATGTAGATGTGGCACTTAGGGACATGGTTTAGTGGTGGGCTTGGCAGTGCTGCGTTAATGGTTGGACTTGATGATCTTAAGGGTCTTTCTTAAGGTCCCTTCTTATTCAGGCCTTTCTATGAATCAACTCACTGAAAAACTAAGTGAATTAACCAATGAGGTTCCAGAATATACCGTTTGCAACTGTAATTTCATGTTTTACCCTTCTTTTGTAAAATTTATTATTTTTACTGCCCATTGTTAGATGTACTATTTTTTGTCAGTACACTATGATGAGATGATCAATTGAAAACTTTCTTCAAGATCACTTCAAATTATAATTTAATTCAGTATCCTCAATTTCACATTCTCTCTGCTCCAGTAATAACAGTCACTTGCTCTTACACATAGCAATAAAGGATACGATGTTCTGCTATTTTAGCCATGAGGTCATCATTATCAAAAAGTAGTAAGCAGATGACAGCTATGACGAAAAATGCAGCACCTCTTGTCTGTAAAAAAATGCAAACAACAAACAGCTAATCAACAAAAAACCAAAATATTTTTATAATTTGCTATAACAGATTACTATTTAAAAAATCCTGAAAAGCAGTCCCCTCCCTCCCTGCTTCATGATCATTGTAAGCACACTTCAGTAAGAAAAACATGAATGAAACACCCATTTTTTTAAGAAAGTGATCTTGACGATATAATTTCACATTTTTTTCTGGTTTTCAGATTTATGAGATAACTCAGGACACATTACCACTGTAGCAGGCTAGAAGCCTGTATCTTACAAACTTCAAGTGTGATTACTTTCTTCTTCATGGTGTGTTTCTGCCTACCAGAATGCACTGCTACTTCAGCCTGATGATTTAATACTTTGTAACATCTATGAGCTATAAACAACATCTGGTGGACAAAATGTGAAATTTTGTCCTAGGGGAGGAAAAGGCTAGAGAACTACGCAAAGGCTATGAGAAAGAACAGCTCTGCAGTACTTTTGTGGGGAAAGGGCAGAAGAAGCCATGAAATCCCAGCTAGCAGAGCTCTCACCACCCAGACTTAAGCCACTGGAATTTTGGTATTCATCATTTTGGAAAGACAATGAGCTCTATATCTGAAAAATACTATCACAATTTAATTTTTGAAGACAAATAGAGCTATCATATTCTTGTTTCAGAAAGTCAGCTGACCAGTTCACTTCATGAAGCTGAAATGATTCAGAGGACAGGGTCATGGCTCTCTTGTTTCTGCTGCCGTAAGCCATGCAGCTGAATTGCCAAACACAGCCACTAAGATACAGATTGACAAAGAACCTCTCTGAAGCTCTTACCTCTACTCTTTGGGTGGTTGACTGGAAAAAATAATATGTTTTCTAGATGAAGATCTTCATGTTGCATGCCCTAAGATTCTCAGGTTGAGGGGGGTATGCATACTCTGTTGGAGCAGATGACTGTGCTAGTCACTCTAAGGCCAGCCTAAAAGCACTTAGGAGAGTCCAGTGCAGCTTTGAGACAGAGATTTCAGAACTCCCAGCCTGAGGTGGCATCAAAGTGAAACTTCTCTTACACAGCAAGTCCTCTAGCCTCAGATATATGACAGTAGGTATCCTCCTCCAACTCTTACTGTTTTTGAGTGGAAGTGGACAAGACTACTAGGTGTTGAGATAAGCTCATTCCATTTAGGGGTAATTAGGCACATTTAGAGCACACCTTGCAAAAGTGAGTGTAATGGGACTTAAAGGATATCTCAAGTAGAGGTTTCTGATTCAGGGAAAGACTGGGCCCAAATATTCAGCACATACAGGATCAGGCAGACATGAAAGTACTTACAGAACATTTTGGCAGAAAAAAAACAGAATATGTGAAAAGCTAAACACATTGAAGAGTACAGACCAGCCACTGGAGACTGTGTTGCTGGACTTCAGCGTGTAAGGGTGAGGACCACTACATGAACATATGACCTTTTGTCATTTTGAACTCAAAATCCCATTACAAAGAATGCTGAAGTGAAAAAATAATTTTCAAGGTTCTTTTCTGCCTACAAACAGAAAAACTTCTCAGGTATCTGCTACAGAGCATGCACAGCTTCACCCACTGTTTCTCTCAATTTCACCACTAATTAAACTAAAAAAAGCACATTTTCTATGAACATAGATCCAAAACACAGCTGAAGAAGCATTTGAATTTATAGCATTCAGTATCTTCAACAAATGGTAAAATAGATTTTTAAATACCTTTGCTGGTCCTCCACCTGAGCTTGTGAACAAGACACTAAAGAGTGACAGTACAACCAAATCACTGTGCTCAAACAGCAACAATGTCCTATAAAAAAGTGAAATAAAACACCTAAGTCCATTTACAATGAGTTTATCTCACAACCTTGATATATACTATTTCAGCTAAAATTAATGACATACCAAAGATTTATCATGTGATTTCAACAGCAAGTTTAAACAATTCAGAAGGATAAATGCAAATCTATTTGCCTTCACCAGCAGACAGATCTAGCTGCAGATAGCAGACATATAAAAAAATGAGGACTTCCTAGCTCAAGGAACAGATTAAAATTATTCATTTATAGATAACTTTAAACTGTACTTTCTTCTAGCAACACAACAAGACACTAACTTGCTCAAGATGGAAGTATTATTCCCATTACAATACCTCATCTAAACCAGTTGCTGGCTCCTAGAAAAAAAGAGGTCCTGTTCAGTAGTATTACATCCTTCTCATTGAGGTGCTGATGGTCTAGTAGTTTATCCCACCTCAGAACCTCTTAATTGCTGAAAATACCGAATTCTAACTTATATCTCCTTCAGACAGCAAAGGCTGACTATAACAAGCTTGTACTGACAGCTTCCACAAGCAGAACATGAAAGTAATCATTGCTGTCAAGTTCACCAAATGCTTTTGCAATCCTCTGCATAGCAATACAACCTGCTAGGACCCATGTTACCGGTTCTGTCTGGGATGAATGCCAGTATCCAGAGAGGCACTAGAGTATTAACTACATTAACATAAATAATCACAGTATTATGACTCTCAGGTATGCATTCTCCTGGGTAGAGGATAAAACTTCACCTTCATAAAACGTATCATTTAAGTCTTTACCTTCCTCTCTCTAATGGAAGATGCTTTCCAATATATTAACCTTAATTTTTGTAAGTCTAATGTTACTCTTTTATAGTTACTCAGTCAGTACTACTAGTAAACAGCACGAGTGATTTTACTCTGAGTGTGTGCACTAATGTTACCCAATTCCAACACAGTCCACACGGCCGACCAGATAAAGCAGTACCCTGCAACAAGTGCATAAATTGATTCTAGTCACCTGCCACAGGAATACCAGCTGCTATCACTAGCTGTCAAGCCATGGACTTCAAAGAGGAAAGTAAGCAACTGGCATTACACTAACGAGACTAGGGAAATTATGAAAACTACAGTCAGTAAAACAGATGGTGACCTTCATGTATCATCATGCCTTTAAGCACTATCAAGAATTTCACTGGCATCTCACCAAAGAATTAGCGAAGAAAATTACCAGTTCTATGGAAATTATATGTAGATTTTCCCAACCACAAAAGAATTCACAGGAAAAAGCATAAGGATTCATTTAAATTTTCAAAAAATACATCAAGTGGCTAGCATCATGGACTGACAAACAGAAAACAGAAAGCAAAGGGGCAAGACAGGGAAGGGTGACAATAGAAAAACAATATTTACAGTAGATATATTTACCTCAGTGGTCCACAAAGAGTGAGGCCAAAAAACCACAAGAGTGAAATGATACATCCGACAACGGCATGCTTAAAAATTCTGACCCACTGCAAAGGAAAGGTATTTCCTTATCATTTTCTCCAGTTTCAAAATAAGCACCCCATTACTAGCATTCTTTTAGCACAGTAGCTATAGAAATTGAGGGGAAATCATGTGCTTTGTAACCAGGTAAAGTACCTACGACAAACATCATATCTTCAAAATCCAGAATTTTAAATTTTTTAGCAATAGTAAAACCATATAGGGACAGATTTTTTGGAACTCAAATGAAAGATGCAGTTTATTCCTGTTCACATTTTTAAAATTCAGCCATACATGTCTAATGATGAAAGCAGCTGACACTTGGACCATGCTATCCTTCAGATTCTGTCTACTTAGCACACACACTGGGTCGAGTTTTGCACACACAATTACATAAAACCAAGATGAATAACAAACAGGTGAAGAAAATTTATTTCTTGCAAATCAGCAGGTTCCAACCTGGGCCTACTCTAACTCCTCAGGATACTGAGAACTCAACAAAGGTCTGAAGAGCAGTTAGATCAGCCCCTCATCACATGAAGAAAGGACTCTTTTGTCATGGGGGACAAGACTGGAGCATTTCAACATTCTGGCAGTCCAGAAATTGCCCTTCTGACTGTCTAAGTCAGCTAAATAGACTAAGCTCTTTTTGAAAATTCCATTCCTCAAAGTAGATGCTTGTATGAAGATAAAGACCAATGTTTTCACTATACTCTCAAAAGGAGCTGACAAAAGCTAAAAATGCTGATGGCTTTTGTGCACTAGACACTGAATTAGTTACACACTTTTAGAAATCGTTAGCACATCTTCCAAGTGGAGTAATCTTTGTTCTACTTCCACTTTTGGCAAGAGCCACATAGCCAAGAATATTTACAAAGATGTCAATCGCTATTACATATGTCAACTCACCTGACGCTTGGTCACCACTTTGCCAGATGAAAATGGTTTTTGAAACAAAACCATAAAAAATGCAGACCTGTTAAATGAAGAAAGTTTTCGCTATTAGTGTATTAGCTGTCAGCTTTTTATCCAAATCAGTTCTAAATAACTAGGTCTCTCATATCAGGCTCAGTTTACAAAATGGCTTTCCCTACAATTTTTTCATTAAAAGGCCACGCTGATCACATTCATTGGTTTTTACTTTCCCTGATGCATTACTTGTGTCACATACCAGTACTACAGTGATGACAAGTGAAGTTCAGTTCTGGTCAACTTTAAATGCAAGTTCTTGAGAGAACTGCTAATGAGAATTGCTATTTTTGATTTACAAAAATCAAAATAACTGATCTCAGAAGTTCTGAGGAGAAATAATACTCTGATTTTTATTATCAAGATAGATACACCCAAAGGGTTACTCGTATATAGAATGCTGTATATACAGTCCTGTTAGAAATGGTAAGACACAGAACACAAATTCTTCAACTGGGATCAAAAGCGATGGGGGAAAAAAGACTATGGTGCTTGGGAACATGCAAGAAAGAAGTGCAGATATATAAACGAATTTTAAACAAAAGAAAAAAATAAAGTTCCAAATATTCCAATTCTGCTAAGTTTATTACATAAATGCTCTTCCACGTGGCATCATATAAACATGAAGCACGATTCTGTCTGCAAAGGTTGTTTCTTCATATATGCTATCAGTTTCTACACCTTAGCCCTCAATGTGGGAAAAATAGCAGTTGAAACTCACAAGAACTACAGGAATACAAACTATAAAGAAGAAAGCTTATCTTCTGCACTCTTGTTAAGAAAATTAAATAGACATGCCTGAGTGTCCTGGTTTTAGCTAGGATTGAGTTAATTTTTTCTTAGTAGCTGCTACAGGGCTGTGTTTTGAATTCAGTACGAGAATAATGTTGATAACATACTAATGTTTTGTCATTTCTCAGTAGTGCTTATTCGAAACCAAGGACTTTTCTGTTTCCCATGCTCTGCCAATGAGCAGGTGCATAAGAAGATGGGAGGAAGCATGGCCAGGAGAGCTGATCCAAACAGGCCAAAGGAATATTCCATAACAAAGAACATCATGCTCAGTATATAAACTGGGGGACGTACCTAGAGTTGGGGGCCGATCATGGTTTGGGAATGGGTTGGATATTGGTCAGTGCATGGTGAGCAGTTGTATTGTGCATCACTTACTTTTTCTTGCATTTTTTTATCTCCCTTTTATTAATATTTTTTTCACTTTTTATATTATTAATAATTTATTAGTTTAAAACTTTCAATTATTAAACTGTTCTTATCTCAACCCACAAGTTTTGCTTTTATTTTTCCTCCTGATTCTCTTCTCCAGCCCCCTGGGGTGGAGGGAAGTGTGTGTACAGTTGTGCAGTACTTGGCTACCAGTCAGAGCAACTGGCACAGCATGACCAATTTTGAAGTAGGAAAAACACTTAAGTTTCCTGAGGGCAGACTGGCCTTACAGAGACATGTGGAAAGGCTAGAGAGCAGGGCAATAACCAATGGTATGAAATTAAAAAGAGCAGGTGCTGAGTTCTCCATCTAGAGCAGGTAACCCTGCATGTATGCACAAACTAGGGGACAACAGGCTGGAGAGCAGCCCTATCGAATGTCTGGGCTGATGGCAAGTTGAATATGAATCAGCCCCTGCAGCAAAAAGGGTCAGCTGTGCCTTGAGGTGCATTTACAATCAAGCACAGCATCGCCAGCTCGTTGAGGGAGCTGACTGTCCCACTCTGCACTGCACAGGTGTGGCCTCACCTCGAGTCCTGTGTGCAGTTTTTGGCACTTCTTATAAGAAGGATATCAGACTGTTAGAGTGTGTCTGGAGGAGGGCAGCTGTGATGGTGAAAGGTCTTGAGGGCAGGAGAAGGAGTAGCTGAGGTTGCTTGGTTTGCTCAGTTTGGAGGAGCCTGAGGGGCGACCTTATTGTGGTCTATAACTGTGGAGCAGCAAAGGGGCAGGTGCTGACCTCTCTCTGGTGAACAGTGACAGGGCATGAGATGGAATGAAACTGCACCAGGGAAACTTCGCATTGCATGTTATAAGAAGGTTCTTCACTGAGAAGGTGGCCAGCCACTGGAACAGGCTCCCGGGAAAATGTCCCAGCACCGAGCCTGTCAGAACCCAAGGACAAGATTCTTGGTCATATGGTTTTAGGTAGTCTTGTGAGGAGCAGGGAGTTGGACTCAATGATCCTTATGGATCCCTTCCAGCTTGAGACATTCGAAGATACTGAAATTACAGTGAGCAGAGATGTACAGCAAAAACACTCCTGCGAACAGAGTATTTCTTGGATTCACTGCTATGCCTTCTACTCCTTGAGTATCTAGAACAAAATAATGCAAGGTACAAGCTTGACGCTCTCACAAAACACCCCAGACAGAGCACGTTGTAAGGGTAGGGCACAAGGCTGCACCCCGTGCACACTCACCCCAGCTGCACTACGAAGATGAACTGTACGAGGTGGACCGCTTTCAGGAGATCATAGGATTCAAACAGGCCCACGGCTTTCAAAACCTTGGTGAAGCACAGCAGCACGATGTACCGCGTCAGCCTGCGGAAGGAAAGAGGCCGGTTCGCACCCGCCGCCGCGCACCCGCCGCGACCGCGCGGGCCCGGGGCCTCAGTGGAGGGCGCGACCCCCACCGCCCCTCGGGCGATCCCGCTGCTCCCCTGAGGGAGGGAGCACCCAGCGAAGCGGCCGCTGCCCCCCTCGGCGTTACCGGGCGCTGGGCACATCCACGGGCCCCAGCGCGCCGCCGGCGGCCAGGGCCTGCCCGCCGTACGGCTGCTCCATGGTGGCAAGGAGGGAGCTCCTGCTCGGAGCGGCTGCGGGCGCTTAGACGTTCGGGCGCGGCCCGCCTGCCCCGCGCCGGGGGCACTTCATCCCCCGCGGGCAGCGCAGCGGGACGAGAACCAGGAACAGGAACCGGGAACAGCAACCGACGGTCGGCGAGCGCCCCCGCGCGCGTGCGCGAAGCAGTGCGCAGGCGCCCCGGCGGGGGTTGGGGCGAGGCTGGGAGCTGTAAGGGGCGGGACCGGGGTCAGTGGGGCGGGACCGGGGTTAGTGGGGCTCCCTCCCCCCGGGGCGGGGTCGGCAAAAAGGGGGTGGAATTCCATACTTTTTTTTTTTTTTTTTTTTTTTTTTTTTTTTTTGTTAACCCTGTTTATTTTGCATAATTATGTGCAAAGACCTGCGCCAGGATCGGGCATCAGGAGAGGGTCTCCCTCCTGACGGCTCCAAATATCCAGTTGAAATTAATGGGAGAAATCGAGGTGGAATGTTGGAAATGTCCATATTGTGAGCTAGCTGCTTTCTTCCAGCTGTGTATCAAACTGTCTGGTTTGAGGACATCCCAACAGGTGATTTTGGTACTGATATCTATATGTATATATAGAGAGAGACATATACTGATATCTTGAAATAATCTCAGCAATGATCAGCTGCATGTTAGATTTCTTTGAAGTAGACTTGGTAGACTTTAACTAGGAAGAGAAGGAGGAACAGGAGCACAGGGGAATATGACTGCTGACAAATGAAATATTCAGAATTGCATTGATCAGAAATCAAAGATTTTTTTTTTAAATTTGTTTGCAGATTTGCAAAATATTTTGAGTGCATGTGGAAACTTCTGCATGGCAAGCATAAAACTATTAAGAGAAGTGCTGGCTCTGCTCTTCAGCTGCATTTTGAAGACCCCTTAAAAGTTTAATGCACAGGTCCTGTCTCCTGTCCAAACCCCCACCATTAACAAGTTGGATGCCCATGGAGTAATGATAAGATGTCAATAATGTTTGTAGAGGGGGAAAAATAAATAAACAAACAAACAAATAAATTTAGGGGGTTGGGGGGCTTGGAGTTTAATTATGTGCCGTGTGCCTTGTGTCCTGGAGATGGAGATGTTGGCAAACAGCACAAGGAAGAGGACTAGACTTTGAACGAAAGGCGGGGGTGGGCAGGTGGCCCAGGAGCCAAGTAGGGAGACCAAGTGATGTGGGAGAGCACAGAGGGTGAGAATCAACAGACTGCATCAGGGACATGCAAAGAGCAGAAAAGAAAAAGGCTAGAGAGGCGTAGGGGAGAGCTTTCTAGGACCAAAACTGGGGGACACACAAAAACTAGAAGTGTGAGTTAAATGAATGCATTGCAAAGACCAGGCATCGATCCTCAACACAAAGGATGCAGGCATGGATCCTCAACACCTTTTAAGGGTGAGAATATGTGGCATATTGGGGCAGGCTGCTGCCCATCAGTGGCTCTCCTATGACTCCTGGGGTTGACAGCATGAACAAGCCCTGTGTTGTTAACAGTCCCTGGCCTGCCAATTCACGGAGCTGCCCCCACTGGGTGCCTCCTCAAGACCTGTTTCAAGCATCTGTCTGTGGTGGCATCCTCTTGGCCTCTGAGTGTTGGAGGCTGGAGGATGGCAAGGCACCCCTACCAGGCTGTGCACCCCAGCAGGACCCTCAGCTCAAAGGTACCCTCTGGGAGCAAACATGTCCTGCCACATCAGCGGTCCTTCCTCACCTGCACATGCATAAGCTTACCTAGGATGTGAACTTACGTGTGTGTGTAATCTTGACATAATGAAACCCACTCTTGGCTCGTAGCCTGCTGCAGTCGTATTTGGTTTGGCCAAGAGGTGTCTTGGCGTCAGCATGTGAACCCTATTATGTGTGAAACCATATAATATCTCCACTAATTGTGAAAATACACATTACTAGGCCCTGCCAGGGTCAGTGTAAGGGCTATCAAATGTGCATGTTCATATAGTTAGGTTGAGCACTACTGCACACACTGATGGTACTGCACTGCTGCAAAGACAGAGAGCAGGTATCTAAAAACCAAAATTTTTAACAGAAGAAAAAGACATGGTGAACCTGGTTAGGGTTGTTCAAAGGAACAGTGAAAATAAATGACTGTTAACTAGAGCAAAGTTGGTGTCTGTAGGAACAGCTAAAGGAGAGAAAAGCTGAAATCTCTGAAAGAGTAGACCCAAACCCAGAGACTTTATAGTTGAAAGAGAAGCCATATGTAGGAGGATGTGAGGTTCTTGGATGGGTTTGAAAGGGCCCTTATTTAAACCCTGCAAAATGTGCAGAGAAAGACATATAATATATAACCATCTATTGTTTCTTCTAGTTCTAAATGTGTTTTAAGCTGGGGTTTCTGTTTATTTGAATGTTGCATGCTCCTAGAGACTTGAAATGTGATATTGGAGTATCTAAAAGGTTAGAAGCTTGGGGAGAAGGTGTAGTTGGAGTGTTAGCAGTGGTCCTGGAGTATCTGTGTTACTCCTCAGTGAAAATGTGATATGGTAAGAATGAGATCATAGGCCTAAGAAATGTCCTTATGAAACAGGAAACCTGATTGTTACTACAGCCTAGTGAGACCAAAGGAAACTCAGAAGGAAAAGACCCAGAGAAACTTGGGAGGATAAATTACTGCACTTTCTCCACTAAATGAGATCTTGGGGCAGTTTAAGCAAAAAAAGAACCTGTGCCACTTTCTAAGTTATGTACTTCTCTTTGTTATTTCAGGATTACAGTTGACTATGATAGATTAAGGGGGAAAAAAACAAAGGATTTCCTTCCCTGTGAAAGCAAAAGTACCTAAACTTGTGCTCAGTGCAGAGCTGCAGTTGTTTCAAGTTTTGTTTCTGCATTGAAGAAAGCAGTGTCTGTGGGTGCTGCTGAGTGCAGGAACAGTTATCTGGAGCTGGCTCTGGACTTGGGTCTATGGGGAAGCACACTCAGTACAGTGGCTAATGTCCTGGTGAGGGAGCTCTGGCAGAGCTGTGCTGCCACTGAACATTTATTTCAAGCTGTGCTTTCATGAAGAGTTTTGTTTAGAAAATACCTTAATAGCTTTGTGTTTATTGAGTAATGGTGACACAAATGTCTGTTCCAGGAAAAGCTCACTGGGATTAACTAAGTAATTGGAATGGCAGAAAATGTCTTTTCTCTCTGACTTGGCATGGGAGGACAGTGACTTTGCTGAGAATTTTCTTCCTTCTGATTCTAATGCAAGCTGTGATCTTTCAGTTTTCAGCTAGCGAAGAACAACTAAGTGGAGACAGGCACTACTGGGAAGTGTACAGATATCCATGGTTCACGGACTTTGGTTCAGTCATAATGCTAACCTGACATATGTCAATTTGCAGAAAATTTCCCAATTGGTGTCTGAGAAAGCGAGGAAAGGAGGCAACTGTCTGTGAAATAACGTTGTGAGTTGGATTGCTGTGAATCTCCATCTCTTGTGCTGCTGCTGTTCTTTATGCACATCACTATGCAAACAAGTGAAATTACACTTGTTTGTGTAATTTCTTGATTATTTGTATTTCTCTTGATAGAAGAGAAAGCAAAAAAAACCTCTCTGGTGTAACAATTCAGAGAAAATAAATTACAGGCAAGAAAACCATATTGTGTCTTAAAAGTGATATTTTCCTTTTATAAAGCTCCAATATTAATTATAGCTATATAGGCATGAGAAGGGAAAAAAGGGATGATAGAAAATCAGAAGTGCCTGAAAATCAGGGTCACTTGGGAGGCTTTTGTGATTTCCTGTAATGTGACATAAACCACCTATTGTGTTTTTGTTGGGAAATTTGTAGCTGAGGTCAATGTAGCAGGAAATAAAATTTGAGGAAACAGACACAGGGTTTCTGTGCTAGAATGAGAGTTGTGTTCCTTATTGAACCATTCAAGAGGATGGTGTCTGTTCAAATTTATGTAAAACAAATGCTAAAATGTATGTTAGACTGTACTGTACCATATTTGCTGCTTCTTATCAGTTTAAATTTGCAATATCAGAAAGCTTGTAATTAGATATAAGCAGCTTTTTTTTTACTTGAACTCATTGGCACGGGACTCTGGCAGTGGTTTTCCCTCCTCTGCCTGCAATGCTGTGGCTCTGATGCTGTCTTCCCAGTGCAGTTCAGGCTCTGCCACGCTCAGCACAGATGGGGCTGCTGGTGGGGATCTGGCTGGCTCCAACACTGCTGGCTTGGAGGGCAGCCAGCCTCCTCCACATAACTCTTAGCTCGGGTGCATGGCCCTGCTCAGAGCTAGTCTGCAGTCTGACCTGGATTTTCCCTGTGAAAAGCAAGAGCCCCCAGAGATCAATTTTCCCTTCCATGTTCCTCCCCTCAGGGTTTGGACCTTTGCTGGTGGTGATGTATGCAGAGAGCTGAGCATCTACCAGGGTCATGTGTGGTTTGATAAATGTTCAGTGGAGGGAACCCATACAGCAAAGGCCAACAAGGTGGTGTGGTTTCCTAAGGAGTTGAGTTGATGACTGGATCTCAATCATAGGCTGGTGATTTAACTACAAGGTCAATTCCTCATTAATTTCAACTTGTCTTATACTAAAGCTGAAATAAATACTTGAAATTTTGTTAAATAATTTTTTGCAACGTTCTGGTCAGAATTAATTAGGTGCTATGAGTAGAGCAACTGAACCATTAGAAATGATTCACTGCCTTCCTTCCAAAGCATGTAAATTAACACGTTCTGTTTTGCTGATGGAGTGAATTCTGCTTTAGGGAAGTCATGAAGTGTGGCTGGTGTAAGTACAGACAAATGCATGATGCTAATTTTCTGTCCAAAACCAGCAGCTTCAGTTAGCTCTTATTTTGAATTGTCTTCCCTCCCCTATGCCAGTCCTGAGTAACAGGGAACGTGCGCTGCTGAAAAGCTCAAACCCACAAACCTCCTTCAATAGTGCTTTGCCTCAAATTTCCCCATTCCCCAGCACGACTGAAGGCAGCAATTATGGGGTCACAATCACGTGAACATTAGCAATGAAACATTGGCTTTTTCAGTCTCCAGGATGATGCAAAGGCATTAATGATCAGTCTACAACAGCTCACCTATGTTTTCTAGAAAGAGTAGAAAATGGAAGAGAGTTGGTGAATCCAAGGCAATAAATAGTCCAAATCTTGTGACTTGCTTCACTGCCCTCCTGCTTTCTCCCGGAAAGTAGCCAGGGACTTAAAAAATAAGCCATTGGGCATGTGATAAAAAAAAAAGAAAATATAATAAAATATGCTATATTTTATAGGGCTATATATGGGCTGGTAGACTGTGCTCAATATATCTGGCTTTGTTCTGGTGTCAGCCATGTATGGTCCATGAGTAACTGCTTAGACATCAGGTTCCTGCCTGTGGAGGACTACCGATGTGTGGGCTTGAAATGGATGGTGGGCAAGCCCTGCTTTGGAAACAAGCCTGGATATTCATAACTCATAGTACAGGAATATTCAGAAAGCTCTCCATGCTGATGGAGATAAATGGAAACTGTAGGAAAGTGATAGAAAACAGGGCTCAGACTATTCTCTGTCGGTGATATTCCTCTTCATGTTTTATTTCCACTTATTTTAAAATTAAGCCATAAATTGAAGGCAGAATTCACATTACGCATTCATCTCCACTTCTGCAGGCCCCAGAGGGACAGCTGGACTACTTTATCAGGATGGAGAGCAGAAGGTTTCTGACCATTGCTGAACTCTTGTGTCTATGTATATGTACTGCTGGAACAGGCAGGGTTTTTTTTTTTTCTGTTGTTCTGGGATATATCATGTTTTTTTCCCCATACTGTTAACGGTTAACATCCTCAGGTCTTGTTTTGACAAGATATATAATAGGACCTGCTCCCTGGAGTCTTGTGCTTAGGATGCATTTTTGCCCATATTGAAACATAGGGCTGTATAAAAGACCTTTAAAAATTATTTTATTTTAAAAAAAATCATTATGACAGCAGGTAATGTGAAGAGAGTAGGGAACAGAAATGGAAAAATGGCACCGTGAACAAAGGAACATTTTTCTTCCCAAAACCATAGCTATTTATGATAAGTAGATTACCTGGAATATCTTTCTAATCACTGAATCATCACTTAAGCCTGAATGAAACTTTACCTGCTACTGAGGCATTTAGAATGGTCTTAATATGTGTGGATTCTTTTTTGTCTGGTAGTTGTGTGAAACTTCTACTGAAAACTTCTCCCCAGTGGGATGCCAGTCTAAGAGATCTCTCTCCTCCATCCTCCATACGTTCACAAAACTTTGGGAACTGAATGTCTGTAGGACCTCTGTTGCTCTGTCAGTAGCGAAGGCTGGCCAACAAGTCAAAATATCTTAGGAGGAGGTGACAGCAAAGCCAATTAAGTTACCTGTAGGCAATGCTTAGGAGAGCAGAATATTAGGAAAACACACATCCAGCAACATTGAACCAAACTAGGAAATTAAACTGTGAAATAGTTAGACTGGCTTCTGGCACATGTAGCAAGGCTGTCTTGGGGTATGAGTTTGGTTTTTTGTTCTTGCCCCAGGGAACTCATCAGCATGATTGCTCACAGCTGGTTTACTCTGTGAGATCTCATGGGTTGGTTCAATGGAGAGTAGTTGGCTGACTTAGGAAGGGAGCTGTTTGGAGCTGCTGGAGACCAAATGAGATATCTTCTCATAGCGTTGTGGAAGGAAGGGAACTTGAGGGATAAGTCCTTGTTGAAGAAACAATGAAAATGAAAACCAACAAAAAAAATGCGGGGGGGGGGGGGGGGAATCTCAAGGAAATGAATGGTTGAATTAAAATGGAGGTGCTCTGATGAGCTACTTCTTTTTCTTTGTAATCTGATCCTGCCTACAGCTCTGAACTCATGTTTTTGTACTATCCAGCTTGTTCCATCTGCTCCCACTTGCTGTTTGGCAAGACTGAGTGTTTTCATTGCTGTGCTACAGAGCACCAGGCTCTTTGACATAGCTCGTGGCTGGGATCAAGACTTGCTTTGCATTCTGGCTTGGCGGGCTGTGCTTCCTCTCACTATAAATCCTCTTGGCTTTTACCACCCAGGGTTGTTCTTTCATGACTGAGCATAGCCTCCCTCCACCCAGCTAATGATGCGGCATTACCCTCCCAAGAGCAAGAATTAACCCTTGCAAGCAGCCCTGCTTCTCTCCCAAATGGACCTAGAGGAACCTATGGTGCAGAGGCTGCAAACGTGTCCTTTTTCTTACCTGACAAGTGACAATCCTCCAACAGAGCTTCCTTGCCGTTTGGGGGAGTCCAAAGCACTGCAGCTGTATTTCACACAACACTCTATGGTACTCTCTTTGTTTCAGGCAGTAAAAACCAGCAAGAAAAGGATATGGTCAGCAAGACAATTCCCCAGATAATTGTGGAAACATGTTTAATCTTATGTTTCTGTGAGCCCATTGTTTCTAGATGCCAGTAGTGAGAACATTAATCATAACTATTCTGAATTATCTCAGCATGCCATGATGTCAGGCAGGGCAAGAGTCTCCCTTTGAAGTGACCTTTCTTTCAATAAATGGATTTAGCAAAGAGAAGGAGAAAGGATTTTAGTCAAGATTATTGGAACAACTCACAATCAGTGAGCTCACCTGCAGTGGATGCTCCTGCTTTGTGTTACTTTGTGTGCACTCAGAGAACAGCAGATGGTGGATGGCCCTGTAGGACCATGGATAACGAAGAGCAAGATTTGACCCTGGCATCTGCAAGTGTGGGTCCACTGAAACCAGAAGAGTGGCCTGTTGTGTCAAGTATGGATTTGGTAGTGAGTGTAGAGACAGTTGGGATGTGGATGAAGGAGATTACCAGAACTCAGGAAAAAGCACTGGGCTAAATTGTTAGTCCATACTGGAGATGATCAAGCTGCTCTCTGTCTCCTGGTAAACAATTACTGAGAATACGAGCTGAGGGAAATGTCATGTCCAGTCTCTCTAGTGCAGCGTATTATGAAGGTTCATTTTGCTCATGTCTGAAGCAGCTGGAAGCACTTAAAATGTGCCATGACACAGAGAGCTTGAGTCTCGTAGCTATTAAAACACAGCCATGGGGTATGCTGGAGGGATAGTGCTAGCTCTGCCTGTGCTTTGAGCTGGTTGAACACCAAGTAGCTCAGCCCAAGCATGCTATGGTCAGAGGCTCAGCCAGAGTGAGTGCATGCTGCAAGTGTGTAGAAGGATCATTATTCAGCTCAGCATCAAGCCAAGGTGGCTGCACTCTTCCAAGATGGCATGGCCCATGTCCTGCCAAGGAGGCAAAGCAGGCCTGTTCCTCCCTTTGAGCTACCCTGTTAGATGTCTAACGTGTCTGGAACAATACTGGTATGAAACTGGCTTCAGCCTGGCCGGCTGCTGCAGATTCCGCCATGAGGAGTCATGCAGCCTCACTGGGGAGATATGTTGATGCTATAGACTCTGAAGATGCAGCTCTGGAGAAACCTGAAGTGGCAAAGGGGATTAAGAGAGTGTCAGGGCTCAGAGCACCACGGATATCTGAGCTGCCAGGATAGAGATATTTCAGCTCTGATGGCAGCCACATTGCTGGATGAGGATCTGAGGAAAACCCTGGGAATGTATCTGGGACAACTTATATGTGGTTTAGCTTCATATCCTTTGCAGCACAAAGACAGCAACATGCCTTCCCCTATATGTATTCTTGTCAGGAACCTTGGCGTTGTTACCAATTATAGCCAAGACCCATCCTTTTTGCCCCTTTTCCCCACAAAAATTACCATGCCGGAGATGTGCTGTGAGAGGGACTTCGAGATGCTCCACAAGGGAGAGGATAAAGAGTGAATCTGGGGGATGGAGCAGGTTTTGCTGCTGCAGGCATGGAAGAGCTTGCCCTATTCTACATTCTTTAGGGGTGCACCCATAAAGTGTAGCTCACAGAAGGGCATTGTTCCATTGTTTTGACACTGTTAGTTGTTATCAGGTTTTGTTAGTGCTCTTTGAGAAAGACAAGCAGCCTGGTACTGCAAGAAATCGCATTTCTTTACTGTAAACATGTGGAAATTCTTTGCTAAAAACACAGTATGGAAAAACAAAGTTTGATGAAAACTAGATCAAGTAATGACTAAGCCAATACAGTTCATAGGAAAATGAAAAATATTCAACTAAAGGAAACCAGGAGCTTTCTTGGCTGTCATGCAGTGATTTAAAATGTTTTAATAGTAAGTGCAAGTACACTTTGTTTTTTCCCTGAGGTTTGCAAAATTCTAACTAGCCTTTTTGTTCTCCTTTCCTGTATTTCCTTATGCTTCTTGGTTTTAGACATTACCACACAAGAAGCCATGTGTTATGAGAAAGGTTGGTGTCACTATATTTCTGGCCAGGCTGAAATGAGGTATTTTGAGAATCTTTCCTGGAAGAGAAGGCATGTCATGTTTTCATTTTTCTAGATCAGGTAGTTTGGGACACTTGAAAACTATGCCTCAGACTACTGGTTGCTCTGCAAATAAAAGTGCAGGACTCTGTATGCTGGAATATTGCGTTATCTGTTTTGCTGAACCATACATTGCACATGTAACTATTTAACAGGGACTAAGTTCCCAGAGCCAGCTTCCCATTTATATGACAGCCTCTTTGCCTTCTTGGCAGTGCTGTGCCATACTTACACTGATGTACATATTGACATACAGCTACACACAAGTGTACATGTGCATTTATTCCTAAAATGCGTATGCATTACATCTATATGTAGATGTATTCTTTACAAGTGAATCCAGACAGCAAGTATGAAACTTTTGTGTTACACACGGTGATCGCTGTGTTCTCCTCTTGACACCAGTGGAAGATTAGGCATGTGGAGAGCCAAGGTCCAGCCTCTGTTTGTGGTATGTGTACTGTTAATACAAACATCCTACTCTGAATGCTGATCATATGGAGTTCAGTGGCAGTTCTGTCATTGATTCCAGAACAATGAGGAGTTGGCTCAAAATTTCAATTTACACCATCTTCCTAATAGTTTTGTCTATTAAATTTAAATTGCTGGTGACCATAAATAAACAGTGGGGGTAAAAAAAATGTAGTAAAATGGTTTAATTTATTTCTGGGTCTATGAAACATTTGCACTGATCATGATTTTATGTCCTTAGTTTCATTTTAAAATAAACAAAAATGCTGTGATGGAATATCTCCTAATTTCCTCTTAATAGAATTTAAATTGAAAAGCATTTTTCAGTGGGAGAGCTGCCTGTTTAAATTATGGATAGCAATATTGTTACGTTTTTAAGCTCTTCTCTTCTGGCTGGAGATCCCTGAGTCATAAGGCATTTATAGTTTCTTTAGCAATATATAACAACAACAGAATTGACACTTCCACAAACATCTATAAAGATGTTAAAAGCTTATTATATTTTAACAGAGAATGGCAAAATCAACAGGTGACAAAAGGGAGTCCCCATCACCTGCAGCCTTTCCCCAGCCCTACACCCAAAGTCTCTCTATTCCCCGTGGTGGTGATTCACCCAGTCAGTTCACAACCAGACAAACAGAGGATTACTCAAAATGAGAGTCCCAGGAGAGCCACCAGACCCTAGGGTGAGGGACAGGACAGGAACATCCCCATGACCCTGACTGCATGTCAGACCTGCAGGAACCACAGTCCAAGTCCCATCTAACACTAGACTAGAGGGGAGAGAAAACTAAGAGACGAGGAGATGACGTCTCTCCAGTGTAGTGATACTCCAATATAGTGGAGTTGGATACTCCAACTGTGCAGTTGGATCCCTGGATAGGATAACTGTGTGACCTGACATGGCACTGGGACAGGTACATATTTGAAATCTTTGGTGTAGGTGTATATACTTCATCTTTCTCTCCTTGGAATCATTGATATACATACATGTATATGTATGTATACGTATCTGTATCCATTTCCATACGTGTATATATTATGAGCCATGTGCTCAGTAAGAGGTAGGAATTTCTTGCTGCTGATAGAGCTGTGGGGCTATCTGGTGAACAAAGGTTGGGAAGGGCAGGTAGTGGGCACAGGTGTAGAGTTTGGCAGGGTTATGTCAAGCCACTGGCACAATAAAATCCAGGTGTGAGGTCCTGGCCCCCCTGAGGCAAATAGAAAAATTGCACACATGGTCTAGAGCCAATATATCACATATATTAAAAAGGAACTGAATAGAAGAGAGAAATCCTGGTAATCAGTGACCATGGAAAGGAAAACAGGAAGAGTACATGATGTGTTAATAAGGCTTTAGTTTAGCGATGCATTTTGTTCTCTTAGGGAGTGATGCAATGTAACAGTGATTCCTCAATTCCAAATTTATCTGCTTGACTGGTTTTGTGTCACTGCCATAATTTTATCGATTTTTTCTTTTAACAGTGATGCCATAAGAGGCCTCTAAAGCTAAAACATATAGTGAGTAAAATTTTCTACATTTATTTCATTTTGCAAGTCAGCCTCCTGTATGTAAATTTGGTGTTCCAAGGTTTACTTTGAGGTTTGTTGTAGCTTTATAAATGACCCTTATGTGGGAATGGGAAAGGAAGAACTCTGTCCTCGAGGTTCATTTTTGATGTTCCTCTGATTTGAGATTATTATGACAGCAGGTTGCATTGGTCTTGTTGGATATGCAGTAAATGACCTCGATGGTTTGGAGGCCATCAATCAGCAAGTCATCAACAAGATAAAACTTAGTGTCTCTTTTTGTGCCTTTAAACATGAAGGATAGTGCCTGATTGTTCTCAAGCCAATATAATCAGAAAAAAATGCTGATGATTTCCTTATGAGTTAGTGCAGT
This sequence comes from Corapipo altera, assembly GCF_003945725.1. Taxonomy (NCBI): domain Eukaryota; kingdom Metazoa; phylum Chordata; class Aves; order Passeriformes; family Pipridae; genus Corapipo; species Corapipo altera. The sequence goes on along the minus strand of NW_020884875.1, from coordinate 10,305,485 downwards.
TTTGTTTTCCTGGTACCACATTTTCCTGGTGAGCATGTGAAGTGCTGTGGGCTGATATCAGAGGATGTTTTGCTGGCTGCTTGCTCATTGCCAAGGAAATCTGGAGACTGGAATTTCTTGATTTTGTGGATGTGAGCAAGTAGTTTTTTGGGAGAGCTTGCCTGGGGCCTTGAACTGAAGGCAAGTGCACGAGTGGCTTTGCTCAGAACACTGGTTTTTAAGCATGAAGAAACACAAATACCCGAACATAGTGTGTGGTTCTGCAAAAGCCTTCAGGCATTATCATATCTCTCGCTCTGAAGAGATGCAGGGGGCTAGGGAACGATGTTTTATTGTGGGAGATAGGACCTGAGGGATTGGCATGAAGCTGTGTCAGGGGAGCTTTAGGCTAAATATTTTAGGAAAAAGTACTTCGCCCAGAGGGTGGTTAGACACTGGAACAGGCTCCCCAGGGAAGTGGGGAGAGGCAAGGCCTTCCAGAGTTGAAGAAGCATTTGGAAAACACTGTTAGGCATGTGATCTAACTCTTGGGGGGTGTCCTGTGTGGGGCTGGAGTTGGACTTGATGACCTTTGTGGGTTCCTTCCAAATCAGGATATTCTATGATTCTATAATCCTAAAATATGATTTAAAAACTCTGTTTTTTGGTGTTGCTGGTCCAGAGCACTGACTGCATCAGTGATTCTCTTCATTATGGCTCCAAGCTCAGTTCAGTTTTCCTGCCATCTATATTTGTATTTTACATTTAGCAGAGTTAGATGTTAAAATAAGCATGGACTTTTGCAATGTTTCTCCTGCTTATGCGAATGCTTTAGTTAGAACAGCAGTTCTGTCCAATTAAAGAGGGATAGTATTGGGAAAACTTGATTTGAGCAGTCTTGAAATGTGGTGCCCAAGCCTGTAACATGACTCAGTGACATACATTCAACCCCTGATGCATTTTTAAAACACTTAGAAGAGAAAATCTCAGCCAATGCACCTTTGTGCAACTCTTTCTTGTGTTCCAGTATTTATTCCATAAATATCTACTCAGCCGTGCCGAAATCTGAAAAGGTCCTCTCAATCCCCCCTGAAATCTTTAGATTTCGTTCAGTATTTACAGTGTAGATGTAAGCCTCAAATCCTGGCTTGCCTGTGTTCACAACACAACCTTTAGGGGATCCAGATTCATTGGGTAACTGATAATTTCTACAACGGAGGGAATGAAGATAAATTGTCCTTTGTTTCCAGCAGGAATATACCAAGAAATACACTGTCTTTTGCTTTCTAAGTACTCGTGTCTTACTTTCTTTATGGAGTTAAATTATTTACAGTGAATAAGATGTATAATCCACTTTATCAACTATTGGTTCATGCATTGCAAATGAGTTAGCAATTCTTGGAGAAGGGACTGTTGAACAGTTATGTGTGTGCATACACTGTGTAACAGGATGAGTCATGGTTTCCAAGGGTTACCACAGTGGGTAGGCATTCTCTACTCCTAGTAAAGCTGGGTCTCAAATAATAATATGGAGATAAAACACTACATCCATACTTCTGTGTTGGACACTTTTGAAACAAAGAACACAGCAGCACTAGAGTGAGTGCAGTAATAAATATACTGTTTTGCATTATACATACTAAAACACTGACATATTGTACTCCTATCCACCCATGTTTATGTTTAGTGATAAGTAGTGAGAGGGACAATTAGGTTTTCTGCTGGTAATTGTAGACATCAGCTGGTAATTCGGGTAAGTTGCAGTTTTGCTATTGTGCTCTGTGACTGACAAAATTCTGCTGTAAATGAGTGAATCACATATATCTGTTAGTGCAATCATTAGAACAATAAACAGTATTATTGGGTTGCCCTGTAGGATGGTAAATCTACTTCCTTTACTGACTGACATGGGAGCTCAAGATCAGTAGAAGACAGGAAAGTTAAATCTTGGTCTTGCAAACACTTGTGCTCAGCTTTAAGGTTGTTTACCTCTGTTGCTGTTAATGGCACTCCTCAAGGGCTTAGGGATGAGTTGATTTTAAAAGCTTGCAGGTCTGTAGGCTAATAACATCCTAGTATTGGACTGTAAGAGAAGAAGAAAAAACACAGTATCCCAAAATGTGCAGTATTAATTCAACAAATGTATTTAAGTTTAATTATTTATAACATTTGAGAGCATATTAGTAATTGTTGTGTAATGTAATCATAATAGCAATGAAGTCTGAGTAATTCAAGATCTAATTACATCATCTTGCTATTAAGTTGTGCTTAGAAGTAGAAGAGAAAGCACCAATGTATGTTCAAACAACAAAATATGATTCAGCAAAAGATGCCAGTTGCACTAGATTTCTAAAACTTTCAGGAATATTGAGTAGTAAATATCTCCACTTGTCTTAATAGATGGGACTATTTAGGTTAAATAGGTAACTTGGAGGCTTGGTTTACTCGCAGTATATGTGGTAAGAGAAGCAGAATGTCCTGCAATTTGTATTTATTGTATACAGAACCCCCACAAAACCCTCCCAAACCTGCTCCCCATCCCTTTATTCATGAAAGAGGCTTTTCTACCTTGCGTGGACCAGGTTGGAACAACGGGAACAAGACCTGGCATATACACGGTGTGATGGGATTGCTTATCACAACCGTTGAGCCCAGTGCTGGAACCAGCTGTGGTTTGGCAGGCATGCTGACGGTGAGTCCAAAGGGTTTATCTTGACTGGTCTGGGTGATGAGCACTATGAAGAAAAGATCTCTGTCACAGAAAGCAAAGGCCAAACCCCCAAGGAGACATCAGTCTTCCCACCAAAGTACAGTGGTGAAAAAGGCTCTTATGGCTGGTGGGCAGCTGTGTCTGCGATAGCTTCTCCTGCTTGTCTTGTATTGCCTACTTTGTGGTACTGTACTTTACCTCCTCCCTAGTGCTGTCATGGAGAGATCACCAACAAGTAACCCTTATAAATGGATCGATAGACCAAAAAGGATGATCATTTGGAAGATAAGACCTCCCTAGCTCATTGCCAATTATTTTATGATAGTTCTGATTAATGACTCCATTTTAGCCATTTCAGTGCTCAACAGTCTTCATTTGTTAGTGTTGATTATGGAAGTCCATGCCTTGCCTGAGTCTGAGTTATTCTGACCAACAAATGTGAATTAAAATCAATAGAAATGTCATTAGCATCTCAATACCATGAAAGATAAAATGAACAATTCTCATGTGTTCGGTTTATTAAAATTTGCTAAAGTGTGAAATATGTCTGACAAGTAATGATGTTTTAATCTTTTGCCAAGGTAACAATTGAAAGCTGATTGATTCCATTCAGTAATTATAAAATCAAAATGATGGAAGATTGTAATCAAGAAGGATTCTTTCTCATACTTCATCATGCCTCCATGCAAGATAAAATTCTTATCTGTAACATCTCTTTTATCTGAAAAGAAATCAAACTCCAGTTTGCCCAGTTCAAATGTCATGGCAAGCTGTATAATAAACTCCTTTTCTTCTTTAAATTCTGATGAGAATATAAAAGCACTCACCAAAGCTGTCATCTTTTCCAGGAGAATGCTGTGGCAGACAGTATCAAAGGCTTTACTGAAGTCCAGGTAGACTACATCCACAGCCTTTCCCTCATCTACCAGGCGGGTCATGTGGTCATAAATGGAAATCAGGTTGGTCAGGCAGGACCTGTCTTTCACAAACCCATGCTGGCTGGACCTGTTCCCTTGATTGTCCTCTATGTGCCATGTGATAACACTCCAGATGGTCTGTTCCATAACCTTCCTTGGCACCACGGTCAGGTCGACAGGCCTATACTTCCCCAGATCCTCCTTCTGACCCTCCCTGTGGATGGGTGTCACACTGGCCATCCTCCAGCTATCTGGGACCTCCCTGGTTAACCAGGAGAGTGGCTTGGCAAGCTCTTCTGCAAGCTCTCTCAGTACCCTTAGATGGATCCCATCTGGTGCTATAGGCTTGTGAGTGTCTCAATGACTCAGTGGATCACTAACTACCTCCTCCTGGATTTCAGGTCTATTCTGCTCCCCATCCCTGCCTACCAGCTCAAGGGACTAGTTGTTCTGAGGGTATTTGGTCTTTCCGTTAAAGACTGAGACAAAGAAGGCATGAAGTACCTCAGCCTTTTCCTCATCCTTGGTGACAATGTTCCCCCCATGTCCAATAAAGGATGAAGATTTTCCTCAGACTTACTTTTGTTATTAATATACTTATAAAAGAAACTTTTATTATCTTTCACAGCACTGGCTAGATTGAGTTCTGCCTCTGAGCTTTCACCTTACTAATTTTCTCTCTATATGACCTAACAACTTCCTTGTACCCTTCCTGATTTACCTGCCCTTTCTTCCAAAGGTCTCTTTTTCTCTCTTTTTTCTCCCTAAGTTCTTACAAAAGCTCCCTGTTTAACCAGACTAGTCTTCTTCTCCGATGCCTTTTCTTCTGGTACAAAGGAATGACCTGCTCTTGTGTCTTTAAGATTTCCTTCTTAAAGTGTGTCCTTCCTGGGCCCCTTTGTTATTAATGACTGTTTACAAGGGGACTCTCTGAACCAGTGTCCTGAACAGGTCAAAGTCTGTCCTCTGGAATTCCAAGATAGATGATTTGTTAACCCCCTTCCTTACTTCACCAAGAACTGAAAACTCTGTAATTTCATGATCACTGTGCCCAAGATGTCCTCTGACCACCACATATGCCACTGGGCCTTCTTTGTTTGTAAACTGCAGATCTAGTAGGGCACTTCCCATGGTAGGCTCACTCACCATCTGTGTCAGGAATTTATCTTTCCCATGCTCCAGGAACTTCCTGGACTGCCTCTTCAGGTTATGTAGAGTTTCCTGTTGGACATCTGGCAACTTAAAGTCTCCCGCAAGAACAAGAGCTAGCAGTCATGAAACATCAGTCAGCCACTCATAGAATACTCCATCTGCCTCCTCCTTGGTTGGGTGGCCTATAACAGATGCCCACCAGGAGGTCTTCCTTGCCAGCCTTCACTCTGATTCTCACCCATAGGCACTTAATCTTATCATCACTGTCCTGGAGCTCTATACAGTTCAAAACACTCCCTAATGCACAGAACCATCCCAGCACCTCTCCTTCCTTTCCCGTTCCTCCCGAAGAACTTGTAACCATCATTGCAGCACTCCACTCATGAGAGTCATCCCAGCACGTTTCCGTGATGGCAACTATGTCATAGCTTTTCTGCAGCACAATGACTTCCTCCTATTTGTTACCTATGCTGTGTGCATTGGTGTAAATGCACTTCAGCTGGACTATTGATTTCACCCCCAACACTGGCATGGCTACCCTAGGCTCATCTCTGCTAAGCATGGTCATATCACCTTCCAACTTCAGATCTAGTTTAAAGCCCTCTCAGTCGGCCCTGCCAACTCAGAGGCTGGAATCTTTGCCCCCACTTTTAGAAAGACGAGTCCTATCTGTCTTCAGCAGGCTTCATGCCGTATAAACCACCCAATGACCAAAAAAGCCAAAATTCCACCGATGGCACTGGTCTTTGAGCCTCATGTTGATCATGTGGGTTCTCCTGTCCTTTTGGCATTCTTCCCCAGAATTGAGGAAAGCACCGCATGTGCTCCTGTCCTTACAACCAGTCATCTCAGTGCCCCAAAGTCCTTTTTGATTTCCCTAGAACTTCTCCCCTCAACGTTGTCACTGCCAATCTGGACAACAGCAGTGAATAATAATCAGAGTGCTGAATCAATTCAGGGAGCTTTCTAGTAAAATCTTCTACTCAGGCCCCATGGAGGTATCAGACTTCTTTGTAGGATGGGTCCAGTTGGCACACAGGCACCTCAGTTCCCCTCAGAATGGAGTCACCTACAAAAAATCCTTTTATATGCCCAAGGGGGACATATCATTTAAAACTGAGTATTTCTTTGATTTCCTAATGACATAGCTAAAGAAAAGTCTGGCCCTGTGCTCCTTGGAGGAAGGAAATGTTAAATTATTTTCAACTGCATCTTCTCACTGCAACATTTTGCTTGATGCAGGTTAATGGCTAACTGCTAAGAAAGAGGACTTCTCTGTTGCAGTAGTCTAATGGGATTTTTGGCAACCTGCTTGTTAGAAGGATTATTTTCTTTAATAGTATTGCTGTAGGAATGCATCTTTAAGTATCCCGCTGTATTATTTTGACACAACCTTCATACCTTTCAAGGTTATAGTTTCTGGAATTCTTTTTCTTCTGATAAAAAGCAACGTTGCTGGGTGTGCTTTTTCTATCAAACCTTGATGGATGATCAGGAAAAAAAGCTGATATGTTCAATGGCTTGATACTTTCAGGGTCAAAACAGATTTTACTTGCTGATCTTTCACTTCCTGATGCATCTGTTTGACCAAGCAGCTGGTGTATAAGATCTAGCTGGCAGCACACAGAACACATTAGGAAAACAAAGAGAATGTGAGATTAAACTGAAAAGAGACAAGAATAGCATTTCCTCACTGTTCTGCATGAAGACAGAAGGTGCTCTGAGAGGATACAAACTCAGTTTTCATATTGGAACTATGGCCTCTTCCCCCCATCAGATTATTCAAAGGTAAATTTGCTTTTTACTCTCTCACAAAGTACCATTTCCCCCTCTGTTATACTTATTTATTAGTAACGTTATTTGTAAAATGCTAACTTCATTGGCTGCACTGTTATGATGTTATCTCCATGTGCTTCTGTGAGAATGTAACAATGTTATGAAGAAAAATGATGTAAAAATGATGTGGGTACATAAAATGAGATTGACAAAATGTAATAAATCACTGCTGGGCTGAAGTACAGAGCTGCATGTGTAATGAAATACTTCAGCATTACATCATCCTTTATATAACATCTGGCAGAGCCTTGTATTTCAGTACTGCTTGGAATCAGGATCATTTTTTCTCTCTGACGAAAGAAAAAGCAGCCCTTTAGATTTTGTACATAGAAAACTGAAAAGAAAATAAAGGAAAAAAACAACCCTTAAAATACCCTTGAGAGTTTCCCTTGAGAATTTCTGTCATGCCCAACTTGTTGCAAATAATGTAATGACTGAGATGCATAAAAAGAGAACATTTCAGAGGATTTTTTTTTTCAGTTTTATAAGATAAACCTGTCTTTAATGTGAAGGAGATTTTTTGAGTTTGCATGGGTAATTTCCCAAATAAGAGGTTTTTCTAATTTACATCATTATGCGTACCCTGGAACTAGACTTACCAAAAAAAAAAAAAAAGGTGTGAATTTTATTTACTTGAGTGTTTTTAACAGGGATTATGGTTTTTTTCAAAGGAGAATTGAATTATCTTTCATGTGGACTTCTGGTCCTGTCTCATGCAGACAGGTGGATGCTACTTCAGTATGGACTCCTCCATCCCAGGCTACCAGAGTGAATCTCCCTGCCTGGTTCACTTGGGGTGCCAGGCAGGGCAACGTGATGTGCCATTGGAGTGAGGATTGGTTGAAATGCGTTTAATTGACTGTTTCAGTAGATGAAGTCAGAAATGTGAGTGTCTGCTGCAAGTCTCTGGATGACACACTGAATTCAGTAGAAGTCTTGCTATTAATTCCTAGCAGACTGGGCCGTTGCCTTGCACCTCTGGTCTCCAAAGCCCCACCAGGAGGCCCTGGTGCTGTGACAGTGGTGCTGTGCAGGGTGCTGCAGGTATGCAGACTAGCAGCCCTCCTGACTGCTGTAACTCTCTCCTTCCCCAGCTTTTGGTGAGTGGTAGCTGCCCAGAATGCAGGACTGGGGCACTGGCAAGAACTTGATGTATCTTAAGATAGGGTTTTTGGTTTCTTGTTTTCAGTACTACACTGTTCAAGGAGGAAATAGGACAGGTTGTCAAAGAGAAATCACTGTTTATTTAGTTTCTTTTCAGTTAATTTGATAGCATACCAGAGTTACTGTATGTACCAGGGTGAATTTATGCTGATACTTTTGGTCTGTGTTTGGCCCCAGACACCTGCAGTAGTTTATATTCTCCCTGCCAAGTTCACTGATAAAACACTGAATTCCTCCTTGGAGGGAGAACTTCTGTATAAACTGTTTTAATTGGTGTTGTGTGATTGGCTAATTGTCCTCCAAGATCGCTTGAAGGAGAAAGTGATGAGGAGGCGAGGAAGGCTCGACCCCCAGCTCAATTAGAAAAGACCCCCAAAGCATGCTGCACGTGCGTTAGGGGATTTCTGAAGTTCTTATACATCCGCAGAAGAGATGCACTTACATAACCAGGAGGTGGGACTGAGGGCCTCGGACTGGGCGGTGCTGGCCACACCTGGGACGTTGTGGTCACTCAGTTAATTGTATAAAAGTAGGTAGTGCTTTCTTGGAAGGCAGCTAACTTCACACCAAGGACAACGTTGCCTTTTGGCAGGGACGCCTACCAGTTTGTGAACTTACTGACTCTCCAAGGATGCAGCTTCTGCTATGGGTAATTATAGGTATGCTAGGTTGGTAAGATAACTTTATGGGCAACAGCTGGGTAACTGGGGAGGTCGTGCTGGGGGCTTATTTCTCTTCTCCTTCCTCCTTTTTGTGTTTGTTCGTTTTGTTGTCCACCTCTTGGTAATAAATATTGGTTTTTGTTAAGCTTTTAATGGTGTCATGGTTTCAAGTTTCACTATGTTTGAACCTCCCTAATACACTGTATTTGCTTTTCTCCCAGGGATTTTTGTATGGTATATTTATCCAGCAGTATAGGTCGGGTTGATACATACATGGAGCTAGTTGTTATAGCTATTTTACTTCTCCTCTGTATTTTCTCAAGGTTGGTATAGAATGGTAGATCTTGATACACTATCGAGTAAAATATGATATCTGAATTTGTTTTTTCATAGTGGAAATGGTAAGGGGGAGGGGACCAGTTCCAATACAGCAGTTACTAGAAATCTGATGAGGGGTGCATGTCTGGAATGCTTTTCTTCCTTTCTGAGCAATTGTTAGCATTACTGAAAATATTGTTTCCATCATTTTTTAAACCAACAGTGACTTCTATTGATTTGGAGGAGAGAGATGCTGAAGAGCATGAATTTTGTTGCAAGTAGGACTGTGTAAAACTGGCAAAGGCAGAAGAGGGAGGCAATGGCATTATGACTGAAGTGTAAGTTTGGGAGTTGGGATGTCTTATGCCTATTTTTGATTTTCCTGCAGCTGACTTTTGGAAAAGAAATCACAATCAGGGGTGAAAGCTGGCCATGTGCAAGGCCACAGTGATTCTTATGTAATGAAAGGAAACAGTTTAGTTGGAAACCACTCTTTCCAGAATGTAAGGATTTTGGATAGAAGTATTTTTCCCTTACAGGGGTGTCACAGCAAAGTACCTATGACCTATGGGTTTCCAGGGGCAAAGAGAAGCATTTTTACATCTCAGAGGCACGTCCATGACATTTCTGACCCTGGACATTGCAGGATTGGAAGCTGACAGTTGCGTCAGAATGGTACTGGACAGGGGTGGGATAAAGTTTGAGGACAAGCACTGGTAGAGGCTAAGATCATCCTGAGGTGAAAATTGATTTGTGATGATGCCATCTCAACCAACTCCCTCTCCTGTAAAGAAAGATTAATTGCTGTGGCTTGAATGATGGGCCTTTGCAGTGAGATGATGTCTCCCCACAGGGCTTTCTGTGAGACACCAAATGAGACCTCCAGTGAGTTTAGTGGTTTGATATGGTTTGAAGCTGGCTCCCTGCCAAGTCTCCAAACCTTACCACAGGAAGTCCCCCCCCCCAAAACCTCAGGGAGAAGAGGGAGAAAAGACAACTAAGAAAACCTGAACCGAGAGAGAGACAGCTGAAGTGATATGTATAAATATATTTACACCTATATTACAGTTATATACAATTGAAATATATATACAATTTCACAGGGGAAAGGGAAGGCGGAAGGGAAAAGGAACAAAACCAAAATAATATATATATATATATATATCCCAATCAGTAGCCTGAGATCCAGTAACTAAAGAGTTAGCAAAGAAATATCCCACCACTCTCCTTGGGACAACCGAGAGTCGCTCCGGGACGATCGCCGGCAACCTCCACCTCCCAAGGTCAACAAGGCCTTACCAGGCCTCGCTCCCCAACACGGCAGACTCAACAGCAGGGAACCTGCACCTCCAAGCCGCCGGAAGGAAAGAGAACGAAGGCCTTTCCTCCTTTCTTCTTATAGTCTGGTTTACGTAAAAATCGTAGGGAATACTGGGTAAATCTAGACCCTTCCTTGGTTACAAACTGGTCACCAAGGAAGGCCTAGCCCAAACTACCACAGGTTCCTTTGCATTTACAGTTTGCACCTGTTCCCCTCATACTGTGCAATGGTCACAATTTAAACAGGTTAATAGAAGACTAAATTATATAAAGCTAATAAGGTTCTTTCAGCCCCCTGGGAAGGATCAAAAAAATATGAGCTGACAATGAAAGAGTATCTATGAGCATCAGTGAGAACTGGCTCTCAAGGAGAAAAGAAGAGTAATTTAGTAAAATTTTGTCTGAATGGAAGGTGATTTTTTTTTTAATCTCTGGTTGCTTTAATTTCTGCAACCCTGTATATGAGAAAACTTGAGTCCTCTCCTGGACTGAGAAGTCCAAGGAAAGGCAGGAAGCTTACTTTCTCTTCTGTACATAAACCCATTCCTCTACTAAGGGCACAGGGACAGTAACCAACCAGCCTTTGGCCATTGCTCAGCAATCAAAGCTTTGAACAATCTTAATGAGTTAATTCACCACCTAGCAAATCTAGACCCAGCCGGTGTAACAGATAAAGGAGCAGTAATGGTCACAGGGAATTAATTTTTTGTGGGCATGCATAATAGTGTCATTTCAGATTTGTTTCTTTTCACTTCTTGACAGCTGTGTAGCTTTACACAGATGTATGTGTGGATAATTTTGCCCATCATTTCTACACCAGAAAGTTGCACTTACTTTCCAGATCTGTTTAATTCAGCCAAGCAATATTCAATTACCTATTTGAATAGGAGATTGTGGACAAACAAGAGTGCGGAAGAATTGATTGGTAAAATCACAACTGACTGTGGAAAGGTGCTTCCATCAGACTCTGCTCCCTGTTTCTCTTCCTCCCAATCTTGTGAAACTGTAGGGACAGGGTAAAGCAGAAGGGAGGCAAATCCTTCATCTCCTACCCTGGCCTGTGCCCATGCTTCCTGTTCCCACTAGAGTGATGCTGTTTGGCAGGACTCTTCTGGCAGGAGAAGTATTAAAGTGAATAGATTTCTTTGTCAGTTGCTAGCCTGAGGATTACCACCAGCACACCAAGTCAGGTATGTGCAAGATGTTCAAAGAATTTCTGCTGCCTAAGGTTGTTCCTGCCTTGTTTTTTCCCCGTACTTGTTACTCACAGCAACCTTTACTAAAACTGTTCCTGAATGTTCTTACATTGTGTTTTGTTTCCTTTGAGCTGGTGGTGTCCAGCTGATACATGCCAAGTTATTCCTAATTTATTGCAGATGAGGTCAGAATCAGATCATTAATTGAAAACAGTAAGTTTGTGATATATAGTTTGGGTATTTTTTCACTTTGCTCTCTGCTATTTGATGGTTTGCTTCCAATGTTCCTTCCTACTGACTTCCAGTAGAGGTTTCTTTCTTTATAAACAACTGGATTGATTTCCAGGATGGACTTTTACTTCCTGCAAAACAGATCTTCTCAGGGGAAATTGGCACTTTTCTCTGTGTATATTTTCTTATTTGCATTTACTTGGAGGGGTTCAAAACCCAGGGACAAGATTTATGTCAACAAATACCTCTCCCTCTTATCCAATTTAGTTGTTTTAACATAATGCAATAATTTTCTAAATCAAACTGATGGAGCACTTCCTAAAGGCATTACACCAACAGTATATCTGAAATCATATTTGCCTTCTTTTATTGCATTAGCACCAGGCTTGAACCTTTCAAATTTGCATTGTGCTTTGCAGAAGTTCTCAGGATCTTTGAAGCATTTATAGCTGGATTCTGGTGTGGTTTAAACAGAGATCAGAAAGTGAATTATAGCGCAAAGCATGTGTAGAAATGAGATTTTAGTTTCATGGAACAAGTAGAAACCAGAATGAATAAGCAAAAAGAATATTGCCTTTGCCAGGTGGATTTGGAGGCACTGCAAGGGGGATGCTGTGTTACAACACTGATCCTGGGTGTCTCACCAGACTTTCTAAGAAGTTTCATTTCTCCTCCTTGAAGAAGGTGCTGAGTAAGGGTCTGGCATACAGCAAAAGTATACGAGCTGAGAGTGCCTGGGGGAATGCACTTAACACCTGCGAAGTAGTGCAATGATGCACCTGCGCTGGCTTTTGTTAATTTTTCACCATATGGGTAACTACTATCAGGCTCAAGATATGCTTGTAATACTAACAAGAGGAATTTTCAACAATACAAACAAGACTCTTGTGATCATCTGTGCTTTTGAATATCTTCTCCCTTGTTCTTTTGTGGTTATTTCAGTGATAATTCTTGGCCACAGAGAGCAATGGTGTGTTTGAGAGCCCCAAAATCCAATTCCCGAGTCCAAGCCCCCCTCCCACATCTCAACCCAGTGTGAGATGGGTTTTCCAGACACTACACAAGACTCAATATGGGGGGAAATATGTACAAATAAATATTACAATACATCATATACATAATCTTAACTATCTCTCCTATGATAAATCAGTATTTACAATGGATCAATCTCTTCTACCTCTTATAAAAGTCCAGAATGGAAAAGGAAAGATCCTTTCAACTCTCAAGGCAGCAGTGTCTCTCCTTCCATGCAGCAGCTGTAGCTGGACTGTTGTAGCTGGATCTCTTCTATTACACACAAGAGGGGTCTCCTTTCACCCCTCTCTTCCGTGGGCTGCCTAGCAGGGACAAAACTCGCTTCACCACATCATATCATGGGGTGTAAGACCCCCATGAAGGTCCCTTCCTCAGAGGATTCACCCCTGAGTCAAAACATCTCGAGCAGCTTTCAGTTGAAAACCTTTACCTCAAGGGTTCTATCAGAACTCCTGTATTCTGTCTCAGGCTGTTGCCAGCTTGGCAGCAGCACTGGGGGGGGCCAAGGTCACCCCCTCCGCATTCCATCTGGCCGTCCCGGTCCAGCTCTGGGATGTCTCAAGCTTCTTAGCTCCTTTATCTGGTGCATGCTGCACTCCAAGACTCCTCTCAAATAGGAGTCCATCTCCTCCTCCTCTCTAGGAGATCTCAGAAGGGTTTGGGGAGTTTGTTTCAGTTCTTACCCCAAACTCTCTCTCTCTCTCTGTAGAGCTTAGTCCTGCTCTGTCTCTCTCTGTTAGAGATCTCTGTGTCTTCCTGCTTGGCTGCATGCTTGTTTCTGTTGTTCCTTATCTCCTTCTGGCTCTCTGCCACTGCTCCCTGTCCACTGCTGCTCTGCTGCCGCTTTTCAGTATCTCCTGCTGCTGCTTACAGTGGAGAAACTCCTTCAACTTTCAGCTACAGAACCTGGCCCAGTTTAACACTGTTCCAAGTTCTTGTAGCCCCCCAGCTGGGGCTGGGGGGGGGCCTAGCCCCCAACGGGGCTCCTGCCCCTTCTCCTCCTGGCTTCAGAACATGGCTACTCTCTGCCACAACTACTACAACAGCCTTCTTTTCCAGTCTGCTTGTGATATGTTTACATTTTGCAGGAGCGCTGATTGGGTCCACATCAAGTGACACCATCCCCTCGGGGATTACCATTTTTTTTAACTCTAGGGGGAAAACTTTCCCCCCCCCCCTACAAATGGGTAGTTTGGAACAAGGTGGCTAAGAAAAAAAGACCAAGAATGTACAGAGAAAGGCAAAACTAAAGCTGAAATGAAACTGGTTTAGGGAAAGAACTGAGTTCCCCAGGCTGTGAGGTAGAGAGGTACAGCAGTGCTGCAACCCACTGTGTTAACAGGACTGCAGTACCATTAGTCCCAGGGGAGCTTGAGTGAAACTCTTCCAGTTCCTCAGCGCTTGGGTCATAGTTAAACCACAGCTCCACTGACTCCTCACATGTTACTGTGATTCCTTTGTCACTTTGATGATGTAAATCTATTTCTGCTGCAAACAGGATTGTGTGGCTTTCAGGTGCCTTGCGAGAATTTGCCAACATTTACATTTGATCTTTGAATGCAGAAGCATTGATATAGTAGGTTGTAAAGGCCCCTTTCTCCACCTAACATTTACACCAATAAAAGTTATTATGTTACAACCATCCCTTTTTCTAGGTGTCAAGCTGGAAACCCACCACCTGGGAAAAGGGGAGAAATGGTGGTGTAAATCCCGTGCAAGTTTTCACGTTACTTACTATGCTAAAGAAAATATGAGGTGCATCTCTCAGCTGCAGGAGAATCATTTCACCATGGAGAGGAGAAGGGTGTCCTAAATAGTGAGGAGTGGGAGAGTGTTTGCTAGCATAGAAAATCTGAACCCTGTTGGGGGCATGCAGCCTTGCTTCTGAGTGTTGGCTGGCCTCATCCCCAGTGGAGCTCCTGTGCTTCCTCCGCAAGCACAAATCCCTCCTTGTAAGTGAATGACACCAGACCACAGGGGTCTTTTTTTAGGGTCGGTGGCAACCAGTTCCTGAAGACCTTGGTGTTTGTTACTTAGAACAGGAAAGCAGATGAAATCTTGAAATCCTGCATGAGGCTGGGAAGCCTTGTTTCTAAACCTGATTTGAGGCAGCAGTAGCTTGCTTCAGGTATGGTCTCTCTATGCTAACACATATGATGGAGGAACAGGCTTGGGTGCAAAAAGCACATGTGCTCTTTGTGAGGCCCCAGCTGGTAAGGAGGTGTGTGGTGCAATTTATTTTCTGAATTAATATTCCTTGAGCAGGCCCTGGGACTGTATCTGTTTCTTAGATCTCTCCAGATAATGAAATGGCCAAATACAATTGTCTGGCAATAGAATTGCACTTCAGCAATACAAGCAAAAAGACACTAATTTACATTTGTGCCAATACCATTAATGCAAATTGGTTATTAGCTATTTATGCTAAAAGGCTATAATAAAAATCATGAAGGTAGTTTTATTAACTACATTTTGTCCTATGAAATCTGTGCTAGAAGGCACACGTTGCAATCAGTGGTTTTCTTTTCTCAGGCAATATGGCATTTGCTCCACCTAACTAAGATATTTACAAACCAATTACTACTCTCTTTTCTTCACTTTGCATTTTATAAGACATCACTGCTGTGAAGTTAATAGGACAGCTGTGTGCAATGCTTTTGTAATTCTATTGCAATATTGTATTGTTCTTTATTCTATCATTCTCATGTGTAGGAAGGGGTAATTAAAGAAAAAATTACATTTGCAAACGATTATAATGCAAGAATAACAAGGAGGAAAATGTGTTTCAATCATTGATTTTAAACAGGGATGTGGGGAAGATTGGGAATAGCAGGAAAACAGAGCTGCACCTGATCTGCCCTTCTGATTTTAGTCTCCTCATGCATCTGGGGTAAGATTTTCTGGTTTGCATGGGCTAGTGCTGTCCTTATGCAGTGCTGTCCTACCATGCTCACAGAAGGGAGAGCCTGTGACCTCCTTGATTTCTGGTTTAGCCATTCCAGTGTTGTCCTGCATCACCTGGATCCCCTCCTGAGCTTTTGTACATGAGTACCGGCTCCTCTGCCCAAGTGAGGCAAGCAGGGAGCGATGGCAAGAGAAGGGGAAGAGGTAAGTAAGGCTGTTGGAAGAAGGAGAAGTATGTAAAAAATGGCATGCTCTTTGGAAAGAAGTCCAGATGTACAGAGAATGCATGCAAATGAGACACCATGCATGCTAATGGGACACCATGCCTGCTACCCTCTGCTGTGTTGCATAAGGATCTGTGTAAAGTGACAGAGAAGGTTAAAGTATTGCATGAGATGCCCAGTTCCAGACTACTCAGTTAATGGCGGGACTTGGCCAAGGCTTTCTTTCGGCAGTGGAGCCAGAGGCAACAGCACTGACCTCCTGATCTCCTTGTTCTGGATCCATTGACCAGCAAGAAGTCACAAAAGCAGCTCCCTGAACCCAGTCCAGCAGAACAAACCTGCTTCGCTTGGGTCCCATAATCTACTGTGTGCATCCTAACCATCTGGCTTGTTGCAGCTGAGGGGCTGTGTTAGGAATGGGACCCCTGGTGGAAGGAACAAGAGAGAGGAAGGAGAAAAGAGGGTCCAGGACTAACACTAACACTGGGAGCTGCAGCTGACATGTTAGGCAGAAATGACTTTTACTGCTCACTATGAGTGGAAGACAGATTGGAGGGGGTGATGCCTGGATCAGATGGAGGTCACAGACTGGCTCTCTGGGAGACTTGAACAGCCACAGATGTTGCAAAATTGGGAATTGATATGAAGAGGGGGACACATGGCATGGTCTGAGGTCTGGGCTGTGTGGGCACATCTGGATCTCTTTCCCCCCGTGGAGTGTGGCGACCCAGTTCTAGTTCCATTTCCATCTGAGGAACCATTCCGACGTCTTGAAGGATAGGGAAAGGGAACTCCAGCATCAGGGGTTTCTTCAGGTCCTGAGCCTGGAGGGGAGAGGTACCCTCCTCCCTTTCCACCACCCACATGGTTCCATGGCCAGCACAGAGACAGCACACCGGCGTGGAGAGGAGGCAAGAGAGCGTTTATTGTTGGGGGTGTTACATTTATAGGCTTAGGAGGATTCACAGAGTAACCAATTACAGGTTGCAGGAAGGGGTTAACAACCAATAGGAAGGGGTTAAAAGGGGCCAATGAGAACACCTCAGGATATCTTCTCAGGACATTCTTGCATGGGATAACACTTGTCATGGGGGGTGTTGGGAAGAAGAAGGCATGAGTTAGCAAAGAGACTACAAAAAGCCAGTTTGAAACATGTTTAAACCACAGTTTTCTCATATACTGCAGATTTCCTGCCACAGGCACACTTTTCAAAACACTCCCAGGTGGTGAAGGTGGAAGGAAGGTTAGGTGCTCAGGTCTCTGTGCTCCTGGGCACAGCCCCTTTCCAGCAGCAGGGTGATGTGCCCTTTCTGGGCAGAAAGTGTGTGTACTTTCTGCCCTGCCCATTACCATGTCAGGCATTCAGGGCTGAGGCTCTGCTCCATTTCTCTACCAGGAGGAGCTGCATTTGAAAGCTTGGTGTCAGTTCCTTGGCAGCTCCAGGATGTTTTGGACCAGAGGAGTGATTTTGAGCAAGTAAAAAGTGCTGGGGTGTGATTAGAGATTATCAGAGGGACCCGTTTCAGTCACCTACCTTATTCAGGGGCAGTGCTTCAGGCATCCAAACCACATCTTCTGATTTGGCTTCACCCTCATGCAGGTGCAGTTTCAGCCAAGCCTTTGGGTTTCTCACTTGCCCCTTTAACTGAAGCTCCTTTGGGGAAACTCCTTTGAGAGGGATGAAGTTTCATGCTTTTCCATTTCCAGAAATTAAAAGAGTTTTTAATTCAAACAAAACTGCAATGTTCCTATCAGCAACTATTAAATTGGAGGTTGGTTTCTTATTTCTGTAAAGAACATATTCAGATGAACGAAAATAACTTCAGTTTAATGATTTACATATGCCATTGGAATTTCAATCTTTCACATTGGAATTAGAAGTTCACATTAAATTATATTCTTAAATTATAGTATCATCTAACCCAACTATGTCTGATCTCTAATAGACTGATGTTAGTTATTTTAGGGGAAATTAACTAGTTTGGAAAAGAGGGAGGTATATCTATTTTTTGTTCAAAGAGGTTTATAATGTTGTGGCTGAATAATAGCTGACAACTAGCTCTGTGTGTAGGAATATTTTTACCCCAAGTACATTTACATTCTCCAAGTGAGGATGTATAGGAAACTGAGCATATACATTCCATGACAAAAAACAGTTTGATGCTTCAGTTATTCTGGTGAGAAAAAGCAGTAGTTTATTTTTGTGGCAAGTTGATATCTGAAGTTCTTCAGTTGTTTGTGTTCAGTGATCCTGGAGTAGGTTGCTCTTAAAGTGTTTGTGTTGATAACTGGGAAAGGAGTGCCATGCTCTCCTCTGACCACCTGGTTGGGAGTCAACACTGATGCCCTGGCTGCAGAGTAGAGCACAAAAAACAAGTTAATAATTGATGTGTGGTCCTTGTTTTTCATTCTTGGGACCACAGACATAGAAATGATAACGTCTGTTTTTCAAAAGCTTCTTATAATAAAAAAACGTTTTTTACATCTCATGTTAAAAACAACAACAGACATGGTAGGTCAAGGAATGGGTGATTTGCTATCTATTTTTAATGAGCATTTTTTGAAGAAGGAGACATCAGATACTGCTAGGAGAGATCATGCAGCATTCAGGAGACTTTGTGAATCATCCACAATAGGCTAAGACTGCCATTCCTTGTATGACTTTCCAAGTTCACAGAAAGATTACATGGCTACCAAGATGAAAAGCACTTACCTGTTTTTTTTCTACCACAGCCTTTTTCCATTACTAAAAATGAGGATTGTGATGAATCATGTCTTCAGCTGAACATCAAACACAAGTCTATAGTCTTCAGTGAGCATTAAATATAGATGTGAATATAAATAGAGAAGAGAAGAGAAGGTTATTATGTTGGAAGAAGGAGGATAGTAGCTAAGCAAAAGTCAGATATTTAACATGTACTTTCTATTCTCTCTGTATCCTACATTCTTTTATTTAGGAAGAAGAGAGCAAGGGGTTAGCATGACGCTATTGTATGCTGTAGGCTTTCAGCAGAAAATTACGGAGAAACGGTCACTATAATTGCTGAAGCAATTGCGATTCTCTGTAATATCTGAATGGATATTTCATTCAGCTTTGTATTCACATGTCTTCCTTCAGCAGTATTTTGTGTCATTCCCAGCACTCATGGCACAGAGGAACCCCTGAGTTTTAATTTTCCTCTTTCATTAAGGGACCTACTTGCAGAAAGCTTGCAGTTGAACCTGGTCTTGCCACTATCATCTCTTAAGACCTCAAGACTCTGCTCTTCCCTCCAGGCCCCATGCAATGCAGATTTGTTTAAGCATATCTGTTTAGCATACTGCCACTACACTGCTGTGTTTGGCTTACCAGAGGACTCCTGTCTTGTTTGAAGATTGTGTCTCCAAAGGCCTCATTGCTCAGCCCCTATATTGGACTTAAGCCTACTACTGCAACCAAATTCAGTGATTTCTTTCTCTCTGTATACTTTTGGGATATAAAGGCTGAGATCACTGCCTTGGCTGCATCCCCCAGCTGGCTGGCTTGTTGTAGATCTTGGTGAAGGGCATGGGCAGTGGAATCAATGCACCTCAGAAAGTTTGCAGGCAACACCAAGATGAACTGTCAGTTTGACACATCTGAGGCACAGGATAACATCCAGAGGGACCTGGCCAAGCTCAGGAAGTGTGCCCATTCAGGAGGTTCAGTAAGGCCAAGTATGAGGCTGGAACAAACCCCAGTATCAATCCGGGCAGGGGAATGAAGAGATTGAGAGCAGTCGTGTAGAAAAGTACACGTGATTTCGGTAGATGGGAGGCTGGACAGGATCCAACAATGTGTGCTTGCAGTCCAGAATCCTGGGCTGCCTCAAAAACAGTGTGGCCAGAGAGGTGATTCAGTCCTTCCACTCCACTCTGGTGCAATGCCACCTGGAGTGCAGCATCCAGCTCTGGGGTCCCCAGCACAGGAGGGACATGGACCTGGTACAGGGAGTCCAAATAGGGACACAAAAATGCTGAGAGAGATGAAATATCTCTCCTATGAGGACTAGTTGAAAGAGTTGGACTTGTTCAGCATGGAGAAGAAAAGGCTCCAAGGAGACCTTATGGAACATTCTAGTACCTAAAGGGGGTGTTGCCTAAAAGACCACAGACAAAAAGACTACAGGCCAATTTAGTGTATAAGATAAAGAGAACAGGTCCTTTAACAAGTCCATAGGCCTAGAGGAATACACACCACGCGTGCCCACTCAAACAGTGGCTCTATGATTTTATAATAAGGTCCATCCAATCCCAGATTTGTCCACCTCTGGTTCTACCTCGTTCTGCCTCCTGACACACTCCTTCTGGAATTGGGTCTGGGGGCTCTGAGGCATCAGTGGCCTAGAAGAAAGATGAGGACAGACTATTTAGCAGGGCCTGTTATCATAGCACAAGGGGTAATGGTTTTAAACAAAAAGAGAGTAGATTCAGGCTAGGTATAAGGAAGAAGCTTTTTTATGCTGAGGCTGGTGAAACGCTGGAACACCAGTGTCCAGTTGCTTGGAGTGGTGGTGGATGCACCATCTCTGGAAACATTCAAGATCAGGTTGGATGGGACTTTGGTTGACCTGGTCTAGTGGAGGTGTTCCTGCTCACTGCAGGGGGATTGGACTAGATCATAGGATCACAGAATCATAGAATCAGCTGGGTTGGAAGTGAACTCCGAGATCATCAAGTCCAACCCTTGATCCACTACCGCCATGCTTACTAGACCATGGCACTAAGGGCCACATCCAGTCTCATCTTAAAAACCTCCAGAGACGGAGAATCCACCGCTTCCCTGGGCAGCCCATTCCAATGTCTGATTACCCTGTCTGTAAAGAATTTATTCCTAATATCTAACCTAAACCTCCCCTGGGACAGCTTAAGACTGTGCCCTCTTGTCTTACTGATAGTTGCCTGGGAGAAGAGACCAACCCCCACCTGCCTACAACCTCCTCTCAGGGAGTTGTAGAGAGTGATGAGGTCTCCCCTGAGCCTCCTCTTTTTCAAGCTGAACAACCCCAGCTCCCTCAGCCTCTCCTCAGAGGACTTGTGTTTGAGTCCCTTCACCAGCCTTGTTGCTCTCCTCTGGACCTGCTCCAGCACCTCAATATCCTTCCTGAACTGAGGGGCCCAGAACTGGACACAGTACTCCAGGTGTGGCCTCACCAGCGCTGAGTACAAGGGCAGAATCACTTCCCTGGACCTGCTGGCCACACTTCCTGATAGAGGCCAGGATGCCATTGGCCTTCTTGGCCACCTGGGCACACTGCTGGCTCATGTTCAGCTTCCTGTCAATCCAGACTCCCAGGTCCTTTTCTGCCTGGCTGCTCTCCAGCCACTCTGTGCCCAGCCTGTAGCGCTGCAGGGGGTTGTTGTGGCCAAAGTGCAGGACGTGGCACTTGGCCTTGTTGAACCTCATCCCACTGGATTCAGCCCAGTTCTCCAGTCTGTCCAGGTCCCTCTGCAGAGCCCTCCTGATCAGCCTTCCAGCTGATCGACACACCCCCCCAACTTGGTGTCATCTGCAAATTTGCTGATGATGGACTCAATCCCCTCATCTAAATCATCGATAAAGATATTAAATAGAACTGGGCACAACACTAATCCCTGGGGGACACCACTAGTGACTGGCTGCCAACTGGATGCAGGCCCGTTCACCACCACTCTCTGGGCCCGGCCCTCCAGCCAGTTCCTAACCCAGCACAGAGTGCCCCTGTCCAAGCCATGGGCTGACAGCTTTTTCAGGAGAATGCTGTGGGAGATGGTGTCAAAGGCTTTGCTGAAGTCTAGGTAGACCATATCCACAGCCTTCCCCTCATCCACCAGGCAGATCACCTGATCATAAAAGGAGATCAGGTTGGTCAGACAGGACCTGCCCTTTCTAAACCTGTGCTGGCTGGGTCTGATCCCTTGTCCATCCTGTAGGTTCTGTGTGATTGCACTGAGGATGATCTGCACCGTAACCTTACCAGGCACTGAGGTCAGGCTGACGGGCCTGTAGTTTCCTGGGTCCTCCTTCTGGCCCTTTTTGTGGATTGGCATGACATTCACCAACTTCCAATCATCTGGGACCTCCCCAGTGAGTCAGGACTGTTGGTAGATTATGGAGAGTGGCTTGGCGAGCTCTTCCGCCAGCTCCCTCATCACTCTTGCGTGGATCTCATCTGGTCCCACAGATTTGTGGGGATCCAAGTGGCTCAGCAGGTTGCTAACTGTTTCCTCCTGCATTACAGGGGGGCTATTCAGATTCTTATCTCTTTCTACAAGCTCCAGAAACCAGCTGTCCTCAGGACAACCTGTCTTACTGCTGAAAATTGAGGTAAAGAAGGTGTTAACTACCTCAGCCTTTTCCTCATCTTTGATAACTAGACTTCTGCCCATGTCCGATAACGAGTGGAGGTTTTCCTTGTCCCTCCTTTTGCTACTGTTGTATCTGTAGAAGGACTTTTTGTTATCCTTCACAGAAGTGGCGAGATTCAGTTCAAGTTGTGCCTTTGTCTCTCTAATTTTCTTTCTATGTGACCTAACTATATTCCTAAACTCTTCCTGAGTAACCAGCCCTTTTTTCCATAATCGGTAGGCTCTCTTCTTTACCCTAATTTCCTTCAAAATCTCCCTGTTCAGCCAGACTGGTCATCTTCCCCGTCAGCTTGCCTTTCAGCAGACTGGGACAGCCTGCTCCTGTGCGTTCAAGACTTATTTCTTGAAGCATGTCCATCCTTCCTGGACCCCTTTGTTTGCAAGGGTTGTTTCCCAGGGTACCCTCTGAACCAGTCTTCTGAGTAGGCCAAAATCTACCCTGCGGAAGTCCAGCATAGAGGTTTTATTGATGGCCCTCCTTACATCCCTGAGTATTGAAAACTCTATTGTTTCATGGTCACTGTGCCCCAGACAGCCTCTGACCACCACATCTCCCACCAGCCCCTCTCTGTTTGTGAACAGCAGGTCTAGTGGGGCCCCATTTTTCCTGGTAGGCTCATTTACCAGCTGGAGCAGGAAATTATCCTCTGTACACTCTAGGAATCTCCTAGACTGCCTCTTCTCCACTGTGTGGAGTTCTCAGCAGACATCTAGCAGGTTAAAGTCACCCACAAGAACAAGGACTGGTGATTTTGAGACATCCTGCCAGCTGCTTGTAGAATAATTCATCACCTTCATCATCCTGGTTGGGTGGTCTGTAGCAGACTCCCACCAGGATGTCAGCCTTGTTGGCCTTCCCCCTGAGTCTGATCCACAGGCACTCCATCTTATTGTTACTGACTCCAAGTTCCACAAAGTCAAGAGACTCTCTAACATATAGAGCCATCTCTCCACCTCTCCAACCTTGCCTGTCTCTTCTGAAGAGCCTGCAGCCATCCATGGCAGCACTCCAGTCATGCGAGTCATCCCACCATGTTTCTGTGATGGCAACTACATCATAGCTTTCCTGCTGCACGATGGGTTCCAGCTCCTCTTGTTTGTTACCCATACATACTGTGTGCATTGGTGTACATGCACTTCAGCTGGGCTGCTGATTTTACTCTTAACTCGGGCATTCTACCCTTAGATTCCTTTCTGGAGAGCCCAGTTTCAATCCCTTTCCCCTTCAAACTTAGTTTAAATCCCTCCTGATCAGCCCCACTAATTTTTGGGCTAGAGTCCTTTTGCCCTTCCTAGATAGATGAAGCCCATCTGATTTGAAAAGACTGGGTACCACGGAATTTGACCCATGGTCAAAAAAACCAAAATTCCGCCGGTGGCACCAATCCTTTAGCCACCTATAGATAAGACGGGTTTTCCTACTCCTCTCCTCATTCATTCCTGCTGCTGCAGGAACTGAGGTGAACACTACCTGTGCTCCTGTCCCATCAACTAATCGACCCAGTGCCTTGAAGTCTTTTTTAATCTCCCAGGTACTTCTCCCATTAATGTCATCTCTGCCAGCCTGGACTACCAACAGTGGATAATAATCTGAGGGTCGAATTAGCTCAGAGAATCTCCTACTAATATCCCTCACCCTGGCCCCGAGAAGGCAGCAGACCTCCCTGTGGGATGGGTCTGGTCGACATATAGGGCCCTCAGTTCCCCTCAGAAGGGAGTCACCAACTACAACTACCCTTCTTTTTTTCTTTATAGCTGTAGTTGTAATCTATCTGATAGACAGGGTGCAACTGGGAGACCCTCCAGACAGATCTTCCTCTTGACTGTCCTCTACCTGGGTCCAGGGCCTCATATCTGTTCTTTAAGGGCACCCAGGGAGATGGTGGGGGTTGGGAGGGGATTCTTTTACCTCTCCAGTCAGGGACCTGTTTCCATTGCCCCTCGTTTGCTTGGTTTGCTCCAACTGCCTGATGGCAGGAGGAGCAGGGCTTCACTGTCTCCTGCTGGACTTCTTTTGAGGGCAAAAGGGTGCGACTCCACCAGTCAATGACTCTTAAATATCCTTTCCAATCCAAATCATTCTATGATTTTGTGACTGTAATGACCTTCTAAGGGTTTTTTTCAGCTCCACCATTGCCCCCAGTGTAATTTGTGTTTTTTTGCACAGCAAGGGACCCAATACCCTGGCCATGTAACAGAGCTTGAGTGTGGACTCCCTGCTGGAGTTTTCCCGAAGAGGCACTTAGCCGCGCGGTCCTCCTTTGGCAGGGGGAGGGAGTGGCCAAGTTTCTTCTCTGGATTCCAAGGCAAAAAGACCTTTATTTTGAAACTCCCATGGTTTATATGGGATCAGGAGGGAGGGCAAGAAGAAGGAATGTTATTGGGCCAAGGTCCAGGGGAAAGGGAGTGGCTTGAGGGCTCTACTGACCAATGGGGGATACAGGAGGACTGCATTCCAGTAACAGAACCAGGGACTGGGGAGAGGTGGGTGAGGCAGCCTATCCTGCTTATGCAGAGGCAGAGTCCGCGACCGGGAAGGGGAGACAACATGGTTCCAAATAGGACCACGTGGGTCGGGGAAATTACACAACTCAGGGAGAACCTGTACAATAAAAAATGCAAGTAGTTGTTGTTTTTCTGCTTCACTCGTCCCGGGAAGCTGCCGTTGTAATGGATCTGTTTCTAAAGTTGTTCTTTCCAGGCTTCGTAATCCTGCTGTTCGCCCACAGCCATACACTGTCTTCTCTACTCCCTGATCCTAGGAGGTCTTTCTCTCAGAGAACCACAGACAGGCAGTGCATCCAGCACATGAGGGGAATTCTACTACAGACTGAAAATAGGATGGTCTGTTGATCATCCATATGTGGTTTGAGGGTAGAACCTGAGAAGTGTGTTACAGAAGGTAAATGAAATCTTGCATCGTGCATGCAACCATTTCAACCAGTCTAAGGTCAGACTTATTACCAGCTAGCTTCCTCTTGGTAAGGAGGTACTTGTCATCGAATCAGTCTCAGAATCTGATGGATCTTACTGTGTATCAAATTGCTGTCATTGGTTTAATGTGACATTTCAATCATCCT
Organism: Corapipo altera; assembly: GCF_003945725.1. Lineage (NCBI taxonomy): Eukaryota > Metazoa > Chordata > Aves > Passeriformes > Pipridae > Corapipo > Corapipo altera. The sequence continues at coordinate 10,280,391 of NW_020884875.1, read as the reverse complement.
TCCCTTCTTCTATTGAAAAAATACCAAATAACCTTGTTCGTTAAACCATCCATGCTAGTCGCCTTTCTTCATAGATTACCCAAAAACTATATTGTACTGAAATAGCTATACATTTGTACTTTTGAAGATGGAGTTGGGACACTTTTCCATGTGACTTTGTGGAGTTCCTAGGATACAAAGTTTTAAAGACCTGGTTCATCTGGTTATTCAAAGTTAGAAATTTAACAGTAAGATAATGTTATAGGTTATAAATCCAAGAGTGGACTTTTCTTCCTCCTGCTGCCACTGTAGGAAAGATGGAGTTTGAATGGAAGGGGGAAGGGAGTCAATTAGCCTTACAAAAGAACCTAGCCAGCAAAGCCAAATTCCTAGCTAATGGCCCATTGAAGGCTGGAGTGGGGGGGGGAGGAGTTTTTGAGATTTTGGTAGCTGGCCCAGGCTCACGGGGAGAGTTGTTGGCCACCCTCACACAGGACAGGTCAGTTTTTGCTGGGTGCTCTCTCTCTGGAACCGAGTCTGTGTGAGTGCATTTTTAGAGAAAAAGCCTGGAAGCCAGGCTTTCTGGCTTCTTGTCCTGGTGAAACCGATCACTAGTCTCGGCTGGCTTTGCACACTGCCTCGTAACTCCAGCCGGAGCCTACTGTGTTTTCATCGGAGAGCTCTGTGCCCATTGAGGGAGAGAGAAGAGGAGCCTTGAGACACCGTCACCTGGGAACAACAGTGAGTTCCATTGGGGGTGGACTACTTTCCTTTCCCCCCTTTCTTCCATTGGGGGAAGGGTCCCCATTTTCTTTTTCGGCTTCTCCCGTGACCAGAGACCAACCCCCAGACCTCTCCCTGTGCAGTGACCGCCAGAGCCCAACAGCGCCCCCTGCAGGTCACCACAGGGTACTGCAGGCTCTGCACCTCCAGTGACCCAACAGCGCCCCCTGCAGGCCACAATTAGCACTGCGCAAAGGACAGAGAAGTATTCATTTAGCTTTCTTTTTTTTTTTTTTTTCCCTTTTGTTTGAAGGGGACTTTTTGGGTACAGGACTACTGCCTAGTTTTTTTGTGTTCTGTTACTGTTCTTGCCAACATACATATATCTTTTAATAAAGAGTTGTTATTTCTTCTGGGTTTTTTTCCACACTTCCTCGATTAAAGCCCCTTAATTTTGAATATTTTGAATTCACAATTGCTGAGAGGAGTTTAGTTTGTTTCATAACTCATCCTCTTCATCAAACTTTCCAGTCTCTTCAAACTGAGACAGATATAATGGAACAGTCTTTGATGATTAAAAGTACTTTTTAACTCTAGGTTAAGACAGGAAACTTTTTCCAAAACTATTTAATACTTTTGCAAAGCGATTCAAAAGTCATAATTAAAATACAGCCCTTTTAATTAAGTCTTCTAAAGATAAAAAGGGCCCTCTAGAAACTCTGTGAAGATACTGCTAGCAGAAAAAAAGTCATACTGATTTTTCATATACATGTCTTCAGTGGGCAATTTCAGTGATCACAAGAGCCCTTAATGATTGGGTTTAATTGTTACTCGTCAACACCACTGCGTTATCTGTCCTGAAGCTGTAATTTTCTGTGATGGCTATATAATACCACAACAGCAGTGCTCTTCAAATATCAGGATATTGAATTAATCATGAAGGGGGTTTTGTTAGCACTGGAAAAAAGTGCTAATGAAAAGTGCCTCAATTAAAAACACTTTCTTTAAAAAAAATCTGGTCAAGGATCATTTCAACTTTTCAAGGAAAAAGAAATACATGTGATAAACTCAACAAGGCTTCATGTGCTGGTCCTGACCCCTTTGTGAATTCCTATCAGCAGTGTCTCTGGTCTTTCCCTAGAAGTTCTTTGTGCTTTAAATTGCTCATTTTCTCCTGCTTATGGTAGGGAACAGCATTCCCTTCAGACTCTTTGCTTGATCTTGACTACTTTTAAACTCCAAAAGTATGTTCTAGCGCAAAATGATTTTTGCCATGTACTTTCCAAAAACTTGCCACTTGATCTACTTTGATAATGACTCTTCATCAAAAGATGAAAATTTCTCACTAAGAAGAGATGCTAGTTAAATCGTTGTCCTGGTTAGAACAGCTGGGACCGATTCATCACTGGATGGGTGTAGCCCAAAACTGTGTATTCTATAGCCTTCCATGCCATTTCCCAGAAACTGTTATCAGTAGAGGCCTGCGAGGTGGGGGGATGTTCCTGTCCTAATACCCTTTAATGGAATTCCCTGCTCTGAGGGAAGGACTGAGCATTCCTGCCTGAACTGGAGAATATATAAACTTGGAGTTTCAGAACCTTTTCACCACTTGTGGGATCCAGAGGAGGACTGCAGATCATCGCTCTCGGCCAGACTGCAGATCACCACTCTCGACTGGACTGCAACCACCACTTTTCAACCAGACTGCAACCACCACTCTTGACCAGACTGCAACAGCACTCTCACCAACAGGTTTTTCCCTCTCCTTTTACTTTGGACTCAGGGGGGCCCAAAGAACACCACTCTGTTCATGCCCCAGGGTGCTGGGTTATATATTTGGGTTTTGTGGGTTAAAACCAATTGTTTGTCTGTATAATTGTACTTATTGTGTTATTTTATTAAATTGTTATTCTGACTTATAATGTCTCTTTTGAGTTGAGTTCGTTTCCCCTGCTGGTTTACCTTTAAACCAGCACAATTGTCTCTGTTAAATTGTAGAGGAGTACAGAGTCCAGGCAAAACATTTGCCAGTTATCTTCAATACCTGCTAAAGGCTTGAAGTTACTCTCCCTGGAGATGTAAGCTAGCTGATGCCTTTGTGGACAAAGTAGAGCACAAAAGAGAGACCTGGTAACTCCACAGAGACTAAGGAAAATGATTATTTCAGCACATTGTGAAGAGGTAGAAATACAGCACAGTCCTTCCAAGTATGCAACCATTTGAGGTATGTGGAAGACAAGCAAGCACATTCTGGCAAACTTCTCTGAAATTAACTTTCTGTTTCTGATTTAACTTAAAGAAGATGTGTGTAACTATTTACATGGTATAATTCTAACATCTACAGGGTTTTACTGCCTGTGAAACATCTGAAAACTTGAAAGTGTGGAAAGACTCTCAAAAGCTCACTATGGCTGTCTCCTTCCACTGTCATAAGATGGGCTACTTTTGTTATCATACCTCCATACAAGGCTTTGCAGGCACCATTTGCAGGCGAGTTGTTCCAGGACTTCACTATGCTCACTCCTTGATTGCTTCTCACTCTGTCCAGCCTGTATCCAGCTAGCTTGCTGCAGTATGCCCGCTCAGTCTGGCCTGTTCCATCATGGGCATGAGGACAGCCAGTTTGTTTTCTCTGCTGTAACCTTTGGTGTATTAGAAGTTCAATTCCCTACAGACACATTCTTGATCAGTGCTTTGGAGTTAACATTCTCTACCAGTGTGGGTCTTCAAGGCTATCAGAAAGGCAATGGAAAGCAACAGCTGTCTAAACTCTTCCAGTCACTGCTAATAAACTTCCCACTCTCTGCCTGGAGCTGTCTGATTTCACAGCACATGCTGTGAAATGTCAGAAATAGAAAGCCCTTTCAGCACAGAGCCTCTCTTTTACTTGCGTGCATGAAAATGACCAACTATGAACCTGTCTGGGCTGCTGTAATGATGCTAAGTGTGAACCTTCTTTATACTGCTGCCCAACTAGCAGCCCACACAAGCCCGCACTTGTCCTCTTATCCATTATCTGAACACACAGCTGCTAATCCTGTCCAAAATTGCTATTTATGGTCTAGTTATCGCTCCCTATTGGACCTTACTGTTAGTATTGAGGGTCAGCTATTGGCATTTTGTATTCCAATTTGCCCAGGAATTCCTATACAGGCTTTTTTTTCTTTTGGCTTATCTTTTCCTGCATATGGTGGGATATGTCACAATGTAATCCACACCCAGGAGAAATCAGCAGTTACAAAGAGTGTGCTGAAAGCAAAGTCAGGGTACCTTATGTGCACTTACAACCACCAGGATGAAGTTTGAGCGTAGTCAACATACAAATGACCTCATTACAGTGATTCCTTATTTAAAGACTTAATTTTTAAATGCGTCTTCATTCCACAGTTGAAATTACTTACACTGACAGTAAAAGCCAATTGCTTCTTCCCTATTAATGAGACCAGGAGATGAACCCAGGAACTTCACAGACAATGGAATCACCTATTGGCTGACAGATTTCATAATAATTTTTGTTTTATATGTGGGGAAGATCCTGGCATGAAAGATATGTCTGGATGTACCTACCACCTAATTCTTAAAGCCACAAAGAATGAAGAGTGACTTCATACTTCTGCTGTAGCTTTTCAGTTTGACTATCTATTAACTCCCCAAGAAAAGCACAAGAAAAAGGATCTGGAGCTCTTACGGGCTCTAAAAAGTATCCTATGGTTTGAAGGTGAGATCCAGGCACCATAAGAGATAACAAATTGTTGTGATTTCAGCAGGCTGAGGAATTTCACCGGGAGGATTTTCTAGGGCTTATCTGCACCTTCTTTAGAATAACAGAGCCTGATATTTGGAGGGCCCTCATCATCCCCACCAGCACAGTCAGGGAATCAATGTGCCATCCCTGACACTGTCATTGTGCTTTTTCATGTTTTCTCACTTGGCTTTATATATTGATATTTTTCTTTCATCATGTCTCTTTTCTTTCTTTTTTTTTTTTTTTAAACTCTCCCAATGTCAACAAGAGTGACTTTTCTGTAGAAGCAAAGAAGGAAAGTGTATGCACCTAAGTCTTAGTGTTTAACCTTGCTTTACGTTAATTATAATTAATTGTATACAACATACTGGCACTTGAACTACTTTACTTGCTATGTAAACAGTGTAACTAATAACACAGTTGCTACCTGCACCCTTAAATTAGGCCCGAAAATTATTAATCAGTATCCCATGAAAACCTGAAGTGTATTTTACAGCAGCAAAGTCTCTTAATAACAAAACACAAGAACGATCTGTTGCATATAAATTTGTCTCCTCCCTCTCCCTGCTTTTGTGTTATTACACTCTTAACAAGATTTAAAGCCATGCCAAGTCAGGACCTACAGAATTATAATTTCAGTGTCATCTGAAAATACTGGGGTTTCATGTATGGCCTCATTTATTTCAGCTTGTAATGCTAAATAGAAGAACTTAGCCTGTAGAGCGTTCCCTGAAAGAAGCTTAGTTTCTATTAGTTTAGGAACATATAACAGAGTACAATGTAAAGCTGGAAATCCTAGTGGGACTCTGTCCTGGCTTGCAAGAGGGCTGTTCCCAACTGAAAATATTTAACCAAGGGCAACAATGGAAATAGGCATTGCACACCCAATTTCTGTTCCTGCAGTGCTGCCAGTGAGGGGGAATCATGGGGTGAGGGTACAGCTCACTCGCTTCTGACCTGGGTTATATAGGGTTTCTTCCTATTTCAGGAGCACCAAAGAGGGGCTCCTTACCCTGGATCATTGTGTTCTGTTGGTGAGAGCAGAGCTGTGGGAGTGTGTGATTGTCTGTGTCACCTCCCCTGCGTACAGCTTCTAGTGCATCTGTGAAACCATATGGAACATATTAGAAGAAGTCAATTTATCTCTTGTTTTACTGATCTGTGAAGCTCTGTGTAGACTTATGATGCAGCATGCAGAAGGAATAACAAGGAATTTCCATGGTCTTTGGTGGATTTTCTGCTGCTGCTTCATGTCAGTGAGAAATGTCTCTGGGGATGGGGCTTGCGGGAAACAAACAATATGTGCCTTGCTCTAAGACGTTATGACAGGGCAAGGAAAAGAAGAAACTGTGATTCTTTCCAGAGTCTCTGCTTATGTGCCTGGTGTCAGTTAGTAAGAGCTCATGCTGATTCATTAGCAGTGGGGGTCATTTAAAGGGGATGAGAACGGAAAAACAAGGAATGGAAGGAAAAATTTATGTGGAGAATCCTACTTCCATCTTTTTTTTTTTTTTTTTTTTCTGCACTGGTACGCATTGATTGATATTGGAACTACTGCTCTTAAGAACAGACATAGATCAGTTCAACGTCTTCCCTAGCATTTCTCTTCCTCCTTGAGAACACACAGGATTGTGTAGGGCAAGGAAATGTGGGAACTGGTGTGCTGGCTAGATGGCCTTCCTAGTGCAGAGTAAAGCAGCAGGAAGACAAAGAACCAGGGATCGTGTGGAATGAGCATGAGCATGAACTAGAGACAAGCCCAGGCCTAAAACACGGCTGCAACTGGTGCAAACCACTTGATGGAGTCTGAGTCTGAACTTATGCATGGCTACCAATGACCTGTACACCTGTAGCCACTGCTGCTCTTGTTATTTTGGGATATTTTTTTAGCTGTGGTAATTTTTTTCTTTCTTTGGTGGACCCAAGAGAATACTCCATTTTGTGTGGCTGATATCACTGACTCTGAATACTTAAAGAATCACCCTGTGCAGCAGGGATCAAATTGTTCTTCATTTTGACTACTCCTGTTTTCTTGATCTCTTAATATTTATTCTTTATGAGTGTCAGTGAAGGATAGGCCTGCTGCCCAGTTAGTTATAATCTGAATGTATGTTGCCAGTCTGGCACATAATATGATGCACTGAGGTGTTGTTTTCATCTTCCAAAGTCTACTTCATTTTTGCTAGAGACATAATAGCAAAAACATCCCCAAATGATATAATTCTAAAACTTGTCCTGAAAGTTCCGCTTTACCTGAGGCTCTTGCCTCAGTAAATTGTACATTCCTTTTTTTTTCCTGCATTCCAGCTCACACTGTCAGTCTTAAAGTTCAAGTTTTAAGAGGTCAAATGTTTGAATGGTCTGATCTGTTGTTTGACTAGTCTGAAATGAAGCTTCCAGTGGGACTCCTTTGTCCAACCTCAGACTCACTCACAACCCAATTCAAGTTGAAAAGGCTGTATAGCTCTGTTAATTTGTCGGGGAGATAGGAAAAGGTTTGTGTTTGTAATCACACTTGAGATGCCATGGCAATCTGTCCTGGAAATGCTCAGGTGTGAGCTTATGTTTAGCTGTTGTTTTCAGTGAAGCTACTTGATTATCTGAAGTTCAGCAGGAGCTGATGAGTCTTCCAGAACTAGATCCTAATTAGCTTCTGAACATGATACAGCTCAAATAAGTTTAGAACTAATAAGCAAAAAGCAGCTGCATACCATGTTATAAATGAGAATACACCTTCAAGTTTTCTCTGTCTAGCAGGACCCTGTGATACAAAACAGTCATATCCGTCTTTACTAGCTTTGTCTTAATGAAAATTAAGACATGTATGTTTCCTGTGCCAGCATCATCCTGGCATTTATTAACTGGCTGAGCTTAAAACTAGCCTTAGATGGAAATAATGAAAACATGAATCCAATGTGACTTGATGATCTCTACAGTTAATAGTCTCATTAGTGACGCTACTGTTTTAAATGATGGTAGAATAACTCAGTAGGCACATAAATGTAACACGTTGATAGATTATTAATTATCCAAATGCTGAACTAAATGAATTCATTATATAGTTCCAGGGAAGTCACATCATGCCAGAAATAATATTGATCCATATTATTCTAGGTATGATTGTTATGACTAAGTTAATATTGATTTACTATCTAAGTATCTGATAAAAGCCCAGACAGACTTCCTATACAATCAGAAAACTATGAAATGAGTATCAGGGTCTTTTTAAGAGTTGTAGAGCTGGAGGGCCTCAAGAAGTTGTGCAACCCATTTCTTGACTGGAACACAGGAGCAATGGTGCGCAGGTTATTCCTGACAGATGTTTGTCTAATCTACTCTGAAGAAGTCTTGAATGACAGAGATTCTACACCCTTTCATGGCAATCTATTCACCTGCTGAAAGGCAGCTAGATGCCTGCCTCTTTTAACAATCAAAATATATTAGGGACTTAGATGGTCATTTGTGCATTTGTGACCTTGATTTTTATTTGTTACATGTCTGCAGGTCTATTTACTGATCAGGTACATCCAGATAAAGCTAAAATCAGATTGTCTAGCATTATGCTTTAGATAATGATGCTATGATGTTACTATACCACAAGTCCACCTGGAGGGTGGTATGTGCTGGGTTTGAGTGAATGCTTCTTACCTGACACTGATGACATCACTGAAGAACTCTCACCCAGAAAAAAAAGAAAAAAACCTTTATCCAGCTAAAGATGAAGATTCAGAGGTCTAATTTTGTCATAATTCCATAGTTGGAATAAGTTCATTTTCTCAATACCCATTAAGGCACTAGTACTGTGGTGCTTTAATGCAGTCAATGTTTTACACAGAATTGCCTTGACTGTCACAAATATTGAGAGAGTGCGTAACTGATTATCAGACTCCTTAAGCACAATTGATTTTACTCCTGCAATAATCAGATGATGAGGTAATTGCATTTTATCAGCTTATTGAAAAAGACTTGTTAAAGCAGTCAGCTGTCATGGATTTGTCCAGTTTCCTCATTTCTATTTGGTTGCTGTTCTGCCTTTTTTTTTTTTTTTTTTTTTTTTTTTTT